>NC_090923.1:1252224496-1252577496 GCF_040938575.1 Ambystoma mexicanum
GCTCAGAGAAGAAAGGTTTTTCTATCCTTCCGCCCTGCTCTAAAACAATTAAATATCCGATATGGCTTATACCATCCATGCTCCTTTGAGATAACACATAAAGGTCGCACAGCTATATTTGATGATCCAGCTGATTTGAGATCTTTCATACAATCCCTAAAATGTGATGGCATGGATACCTCCAATCTGCCGAGTACCTCAACATCAACTACTACCTGAAGTCTTGTTTTCAATTCTTGATAAAGGTGTTTTATTACACTGTATGTTTATACTAGCAATTACCTAATGCAGTTATAACCCAATTACTCTAACAATATGAGGTGGGTACCGTTCAGGTGTCCCTCTTCCACTGATGGTCGCTCTTTTCCTTTTGGCGACCCAGTTGGTGTTACCTATCCCCGATATCTCTTTTCTCCTGAATCCTTATCCTATGTCCTGTTTGATCTCTATAACCTTTTGTATTTCATTGCCTGAATTATCCCAAAATGTGATCAAACCCCTTTCTCCCCTTCCTGACCCTCAATGTTCTATCCTTCTGTATCACTGCCTCGGTATATATGTTTTTAACAACATTACTAAAGATCTGATTCTATTATCGTATCACAGCCATAGGTTGCATGTTTATCATTATATATCTGACTAAATGACCTTCAAGTGCATAACCTGGAATATCAAAGGATGTAAAAATCCTATCAAAAGATGCAAAGTAATATCTCATTTAAACAAATTTAAGCCAACGGTAGCTTGCCTACAAGAAACACACCTATCTAACAAAGAATCTATGAAACTTAAATCTCTTTGGGTTAAAGAGGTTATTTCCAGTCCTGCTATCTCCAAGAAAAATGGAGTGGCTATACTAATTAGTAAAAAACAACCCTGCAAAATCCTTGATCAAGATGCAGATACAAATGGTAGATGGGTCTGGGTAAAACTTTTAATTGACTCTACACAAGTATCTGTTCTTAACATCTATGGTCCCACACTACCAGATCCCCCCTTCTGGACTGCAATCAAACAAATGATACTCAAAAATAACTTCATCAATCTGATAATGTGCGGAGATGTCAATCAGGTCCTTGATCCTTTTTTAGACCGAAAATCCAGCTGCATGTTCATACCAAATAAATCTCATAAATCTTTTACTAATTGCCTAGCGGAGACAGGATTAATTGACACCTGGAGACTATCCCACCCCACACAACTAGACTATACCTTCCATTCACCCCCACATAACACACTATCACGATTGGATTATATTTTTGCAACCAAAACCCTATCTGGAACCATTATTGACTCTAAAATCGCTAATATTATCATATCAGATCATGCACCGGTTATTACTTCCTTCTGCCTCGCTGAGACGAACAAAACTGCTACTAGATGGAAACTCAATAACTTCCTTCTAAATGATCCACAGTTTAATCAATCGGTTCAAGCCTTCATTCAACAATACTTTGCTAACAATCTTGATAGTGATACCTCGGTTGTCAATAATTGGGATGCATTAAAAGCCGCCATGAGAGGTCACATAATGGCCCTCTCCGGTAGGAACAAAAAACGTAGGAAAAAACATCTAGATGACCTTTACTCGAGACTCACCCTTGCTGAACAAAGCTATTATGCGGACACTAACTCAACAAACTTACGACAAGTAATAAAATTACGTTTTGAAATTAACAAAGAAATAACAGAACTTGCAGCAGGAACCATACTCAAATATAAAACAAAGATATACCAAACTTCAAACAAAGCGGGCAAAATGCTGGCTTCATATTTAAAAACTAAAAAAGAAAGAGTTCAAATATCACATATCAAAGACACTCAAGGTATATCTCATCACCGTCCTGACAATATACTTGAATGCTTCAGAAAATTTTATGCTGATTTATACACTCCAGAAAGTTCTATTCCAAAAGATGAAATTGATTCCTTTTTTAAAAACATCAGTCGTACTTCATACCCTAGATCAGACCTTTCTCACCTTGATAGCGATATTACCTCCTCAGAGATCACTAAAGCCATCCACAGCCTGGGCAAAGGCAAAGCACCCGGCCCAGATGGACTATCAACTGAATTATACATCAATTTATCCCAAATATTGACACCTAAACTCAAAACACTTTTTTCATACTTTATATCGCAAAAATCCACCTCTGGATCATTTTCAGAAGCTCTACTTATCATTTTCCCTAAACCTGACAAAGACCCTTCCCTCCCCAGTAACTATCGACCCATTTCTCTTATCAACATAGAAAGCAACATTTTTGGTAAAATACTTGCTAATAGAATTGAATCTTCCCTCCCAAATTTGATTAAAGCAGATCAAACAGGTTATGTAAAAGGACGTAACATATCCTCAAATGCTAGACTCCTACTGAATGCCATTAGTCTAGTAGCCAAGGACAAAAAAGACAGACAAGGATATGCTGCCATCGCTTTGGACGCGGAAAAAGCTTTCGACCGTTTAGATTGGAATTTCATGTTCCAATCCCTACGCTGGCACGGATTTGGTGAGAAATTTATCTCACTGGTAAAACTTCTATATTCAGCCCCCAAATCCGCTATATATTTAAATGGACAAACCTCTTCATTCTTCACCTTACTCAGAGGCAAACGGCAAGGTTGCCCCTTCTCACCGTTATTATATATTCTCTCACTTGAACCGTTGCTGGAATCAATAAGATTAAACAAAAATATCCCAGGGATTCAAGTAGGCACCTCAATAACCAAAATTGCTGCTTATGCCGACGATATTCTTATCCTAATCAAAAACCCTAAATTCCATATACCTAACATCTTAGTTTGGTCATGTATCAGAATATAAACTTAACAAACAAAAATCAGAAATTATGCCATTAAATCCCTATTGCCTCAAGCATGACATTGAATCTTTTGGCCTCAAATGGTGTAGTGGATCCATCAAATATTTAGCACTTCGTTTTGCCCCTACAATTCAAGAAACCATCAAGCTCAATACTAAAACACTACTGGACATCCTGAAAGACCTTACATCCAAGTGGTCCCCTCTTTACCTCTCCTGGTGGGGGCGGTTGGATACTATTAAAATGATGCTGTCCCCTATTGTACTTTACTATCTTCAGCATATTTCCGTTCCACTATCCCTTTCCTTTTTCAAATCTATATATTCCATACTACTAAATTTTCTTTGGGGAATAGGAAAAAGCAGAAGAATTGCGCTAACTAAACTCAAAGCACCTTATGAAATGGGTGGTGTTAAATTCCCTGACTTTAAGCTATACCACTCTGCATTTCTCATAAAACAATCTCGCCAATGGTTCACAGACCCCGAATCTGCCGATATCCCTATATGGTGTACAATAGAGAAACATATAGTTCATCCACACGATATTACTGACCATATATACATATTTAAGTATTCTTCTAAGAACATTTCGGAACCTATTAAAGCATCCGTTTCAGCTCTACAATCCTTTCTCTTCCCCCATACCAAAAACCCCAATAAATACATATCCCTTTTACTATGGCATAATAAGAATATTGTCATTAATAAAAAGATCCTCAATCGTAAAGCATGGATTGGAAAGGGAATTAGATTCATCCAACACATTATAGATGGTCCTTCTATTCTCTCCTTCCAACAATTCTCTACCTTATTCACCATACCCAAGACTGACTTTCAGTTTTACAATAAGTTAATCAACTCCTGCCTTGATGCACTAAATCATTTCTCCTATGAGATTCTTTCTCCAGACGCCTTTAGACTACTACAGCTAACCATGACAGGTGTGGTCAGAGCCTCAAAAATATATAATATGCTAACCTCAACATTTAATATTTGTCCTATTCGTCTGAAATGGGAACTTGACTTAGGATATAAGTTTGAGGACCACATATGGCTCCGCCTGTTTTCTAAAATCAAACAAGTATCGGTCTCAGCTAACATTACACAACACTACTATTTCTTTATACATAGAGCATTCATTACTCCGGCTAAATTAGCGAAGACTAACCCGAACTACGACGCTAAATGTTGGTCGTGTGGCCTGTCTCCTGCCACTTATATGCATATGTTCTTTGAATGTTCATATATTGTCAAATTTTGGTATGATATTTGGAAATGTATTCAGCGCATCTTCTCTGTAGATGTTCCGTTTTCTCCTTTAAGCATATTCTTAGGAAGCGTAGCCATTACAACATATATTCCACCGGACTCTGCTAGATTATACGACCTACTCATATGCATAGCATTGAAATGTATTACAGCAAACTGGAAAGACTTTCAATCGCTCTCTACCAGAGCATGGTGGAATGCTTTATGTCAAACTCACAAATTGGAAATGTGCATGGCTAAAAATCTTAATACAATCCCTAAATACAACGCTAAATGGTACTATTTCACATGTTATCTCAACTGTTTCAATGCAACTGCTCATGGCTCCTGAATATACATTCCTATGCTTACTTTACTAATCGAATGATTATATTTATATAAACATGCTTGTTTTTAATTATCACTGTAATAGAAGAATCAGTTTTATGCAATAATCTGTTATACCCATCTTCCCCCCCCTCCACCTCGCTCCCTTCTTTTTCTGGTATGTTAGCTGTCTGTTTCCCTGTTTTGTCTCCCCATCTCTCTACTCATATCTCCATATCAGTTACTCATTACAGATATGTATTATATTAATCCAGGTTTAATCAGCACTATCTACAATTTCTACTCTATTCTTGTTCAATTTAATGCATCACATTTTATATATCTTCAATACGGTTATACCCTTCCTTGTTAAAAATTGTTATCTCTGTTCATTCTTTATGTTTACCAGATCTACTCAAAGTCTGTAATGTGCTAACACATGTAATAATATCTGTATCTTGAATAATAAAAAATTATTAAAATAAAAAAAAGAAATAGAAAGGGTGTAAAATAAAATCTGCATACATTTTTAAATAATGACTTCAAGCAGGTGACACTATCATGCTTTTTCTTTCCCCATCTGTCTTTAAGTTTCTTCAGGGTGGGGAGAACAAAATGGCAATCATGCTAATTTTTCTCAATATGTCTGTATAATGAGAAATAAAGTGTCAAGTTGGTTTATTGTGTGATATTTCTCTATAGTAGAATATTATTTTGGCCTTCAGAAGCTAACAGGAACACATAGCTGAACCAATTGCAGCTGCAATGATATCTGGTAAAGTAAGTAAATGGCAGACTAGGCTCGAATCATAGCTTTACCATTCAGCCAAAGTGTTTGATCCTGTACAAATCATTTAATCTCACTGTTCCTTAGCTGCCAAAATTGTGAGTCCGTAAAAGTGATTCAACTCACAGTGTAAGCTATTCATGAAAGTCTTACTCATGGGTAATTAAACTATAGTGTAGCATTGACAAAGCCAAAAGGTATTGCTTGTGGATGGTGAAAATAATTTCTTTTCTGCAACATATTCACCATGCAAAGAAAAAGGTGTGTTTTCCAAGGGTGTGGGTCGCCTGACCCCTTCCTCCACTTTTTTTTTAAATAAAAGGTTTTGTATTGTTTGAGTCAGGCAGCCTTGGCAAGCCCAACTGTCATCCCTTTAGGCCATGCCCCCACTTTATGCGACACAGCCTTATTAAACTCTCCACCCTTTGATTTCATCTCGTTGGCAAAGCTCTATATATTAGCACCCTTAGCGGGGGGAGCCAGCCAATCAGGATGCTTGAAACGCAGGCTGAATCTCCTGATGTTGGTCCGTGTTGCAAGCCAACTGACGGCCGACTCCCCTGCCTGCCATCTTCCCCCCCACTCCCGGACTCCTTTTTTGAATCATCTCCCCTCCCCACTTACATCTTTGAGGCAGCACTCTCTGCATCCGTCTTCCTTTCCTTAAGCGTGAGGCCTCCATGGAAAGGGAAGAGGGGCTCCATATGGAAATCTGCCTTCCCTTTCCATGGCAGCCATCTTTGAACAGTCTTTTCGTTCCGTGAACAGGACACCGCAATGTGACTCATTCAAAGAACAAAAATATTTTCAATTAGCGCTGTCCCAGCCCTTGGGCCGGGTGCTAATGGCGTTAAGCACCTGTTCCAAGGGCTAGAATGAGTGGTCCCGGAGCCCTCTGTAAATACCCCAGCTTCGCTCGAGATTTTTACTTGTGCGCCGGGCCATTACCACCCGTTCCAGCCCTTGGAACGGGTGCGTAACCCATAATACCTTTCCTTTGCATGGAATGCTTGAGTGTTTCAGTGACCAGTGACCAATGTTCTGTTCTATGATTTTAACATGATGGTTGTGTTTCAAGCCACTACAATAGGATGTAGATTATATTTCATGACCCCATTTCCGTATAGAAAAGCCATGCAGACATGTATAGTGATTAAAAGGTTACCACTGAGTGGGGAAGTTTGGGGGTTACTCGCGGTCTCAAGAGAAGGCCTGCGGGAAATCTAGAAAAACCAAGTGTGTGTGTAGAAGCCGCAGTGCCACAGCCAGCAAAACAAAAATGTGCCATCCATCCTATCCCCCCGCGTGCCGCAGGTCATGTGAAAGGGGATGAGGGGGAACGCTAAATGTTTAAATAGGCACGACAAGCACGCTATTGGTGCATTGAATTTCAATAGGGCATCTGCAGTTCCTTCACCCACTCTGCTGTCTGTACCTTTAATTCAGACACACGCGGTGTAGTGATGTAACTCTGATGCGTGTGGGTAATAAAGGGGGCAGACCACGTTAGCGCCAGTGCCCCTGTGGAGCCCGAACCGAGAGCACCGCGTCCAGTGTGCTCTGTTGGCTGGGGCCTCACGGGGGTGCCGGATGACAATTGCACATTACCACATTGGCGACGAGGTCACTCTGATGCTTGGACCCGCAGGACCAATGCAGCAGTGAATGACATTTTTTTTTTCTATGAGCGCAGCTCATTAGTTTCACACCGCTGGGTCAGCAAACACAACGCAGACAGCCGCCATTTTGGATACCACGTGGTGAAGGTTGCAGCTCCCTCGTGGAGTGCTTGTGCGCCTCTGACCACGCCAGCTCGGGGAGCCCTTTAAAGGCTCCCCCAAGCTTGCGTGGCAGGGGGCTAATGGTAGGCCGCCCCAGGGGGTCACCTAGGCAGCCCTCCACCAAGGCCGGCCCAGCATCTAGTTATTATTATGATTTTTTTTTAGGCATTTATAAACGCGCACTTAACAAACTAAATCGTATCCTGGCGCAGATGGAACGAAACAGTAGAACAGGGGGCCGAGAGGACCAACTGAATCATATTGAATACAACACAAACTGAAGAGTAATCCATGATTTTAAGATTATTTAAAAAGATAGGTTTTGAGACCTGCTCTAAAACTCATCAAGGAGTTAGCTTGTCTCAGGTATAACGGGAGGCTATTCCACAATCTGGGTCCGGTCACTGAGAAGCAATGGGGCTCCTCTAGAACTGCACTTCATCATAGGAATTACAAGGAGGAAATGATCCTCCCACCCAAGTGTGCGGGTGGGTTGGTATCGTTTCAATTTGTTTATCAGATATACTGGTGCCATCTCACGTAAGCATCTATAGACCAGGCAACCAGTCTCAAATTTTATCCGATCTTCCACCGTCAACCAATGTAGTGATCAGCGGAGACCAGATATGTGAGTGCTTTTGGCTACGTCAAAAAATAATCTCACTCCAGCATTTTGTGCTTTCTGAAGATGATGGATTTGATTGCTCGGTGCTCTGGCCAGAAGTCTGTTGCAATAGTCAAGATTTGAATTGACCAACGCCCCCACCACTGATGCCTGATCTGCTACAGGTACACAGAGTAGAGCTTGGTGCAAAAAGGCGAATGTTATAGAATACGGACTGAACCTTGGCTGAGACCTGGGCACTACATCCCAGGTCACTCTGCCGCTTTCTTCAGGACCTTCTATAGTACCACATTTGGACATTTATTCCATTATAAAAAGAGCAATGCAGCTGATCTGATGAGACAGTGGTTATAGGATGGTCCTCAATCAGACCACCTGTACAGTGCTGTCATTCCATTGGGACTGATGGTCCCGGATCCGAGATCCGACAATAAATGTCTCCCCCAGATCTCAGATCCGGCTCCCCAGTGCTGGGAAACCCAAGCGCACTCTAGACTTATTTCGGAATTCTGCTTTTTAGACTGCCTCAGTGCGGGGGGCTGGATTTGGACCCTGGTCACCCGTTTCAGAGGCGAGATACTTCCCCACAAGACGATGTGAGGGTCTGAGCAGGAGCCCTGTGAAAGCCCTTGTCAATATTGCACTGTACAGTCAATACTGATGTACATGTCTTGGGGTTCTAAAGGTGTGCACATTTTATAATTTGCTGACATTATAAGAAATTGGGCTATTTTCCAGGTGACCATGATTAATCTTCTGAGGGGCTGTGAGGCAAATGTTTATGGGGGGGGGTAAAGAAAAGAAAAATGTCCACCTCTGAACCGGCAGTGATTACCAGTGACCACATGGTGAGGTTGCTCCCTCAGTGGGCTCCTTTTCGAGGAAAAGTTGGGGGACATTTTCATTAGGGAGAGATAGATGTTTGCATGAATGACGTGGCAGGGATACCAGCACGTACCCAGAGCTTTTCTTTTGCATATGGGGGTGCAGGCAGCAGGACAGCATTGTGATGCTGGCATGTATGTGATACTGGCTGAAAGACATGTTCTGCAGGGCAATACTGGCATGTTTGGGGCGCAGCCAGCATGAACGTGTGTGTCATTACTGGCCTACATTGTCGGGCACTGGTAACATGAACAGGTGATTTGAAATGACAGGGTTGGCTTATAATGAGGACATGCGCTTCATGAGACGGTGCCTTGCAGTGGCAGTGCGTGCACCTGTCACGGTCACCGGCAGCATGAATGGCGTTCTGCAGGGGCAATGCTGGCATATGTTGCTGGCATAGAGATTGTGTGATGTGGACATAGGCATCATGGGGAAGTGCTTTACAGTGGTAGAGCTGTTACTCTTTATGCCACTGCCCACAATATATATCACTAGAATGTGGTGTGGGTGTAGGATAGATACATGTACATGTTTTGGGGGGGTACTCCAGAGTTCTCTTTTCTAAGATGCTAGGCTTGCTGCCAGGTAGACTTCCTCCTGGGAGCATTCCGCAGAGGGCTGGGCTTTCGGGAACAAACATTCTGGGGAAGCAGTGGAGGAAAAGTGAATAAAGATTGGGATTCTGGCTAGGTGAGAACTGGGTCTGTGGGTCTGTTCACTTATTTCCTTTCATTAAAATGCCATCAGCTTAATCCAAACCAAACAAATATCAACCAATTTTATAGATCTTCATATAGACATATGTATACATAAAATAGCTGACATTTATCCATTTCTCTACATGAAGTTCAAATTATCTAAATAAGTGTATGCTTACTGAACTGTCTCCAAGCCATCTATCTACTGTTTCACTTATTTCATTGCATTCTAAGAATACATGTGTCAGTTTCTATAGCACCTGTACACAATCTGCATAATCTCGTGTTCTGCTCCACACACCTCTGCGCATCCTCAGTTTCCAAAACTGCTAGTTGATTTGTTCAAACTCTGAAGCCTGATTGGCTTAGTTGTCCGTTGTTTAGATGCCAGATGGACATCTGACCTGGCCGCATTCCGTCCTTGATTTCTTTCCCTTGTTTTCAGGGGTTGCGTCTTTGGCCTCCAACTGTGGCAAATTAGCCTATCTCGCCATCTCAGGGTTCAGATGGCCTCCGCCTGATAATGTCCTCAAATGGTGGTGAGCGTTGTTTGCTGCAGAAAACTGGTGGGGCGAGGGCCCTGG
The DNA here is from genome assembly GCF_040938575.1 of Ambystoma mexicanum. NCBI lineage: Eukaryota > Metazoa > Chordata > Amphibia > Caudata > Ambystomatidae > Ambystoma > Ambystoma mexicanum. Next base: position 1,252,234,259 of record NC_090923.1, read on the forward strand.
GTTTTTGGGTGCAGAGGTTTGGGGAGTTGAGCTGTGGGAGCAGGCGAGGGGTACCATTTTTAATGTTTTTTTAATAAATAAAATAAGTACTAGGACCCAAAGCGTTTAGAGTAAAATTTTGGCGGCCCCTCTAAGGTCATTCATAACACCACCCCGCTGCTTCCTCCCGCTGCTGCTCAGTGTCACTCCTTCCTCCCGCTGCTGCTCAGTGTCACTCCTTCCTCCCGCTGCTGCTCAGTGTCACTCCTTCCTCCCGCTGCTGCTCAGTGTCACTCCTTCCTCCTGCTGCTGCTCAGTGTCACTCCTTCCTCCCGTTGCTGCTCAGTGTCACCACATTCGGGGCTGTGTTTTATAAATTGTTTCCTTTGAAAGGAGCCAATAAATGTATTTTAAAAAAACAGACAACTATTCAAAAATAATAATTTTTCATTCAACGACTCACTGATTAAAGTGTAAATGACACAGTGAACTGAACTATAAGGTGACAGTATATATTGTTTTCCTGTTAAACCTAGCAAGGGAGGCAGCAGGGCCGGCCTTAGGGCACGGCCGTCCGGGCAACCACCCAGGGTGCCATTAGCCCTCTGCCAAGCCAGCTCGGGGGAGTCTTACAAGGTCTCCCCCGAGCAGTCGAGGTGGGAGAAGGCGTGCCAGGTGCCCTATTGAAATTAAATGTGCCCAGCTCCCAAGAGCAGAGCATATTTAATAACAAAGGGACACTAATGCTTTTGCATCAGCGCCTATTGAAAAGTTTGGCACCCGCCCGCATAACTAGGGGCGCGCATGCGTGCCACATTTTTTTTTTGCTGCCTGGGGCACTGCCGCCGCTAAGGCCAGCCCTGGGAGGCAACAGTGTTAGGCAGGATTCCTGAACAGGGTGCAGCGATAATTGGGAAATGCAGAACTGTGCAAAAAAACATTGTCGGTCGGTGTAATACGAGAGATGGGAGAGAGGGGGCGCAAAGCCTTCTGCCAACCTGTAAAGTGTTAAACCAGGAAGTCAGGGTTCAAACCCCGTCTTACCCACTCGACCAAATGACGTGATCCACGGAAAAATACTTCACCTCTGTCAGACTTGTTTTTGTTAGCTGTTGAAATTGGGTAATTCTGCTAAGCATCAACTAAACAAAACAACCCTACACATAAACGGGTGAATAGTGTACAAGCTTGCACTTGTTATATTACATAATTGGCCATTTATATAGTGCACAGGCACGGCTGAATTGCCCATCAGCTCAGTAATGCCAGGGTCACTTCTGAGCCAAGGACGTGACTTTCATAGAAAGTACGAACAAATGACTGGCTGCAATGGTTCTGAGTGGGGACGCTACCATGGGGTCTGACTCATTGGCCCCCAAAAGTCTCTAAAACATATGCTGCAGCCTGCCTACACTTTAAACGAGCCAAGTAAAGGCAATGCTTTCTACACAATTAACAAGACCTGTATTTGCCTGGTGCTTAATTTTCTGTTGTGTTATCAGGGCAGATGTAGAATATGGAACCTGGAGTCGCATCTGGAAAAATTGGAAGTGCATAAAACAGTGACCACTATAAGAAGTGCAAAAACAAACACAAAATGGGCAATTCTGCATCCTCTAGCTGAGAAGCAGTTATAGGTCCACACTTAGTGCCTGATTCATGGAATACTTTGCGGGTAGAATAGGGACTTTGCAGGCCATTCTCTGCGCAACTCCCCCCTCCTTCGTCGATTCATGGAATCGAGTTTGCAGAACTTTTCAAGACCTTGCCGGGACTCTGCGCTGGTCGGCACATCTCTGCGTTGAGTCGAGTGCATTGTGAAATATGCATATACCCCAATTTCCACGCAGAATGAGGAATAATGTGGGTGTGCTGAGGGACAGGGCACGCAAAGCAATGGCACGCCTAATCCACTGCAAACCCAAACAAATTCATGAATTCCAATGTGCAACCTTATGTTGGGAAATGTCACACACAAACCCTGTGATCCAACCGCCACATGATAGCAGGCATAAAGTTCTATGCGCAAAGGATCCAATTTATATAAAACACGCAGTACACACCATACTAACGTTGCACAGACATGAAGAATGCTGCAGTATTGGGAGCCATCGTACATGGACACAGAATTAGGAGGAGGAGGCCCAGGCCGTGGATTTTTGCTACATGCACCACTTTGTTTGGGATGCGCAATGACCAGGTGTATGCCAGGTACCAGTTCCCCGATGTCATCCTAGACCTTGTCTGAGAGCAGGGTTGGACTGGCGGCATCGGCCCATCGGCCACTGGCCGATGACCTTTGGGACCTGGGGGCCAGTTTTTTCCTGAGGTGGGCTGTTTTTTTTTTAAATTAAGTTTTTGTTTATTATTACAGCAGCAGGTCGACACCGCGCAGCCTGCGCAGTGCTGTGCGCGCATGGTGCATCATATCCCGCGCCATGCCCGTGGTGGGCTGGGCTGCTGAGCGCGGCCCGAGCAGCCAGATCGCCTCGGGTGCCGGGCCCGAAAAGGAAACAATTACAGTTTGGAAACTGACACGCTGACTCTGTCAGCCTGTCACGCACGCCCTCTCACTCACTCTCTGGGGGGCCGGCACATCCAGCCAGGGGGAGCCTCAGCGACTCAGCAGCTCAGCCTGGAGCTGCCGCCGGTCCTCCTGACCTGGAGGGTGGAGCGAGCATATTCATCAAAGCAAGGTAACAACAACACACACGTTGTTACCTTGCTTTGATGATTTGCAATGCATGATGCATGCATCATAATCATGATGCATCATGCATATGAGAGGGCCGGCGGCACAGTGGCTCCCCCCCAAACCCCCTGAGAAGTTGAACTCTAGTGTGTTTTACAAACGAATACACAAATACAAACACCGCCAGGGGCGGTCTGCAGACTGCAGCACACAGTAGGAGGTTGGCTGGGCTGCTCGCTCCGGCTCCTCTGCCTGCAGGGCTGGGGCCTGGCTGCCAGGGGCGGGGCTGCCCAAGAGTTCACACACAACAAGTTGCTTTCAACTTTCAGGAAGTTTGAAAAACGAATTAGTTGCCCTGCAAAGTTGAAAGCAACTTGTGCCTGTGGGAGGGGGCTGGGGCCGCGGGGCGGCGACGACAGACAGACTCCGTGCCACAATCTTGAAGCTGGAGAGTCGAGAGTGTGGACACGTGGCGTGGGTGACTCTCTCTCTGATATAGTGGGCCTTCTCCTGGCCCTGGCATTATTTTTTGCACACAAGTCGACGAGGCAGTTATCCCACAGAGAGTGAGCCAGCTGAGCCAGCCCAGTGCCCATTGCCCAAGACTGACGACGACTAACAGCCAGAAGGCAGCAGCACTAGAGTGGCCATGGTGCCCACAGAGCCAGCAGCCTGCACTGAGCCTGGCCCAGCAGCAGCAGCACACTCACTGACCCCGGTAAGGACGGACCCAAGAGCTGCATGGGGTGTGTGATTTTTTTTTCCACACGTGTTTTTATTGCAGCCATCAGATTAGGCAAACACAGCGAATTCTGGCCAGTGCACCCATCCCCTTTCACCCCACGTAACAAGTTTATTTCGCTCAGAACCCACAATGGGCTCCTAACTCAGCAGTTGCCAGTCTCCGCAGGGAGGGCAAGGACAGGGGTTTGTGTGTGGAGCTCATGCGCTAGGACTCTGCCAAATAAACTCGCAAGCGCCTGGAAGCAGCCCGGCATAACTCCTCTGCGCTATAAATGTCCAGTCGTTCACCCGGCTCAAGGCTTGCCTCATCCTTCACTCCAAGTGATCTGAGCTGCCAGTCCCCTCGAAGATGTAACTTTGTCGGGTGCACTGGGGCCGCTACGGATAGCGAGGTGTAACTTGTAGGACGTGCTGGGTTCCGTTCTTGGCAGGGGACCTGAGGCCTCCTCCTTCAGAGGTCAACAAAAGGAAAGCCCCCGGCGGCGGCCCGAGATGGGCAGTATAAACACTTAACTTTTAGGTCTGCTGTGCTGCGCAACAAGGTTATTCTTCAGATCCTATCAGCAGTGGCGCACCTCCTCCCCAAAAAATGGCGCAACCCCTCCTACCCCCCAAAATGTCAGACTGCTAAGAAAGGCCTGGCAATTACTAGCGTAAAGCATTGCGTATTAGCATCTGCATTCATATGTATACATTTTCAGGCAAATGAAATCATGATCTAGGTTAGTACTTGCATGCCAGGGGGGTGGGATTGGAAGGGTAGACCCCTCATTCTCACAGCAGTCCTTAAGTGAGGGCTTTCAGACTTAAAGGAGAGTTAACTGCTTGTAACATTGAAGCTGCACTAGAATTGTCTCACTAGAATGCGTAAATAAGTTGGATACCCCCACCCAAATAAGTGTGCCCCTCCCCCATGGTCTCAGCAATGTCATTTTCGTTGCGCCCCTGCCTGACACTAAGCAAAGCAAAGTCACTCCCAGAGGGGCACATAATGATGAATTTATTGAAAGGGGTTGGTTTCAGCCGTTAGCTGTTCGTTACTCCTCACGGCCCTTCCTCCATTTTGTTCATAACCGTGGAATAGTAAATAAGCAGCCAACCCACTTTACCGACTGACCCGGGCCCTTCCTTATGGTGCACCTCTGGGTCGCCCAGATGACACGGTGGCGAAAGCCCAGACCTTTGATAGACACAGCAGTGTCAGACCAGGCAGGGGCTCACATGTTATGGTAGGTAGCGCACAAGGACCTCAGTGAAACCGGTCGTGGTACAATTAGCAGTAGAGTGAATTCACCCAGGCCACCTGTTAAACTGCGTTAACATTGTCTCCCCCTTAACTTAAATCATTTTTTTTTTTACGTAGCGCCTTGTGTTGCATTAATCTGGTCTTCAGGCGCTGATTTGGATAAAATAACGTGCAGAATAATGCATTGTACTTCTATGTTAACCGTGCATGCTTCCCTAGTCTATTTGCCCCACTTAATTGCGTCGCCTTCCATGTCCCTGGCTTTGTTTCATTGTATGTAATTCAACATGAATATGACCATGACCCCATCAATCAGAAACACTGTGCAGAGTGTCAAAAACAGAAATCACAATCCCTAAGAAGCGCTCTGGTCCACAAAGGTGTCGAGACAAGTGAAAACGCTTGTCTGATAAACACGCCGAACTGTATGTGTGACTCGTGCATCTCCCTGGCTGGCACGTATTTGGTGGCAGGTTCGTTCGGTGCTGGGTGTGTGTGAGCAAGAGGTGTGGGGGTTGGTGGGGGGACGGGACAAGGCTGGGGTGCTTATATTTATTGCTCCCTTTGGTAAATTTTGGGCCCCCGAGATTGGGGTCTGAAACCATTAGCTTCCCTGATGTTTTGGACTACAGTCCCCTCAACACTAGCCAGCATAGTCAAGGGTGAGGGATCCTGGGAGGTATAGTCCAAAAGATGCATTTATTGCGATTTTTGCGAAGAACATCGCAAAGGAGCATGACTCGATTAAAGACTTTCACAAAAAGGTAAACATGAGTTAACATAACATGGCACGTATGTGGTCTTTGTGTTTTAGCAGCATGTCATGTGCATAGTTGTTAAACAGCTATGGTTGGGTGTCACTTCGTGTGCAGGAGTGTCGTGTTAGATTAAGGATGATATGGTTTCTGGCCTGGGCATGCTGTATTGGTGTAGTGAGGTTGCATTTGGTGTTTTATAGCATTGTGTAAGGTTGGCTGTGGCGCAGCCTGGGGAATGTCTTGTGCTTGATGTTGGCTTGCAGTGATGAGGAAGCATTCGGGGTTCGGGAGGGTATCTCGTGCTGGGGATGGGAGTGGTCCGGTCTCAAATGGTGGTTTATGTTGGAATTTGGGTGGCCACATTAGGGTTGGATTGGGGTGCAGGAGAATATGGCGTGTGATGCTTATTGGGTTGCAGTAGTGGGGTTGGACTGCTACGCAGCACCTTGTAGTGTGTCTGAATGCAATATCATGGCTTGATGTGGGATGCACAGTGGCGATCCGAACGTGGGTTGGGGGTGGTCAGAGGGGGCAAGCTGCCAGCACAGGCTCTTTTGAGAGCCTGAACGGGACTTTTGTCAGTGAGACACTTCTCCAGTTCGGCCCCTCACTGAGGGTGCCCAGCAGGAAAGGTGTCCAGCTGGGTGGACAATATGTGTGGGCATTGTCTTGGCAGCAGGATGTCACACCAAGTGTGTCCCTGCCAGGACAATGCCCAAGGAGCTCTGGGCAGCAGAGGGGCTCTCACACTTTGCTCTGTGCAAGGGGGACTATTAGCAGCAGGGACTTGTGTCCCTTTGAAATGTGCATGGGAGGGAAGGATCAGCAGTGAGAAGGGGGCATAATGCTGCAGGGTTTATGAAATAATGACTATGGCTTTACCCAAGGCGGATTTTTAGGCTCACATTCATCTGCATGATGCTATTGTGATCTTGCATGCAGAACGGGATGGGGAGAGTACAACTAAAGCCATCCTTTTATTACTCAACATATTTCTATGATGATGTATTTAGTGTAAAGTTAATTATGTATTATGTGATATGCTTTGCTTAAAAGGCATTGCTATAAATAAAGTATTATTTGAAGTATGTGAAATGCAAAGGGAAACCTTGATAAATATCTATATCAACTAAACCTGGGAATTTTCACAGCTACTTAAACTGTCCACATCCCGGTTTCACCATTTAACCAAAGTGTGTGATCCTGGGAAGATCACTTAATCACACTCTCTTATCTGCAGCTCTGTAGGTGATTCACTTCAGAGCTTTTGTTAATATATCATGCTGTTATTTTTTTTAAAAAGCCTGACTATGGAGTTGTCATTTGCCTGTGGCCCTGTTCTGCCTAAAGTCCATTTGAGTGGCATTTTCCAAAGCCATGATTTCCTCCTAGCCCCAGGGATATTTTGGCGAACCTTACCACCTCTTCTCTCAGGATTTTCATGAAGCTGGAAGCAGGATTTTCAGGAGCTGTGGACCCTGTCACAGAACTGTATGCAAAGTTATGTTATTTTATGAGTTGTGTTGTTGATGTGTCATCATTTGGCTGTACTGCTTATTAAATGCAACTCTATTTTCATTACTAGTGGCAACGAGCAGACATGCTTTGAGTCTGGTCCTGCAAAATAAGTATGTTACTATGTGATGATGTTTCTTTTTAAAAAAAAACAAAAAGGAATGTTATCACTTTCTCAAGCGTTTACACAAAACATAACATGCAACAGACACATGAACCCTCCATAAGTAGCATTTTCTGTAAAGTCGTGATTTGACGCGATTCACGGATGATGGTTTGAGGGCCACTTTTTTTGAGGGGTGGGCCACTTTTTGAGGTGAAGAGTGGGCCACTTTTCTGAGGCGAGGGGTGGGCCACTTTTCTTTGGCTGTCCGGGCCTATTTCTTGTCCCAGTCCGACCCTGTCTGAGAGTGGGAGCAAGACCTAGCATCACTCACAATATGCTCCTAGGCCCTTACCCCCTTCAAAAGGTGCTGACAGCACTACATTTCATTGTGACAGGCTCCTTCCAGTGCACCACTACCAAAGTTGGTTGGATATCACAGGCCACACACTCCTACTGTCTCCATCAGGTCTTGGCGTGCATAACATTGCGTGAGTGTCTGTGTAGGCACATATCTATAATGAGAACACTGGGGAAAGGCAGAGAGTGTGCCAGGATTTCTTTGCGGTTGCACACTTTTCATGTGTACTTGAGGCCATTGACTGTACACATGTTGCGCTGAATGATGGAGCACATATACTGCAATCGCAAGCACTGGCATTCCATCAACATGCAGGTAATCTGTGACGCAAATGGAGTGATCATGCAAGTCAATGCCAATTTCCCTGGCAGCACGCATGGCAGCTACATTTAGCGCCAGTCACCACTCTACCGGGCCCTGGCATCAGGAAAATACGGCAACACCTGGCTCATTGGTGAGTATGAACTGGCACGCACATGTATGCAAGCATGCACATCACACACTGAACAACAGACCATGACAATAAATGCCAATAACAACCATGAAAACATGTCAGGGGACATGTCGACCCACTATCACCGTTCATGATGACACCATACAGGAATCTTGCCACACCAGCTAAGGTAAGGCATAATCCTGCATATGTGGCCACAAGGGGCATAGTGGAGTGCACATTCTGGGTGCTTAAATCACGATTCCGCTCCCTAGACCACTCTGGTGGGGTATTGCTATATGCCCCATCAGTAGTCTGTAATAACATGGTTGCAGCATGTGTACTGCACAATATAGCCAGATGGTGTGTGGCGTACCAGTTGAAATGCAGGTGGGACATCGCCAACAGCCACAGGCACCACCCTTGCCCTTGGATGGCCAAAGGGCACAGGGATAGACTGCACATAACCAGCTGGTGCAAACATACTTAACGTGAAAACCTGTCCCTGTGGAGCACACAGAGTGAGGCCACAGCCTTGGTTCCATTCAATGATGAATTGTGGCATATCCTCCGTGCCTATTACAATAACCTGAGAATGTGTGTCTGCAAGCGGCAACCTGTGTGTGTCCATGAGACATAATATAACATGCACCAAACACCAACACAGTCATAGCAAATGGAAACAACAGAATCCATTTTGTTGTCAGGAAGCACGTTCAGATCCCACCCCCTCCCAAATGATTCACATTGTGGAATGAACACTAACTGGTGGGGAATGCAAAGGGATGGGTATATGGGGGATGGGGGGATCATGTGGTTAGTGATGACTAGCGGGAGACACGTGTATTGTAGAAGTTCATACATATTAAAGTGAAAAGAATCTCTTGCTTAGCAGAAGTGTCACATACAATACATTGCATGCGCATGATATAGAGAACATGAACTAACACTGTATTCACTAGTAGGCCTCAATCCTTGCAGGCTGTTTTGGAAACACAGAATAACAAGACCTCTTCTCTTGCTTGACTATCACATCACAACACCCAGGCAAGGCTGAGAACATGCATGTACACACACATACAAATATATGAAGTTATAACTTTGTACAATTAGACAACAATGCAAGCCGTCAAATGGAAGTAGGACTGTGGCCAGTTGTGGAGGTCATACCCATGGGAGCCAGGGCAAAGGTCCTGAGTTGCCAAAACATGAGCTGAGATTTAGGACACCAGCGCCCCCAGGATAATGGTCATCCCATTTGAATCGGCAGACGCCCAGGGATAAAGATCTTAAATCCTTCCAAATGGTGCCTGTGAGAGACTCAACAGCCTGCTTTAAGAGAGAATAGCTTCATTGAAATTGACCCTGAAGAAAAGATGGTTGCATTGTCTACCACTGGCATTGTATGCATTAAGGAATCAGCCAGGTTCAGAACACCATCTTACCCCTCATGAGATAGTGACAGGGAGGTGGATGAGGACACCCCTCACACCTCAATCTAGACCTAGAAGTGATGCCCAGCCAACAGCAGAATTGTTAGGAAAGGAGCTACCTGAATACCATACATGTATGACCACAAGTATCTCTATCATTTCAGCTCAACTTAAATGAAAGGGGTATAGGGCAATGCAGAACACAGAAGGAGATGCCACAGCAACAGGAGTTGATCAGCTGTGTCTTCCTAAACTTTTTCCTGGAGATGCAGTTCTAATCCGCAATTTCACTCGAAGGTGGCACAAACCTCGCTTTAACAGCCCCTTCATAGTGGAATACGTGACACCATCTGCAGTCAAAGTGCAAGGCAGACATGCTTGGGTATTCCTCCGCGACATAAAGATCTACACTGGAGAACCCACATCACTCTTGCCCTCACCCGAAGAGAGCATCGGGGAAGAACCACAGCACGCGCAGACTAGGTCTATGACGAGGAAGAAGGGAGCAGAAGCTGTAGCCGAGTAAAAACAAAGAGTTCATTGGACTGTGGCTTATTTTGGGACACTCCTTTAAGTCACTAGAAAGGAGTTAATGGAAAATAACTGTTCTTGAGCCACAGTAACTTGTTGACATTGAACTGAGGCACATTTAAGCCTTGATTGAAAAGAAGACCATGCCAGATTTTTAGTTCTTTTTCCAACATCGGGAATAGGGAAAAGTTCCCCTATTCCTGTCTTACTGAACATTTCTTTCTAGGGTGCCTATGGTGGTGCCCAACAACAACACTTTCCGGATTATTCTTGCAATCTTCATGTTCATCTTGCGCACTTACCCTGCACTGGTGGGGAGAACTGTTCACGAGGAGAGGAATTCACTGACGGGCCCATAGGTCAGCGCTCCCCCTCTAGAACTTGTAAGACAAGATAGCTGCACCATGTGAGGAATGGGGGCTGCAGGATTCACTTACTCCAACACGACTCAATAATGAGGACTCAGTAAGTGGCAAAGGGGAGTCCGTTTAATGACAAGTATATCAAACAGAGAAACAAATGGAAATCAGCAGCATTGCAATCACCTGTCTCGCTCCGACTTCCTCGAACTTCAGTTGAACAGCAACTTTTATGTATAAAACTTGTCATCATTGACGTCTAACTCTACAAAACTCGTCATGCAATATAATTGGTTAGGAAAGGTAACTTAAGTGTAGGTGCTATATCTGTATATGGTAACAGAGCATGTGGATTGGATAACTCTTATCGGGTGAGCGTCTACGTCCAACCCTCTACATCACGCGTGATAGACGTCACTATAACTACGACGTCCCATTGGTTCTACGATCTATAGTACCCTAGATAACTTGGTCCATTGTGATTGGGCGGGTTAAACCCCTAGACATAAATCCCCATTTTAATTAGCAGCATGCAGAGTGGATACCCAAGTGCCTGGTGTCCCAAGTTTCACCCTGCCTCCCTTCCATCAATCAGTATCTTAGGGCTATGTGTCAATTAGTTGGCTGGGTATGGCCTCGGGACTGTAGCCTCTTATCAGGAAAAGTTATGGCATCCTCGGGTTCTGGATGACATCAGGCGATGGTACCTCTTCGCGCCTGGCTGGTCACGTGTCTGTTCAGCATGAATCTGCTTCCGTTTCCAGCTTTCATTGTATTTAATTCTGCCTCAGCACTGCCACCTGCCTGGACCTCTCTTATCTTGACCTTCACGGGCGAGCTGGTGTGCTCCGAAGTTTGATTCTTGCAAGTTGACGCTCTCCTCCCTTTCTCTGGGTGACCTCGATTTCCCAGGCATGAGCCGCTCTCTGTTGAGTTTCGATTCCGCTCTTCCTCTCTGTTCTGGCTGGGTTGTGAAACTGGGCCTGTTAGGCCTCGGGCAACCTGGGCACATTTCTGCTTTACAAAATGGAGTTGCACTTGTATAATGTACTTCTTGAGGTAGATATATATTTGGCGCATGCCGCTTCTATTATTGTAGTAAGAATAGCAAGCAGTATCGTTTTCTTAGCTTCTTGCGTTCCAAGCCTATTTACACACGTTTGACTGGTTGGTTACTTTCATCCTGTCTTGTAACACGTTTCCTTACATTTTAGCATCGTCTCTCTCCTGTGTCCATTACATCTATTTTCATAATTACTTGTGCTGGCGTGTTATCTTCGATAGTCGTTTTGTTCATTTGCGAGTCTGTTCAGGCACTTATGTCATTTCTACTGGCCTTCCAATAAGGCTCTTTGGGTCTCTTCGGGGACCGTATGTAGGTACTCCTCATTTCGTATCAGCGGCTGGTATGGCTGTCTGATAGGGTACCGTGCTGGCCAGGGTTGTCTGGTTATGGGCGCCTCAACAGGTACGGATCTTCTAATGTACACTGGGCCGAGCCCCAGTGCGACTCTCTATTGGTTTATTTGCTCTTCATATGTCACGTACCTTCCTGGTAGCTCGAAATGAGGGGCAGGTCATGTCTGGGACCTTCTCTACACTCCCCCCTCTGTTCAGTTCATTGACCACTTCTGCTTCAATGTTCGTCTCTATTTCTTTTGATTCTTCAGTGTTTTGCTCATCGTCTTCAGGGTTGGTACATGATGGCGTGAACATTTGCGTCTTTGGAGTCCATATTTTTATCACGCCTTTCAAACTCCTGGCCGTTTTGACATGTTCATCTTTGTTCCAGGTCATTAGCTGGCATTGTCCATTTGGACTGCAGTAGATTCATTTTCCTTCATACCTTCTTCGTCTTTTAGGATATGTGAACTTTGTTCCTTCTGGTGCAAATTTGCTGGCCTTCACAAAGTCTCTTATTTCTTCATCAGTCAGGTCTCTAGGTTTCCATCCTGGTTCAACATCGACCATTATTTTCATCCCTATGGCTTTCTTCGCAGTTTTCTGGCACTGTGCAATGATTATCTTGATAACACAGAATCCTAGCAATACCATTGCTAGTAGATCTCCAAGAAACTTGAATATATCTGCCATCCATTGTGGGACCCACGCGAATAGGTCTCCAAACCAGCTGTCATCGTCCACTTCATCACTTTCATCGATCATCTGGTTTTTCAGGTTTGTCAACATGCTTATGGCCTCTGTTAGGGTTCCGTTTTCTTCATCGTGTGATGGTATAAATGTGCAACATGATTCTCCGATTTTTGCACAAACACCTCCGTCCATTGCAGTGATCATGTCAAGCACATATATGTTTTGGAGGGCCATCAGCCTGATTGCTCTCAGTTCTTCTAGGATCGCGTTGAATCCTTTTATAGTGGTATTGATGGTCTGCAGTAACTCCCATCTGGTTATCTGCAACCATTTAGTATTCACTCCAACTTGGATGTGGGGCAGGAGCAATGTTGTGAACACTGTTGAGGTGAGGCTGAATAGCCTGTGTTCGTATGGGATTGCATGAAATGCCTCTTCTGATTTGGCAGAAAAGTAATTTTCTCTTTTCATCCTAGATACTAGTTCCGCAGATCTCCTTCTCCTTAGATGAGGATCTGCTTTCGGGAAACTGTCCAAATTTAGGTCATTCTTGGGGATCACTAGTGCAGGAACATGGACGTTCACCAGTGTGCATATACCTACCCAATTCTTTGGTAGTCTTATACATGCCTTGGATCCACACGCCAAGTAATGGTCCATAATCACTGCGGTTCCATGTACCATTCCTGGGGCATCAAAGACTCGTCCACAGTTCTGATTCTCTCCCATCTTCCTTGTACCATCATTTCTGAAGCATAATTTTGGGTTCTCCAGTGGTACTATCTGCAGGGGTCCCCCTCTGTCTTCGACCCATGTGAGTAATTTTGCAAGTTTTGGCCATTATGGCTTGCATCTGTTTTGCACTATGTTGGTGGTAGGTTCGTATTGACCAATGACCATCCAGGCTCTGCAGATCACCACTCCTTTCTCCCATCCGTCTGGTGAAAGCACTGTCCCCCAAATCTGCATTTGGCCTCTGTTCTTCCAACGTTGAGCCACCTCTGGAGTTTTTCCTTGAACTTTTAGCTTCTGATTCACTTCCCATCTAATTCCTGCCCCTTTTACTCCAGGGTTCTCATACCTGATTACATGATTCTTAGTATGGGCTCTGTCTCTTGTCTTTATGTCTTGAACATAATCATCCTCGTCGGGGTCTGTTGCTTCAGTTGCCCATTTCAGGGAGGCATCACTGCCCATGAACTGGCCTCTGGTCTTGCACGTTGCTACGTGCGACATACAGTGTGCTGTCTGGACGTCAATTTCTACAGCCACAAAGATCTTGGATTTTCCCATACTGTATGACAGGAGTGCACAGACGAAGCATTCTCCTTCTGACTGTCTTCGTCCTACTTCCTTCATGTGCTGGTACCATATGTTGTTTCCATGATGGGCTGTGCTGTCCAGGTAGTCGTTAAGTTCATTGTTATCTTCGTGAGGGCTTCTCTTGATTCTCAGTGTTCTTCTATAGTTTGCTATGACTATGTCTCTAAATGCATCTGTGCTGCTTTTCAACTTTGGGTATCTTGGTGGAGCAGGCTGCCTCGACTGCATCGCTGTGGTAGGAGAAAGTTTTGTGCTTCCTTTCCTTTCCTTTTGTAGTCTGTCATAAACTTCCCCTAACTACCATTTGTTCGCCAACCTCCCAACGCGTGGCTGTGTTGTAGGCCTGCGGCTTGTTCCTTGAATTGGGGCAGGTGTGCTTGATGTCATAGTTTCTATAGTCCTGTTTTTCAGCTCCTCGTGCAGTTTCTTTGCTTGGACTATGAATGGGAACAAATAATTTATTAGCATTTGTGTCTTCTCTGTGAATTCTTTCGTGGCCACTTCTGTTCTTTTGAGGGGTTTTGCTATTCCCTCCATCTTTGGTATTTCACTTGGCTTTTCTTGGTCATTTCCACTATTCTCTGGAATTAAATGTTCGGCAGGCAGTCTCTCCTTTTCTGCTGCCTTCGTTGGAGGCCTTGTAGCCATTGACACTTGCCCTTGTTTGTGTGCATTCTGTGTGCGGGTGCCTGCCATGGTCAGTGCTACATTATCATTCATTCCGTGCTGACCCTGTCTCCAGCTTTTCTCTCCATTCATCACCTCAAGTGTGTAAGTGTCACTTCTAATTACATTTAGTTTTAGTTTCTTTGTTTTATCATCAGCCTTTCTGGGAACTGGAATCACTATATAGGGTCTGGGTGCTTTCGTAGGACCCAGGCGTTCATTATCCAGTGGGTGTACTGAAAGTGGGACACTTTGTGCACCAATAAAGAAAGCAGTTCTGATTGTTAATGACAGAAAAACAATAATAATCACTGTATATATGCACATTATCGTTCGGAACGGCAGTTTGCAGCATTTTCTTCCAGGAATGTGGGGGCGCCCTTCTGCTGGGGGTAAAACTATGTTACTGTTCTGGTCCCCCATTTCAACCAAGTCCATAGTCAATTATTTATTCTTTTCTTGCTCCAATCTCACAGTTCAAAAGTTTATTATTACTAAAGTGTCAAGTGCTTTTCAAGTGTCCCCCCTCTTGAGGGTGATGACGATAGTCTCTGGGTATGCAGCACGGTCCTGTTTGCTAGACTATGGAAAAAGGTTAGGCTAGCAACTCTGGTATATTATGTTCATTTATGCATATCTATAGTAGGTGAGGTCCCAGTGAACCCCTCGAATTTGCTTTGGTCCTGAGGACATGCTGGAACCTGTTCAATGCGAAAGAATGAAAAGATGGAACCGCTAAAAATCACACAAAAATAAAATGTTGTAAAAATAAAAACAAAAATAAAAATAAAAGTGAACATATGAAAAAATAGGAAAAAATGAGAAAAATGAAGAAAATGGAAAATAAGATGGTGAAGTTCTTGTGTCCGCTCCTTTCGCTCGGTCTCTCGGCGACAAGTTGAAGAACAGTGCCTCTCTCCTCGATCTGCTCCACGGGGGAAGGATGATGAAAAGGATAATGAAAAATAGAAGAAAAAATACAAATAAACTAGGAATAAGATGTCGTAATCCTCGTTTCTGCTCTTCTCGATCTGTCCTCGGCGGAAAGTTTATTGGGATCTCCTCTTCACAAGGCTCTCCTCAGCAGTTGATGAACATAATTACTTCTCAGTTGCGCTATGATGGCTCTCAGGAGCTTCTTTAATTGTGCATTCTTTACTGGGTCTCTGAGGAATGCGGGTACGTCAACATTGTTGGGTCTACCCACTAGTTCTGGAAAGTTCTCAATGAGGTGGAAGAAGACATGGTATGCATATCTGCTGTCTTCTGGTGACAACGGCATTCACTCTGATTTTCAAGTCTCTAGATCACAGGCCTTTCTTGTGATGTGAACAGTCTTTACACTTTCCTGCTGCGTGGATTGCGACCACGTAGTTCAGTTTGTACCACACTCGGTTTAGGAATTCATTGTTTCTTGGATCTCTGATAAAGGATAGGGTATCTGTGGTTCTCCCGACGAGTCCTGGGCATTCCTCTATGATGCGAAAGAAAAGCGTGTATGTCAGCTCATTAATGATCACTTGTGGTGGAAGCATCTGTACCCTTATCACCGTACTTGGTCAGTACAATGAAGGCTTCCGTGATGACAGTCCGTTGTTGCCAGATTATTTTCTTGTTGGCCGGATCTTGAATAAAGTCTGTGATACTGGTAACTCTCCCTACAAGTGATGGATATGTCTCTAATACTAGCCGGAAACAGGAAAGCACATCCTTTGTGATGTTTCTACTGGGGGATACCATAAGTTCTGTGAACAAAGACTCAAGACTGCTTGCTTCAGGATACTGTGTTACACTCTCAGGCAATGCCTTACTTGTAGTCTTTCAGAGTCTTGATTCTTTGTACTACTTGGGCATGTCGTGCTTTCAAAAGATCATTTTATCAATGTTGTTGTGGCTTTGGATGTGCTTCTCTATACCCTGCAACTGGGATGTACAGAGGGTTCGTTATGCCCTTATTCCCCTTTGCTTGGGGAACCTGTCCAGCTTTATGCAACAACTTGCATCTGGGTTCTCTGTCTTGGTCTTCTGCTCATGCATCCTTCTTCCTCGCCATGGATCTTGTCTGCACATGCTGAGGTCCTTCCCCGTTGTCTGTGGTTTCTTTGCAGTTGGATGTAGCAGGAGGGCTCTCCCCTATATACGGTTTAATGTAATTCATGAAGATCCATGCCCTTCTGCCCTGGAGCTTGACGGCGGAGGGGGTGCAGTCCTCTACAATGAAAGGGCCATTAAATCTTGGCTCGTCCCACCTCTTCCTGGTAAAGTTCTTCACAAGCACGATGTCACCAGGGAAGATGAGGGGTGCATGTACACCTTGCTCGGTGTCTTCTTCAGCACTTCCTGCTGTGTTTCGTACTGCGCTGTCCCCATTTCGCCGTTGCTGCAGCTGGCCTGTAATGACAGAGGTGATGGATGTCATGCAGTTCAAATACTCCTGCATCTCTGTTCCCAGAACCTCCCTAGTCGGCTGGGCATCACATCTAGCTCTATCTTGGCGGGTAAGGGGGGTTCTCATCCTTCTGCCTGTAACTATCTCGTACGGCATGAGATGATGGTCGGAGCCGGGTTGGTTCCGAACTGCATACAATGCCAGTGGTAGACAGTGCAACCATCCCTTCTTTAATGTGAGCTTCAACTTGGCTATCCTCTCCTTAAGCAAGCTGTTGATCCGTTCACATATCCCATTCCCCTCAGGATGATATGCCGACGAGAACTTGTTCTTTATACCAAGCAACAAGCCAATCTGTTCGAAAACTGAATTTACAAAGTAAGCCCCGTTGTCTGATCTCATTACCTCGCACACCCCCCATCTAGGGAACACTTCCCTCACCATGAACTTGGCAGCACAGGTAGCATCGGGGTGTGTGCAGGGACCTGCTTCTATCCATCTAGAGAATGGACACACCACCACAATTAAATACCTGTACCCATTGCATACTTGAATCATATCGACATGATCGATATGTAAGTGCTGTAACGTCCCATTTGGTCTGGGAATGATTCCTCTCACTACTTTTAATGTGTGCCCAGTGGTGAATTGCTGGCAGATTATGCAGTTCACCATGAAAAATGCTCTGCTAAATTCGGTGTGAACCAGTCTTCTGCGAGCGTTGCAGCCAGGTTTTCTTTCGTCATATGGATGGGGTAGTGTAGTTGTTCTAATGCTACTTTTAGAAGGGCGACAGGCATTACTGGTTTACCAGTGCTGTCTTGCCTCCACAACCCGTCAGAGGGGTTTAAAGAACACCCTTGATGCTTCCACAAGTTTTTTTCCTCCTGAGGTGCCTCCCCCTGGTGCTCCATTAGCTGAGTCTGCCCCATATTGCTATAGGCTTCTGGTGTGGCACGCGCTACCATCATCCGCTCATGGGTACGTGCCACCTCCACGTCCATGATTGTTTCACTCTTAGATGCCATGCGCTTGGCTTCCGTGTCCGCTTCATGGTTTCCACGTGACATGAAATCCTTCCCCTTGGTATGAGCAGCGCATTTCACGACCGCTATGCCCACTGGGAGCTGTAGTGCTTTTATCAGCCTGTCCAATAAGGCTGCGTGCTGCACTGGCGTTCTGTCTGCTCGGAGGGAGCCCCTCCTTTTCCAGCGTGCTAGTCCTGCATGCACTGTGGACGTCACATAGGCGGAGTCACTATACATCGTTACTTCCTGGTCTGCATGATTCTCAATGGCAGTATCAATGCCAATAGTTCTGCCACCTGTGCCGAATAGTGAGATGGTAGTCGTGCACTAACGAGTGCTCGAAACTCCCCATTTGCTAGGTGTTTAACCACGGCCACGCCTGTATACCTTTGTCCGTCTTCTTGGTCGATTCTCGAAGACCCGTCAATGAAGACGATCTCTCCACTCGCCAGGGCATTTTCCTTTACCCAGGGGATCTCATCATAGAATTCTTCATAGTTCGCAGAGTCGTGTATAGGTTCTCCCTCTGTGACTGGCTCAGCTATGAAAGTAGCAGGGTTTACAATTTTACATCGCACTATTTTGATCGATGGATTAGAGATAATCACCTCATAGGCAGATGCTCTCTGAGATGTCAGTGTGCCCTTTGGCTTTTCTAGTATGGCAAACAGTGAGTGCTCAACATACAATGTCATGGAGCACCCATCACAATGGATGACGCCTTTCCGATAGCGAATGCGGCAGCAGCTAGGTTTTATTAGTTTGGGAAGTGGCCCTTCATGACCGGATCCAGACTCCCGCTGTAATATGCTAGGGGCTTATACCCCAGCGAGGTTCGCTGCGTGAGCACTGCCGTCATAAAATTACCATCGGTATGTGAGAACAGATAGAATTCCACTGCATAATTAGGAATCCCGAGAACTGGGGCCTTACACATTGCCCCCTTGAGTTCTGTAAACCCGTTTTTCCATTGCCCCAGTCCATTCGATATTTTCGCTTGTCACCTGGGCCTTTTTTAGGCCCTGAAGCAAGGGCTTGGTATATAAGCTGTAGTCAAAGACCCATGCTCTGACATAATTGCACAGGCCTGAGAAGCTTTACATTTGTTTTATCGTGAGTGGCTTGGCTGTGTTCATGATAGCTTCAGCCCCTTCTGGGGTTACCTTTTTCCCCTCATGTGAGATCAGTTGCCCTATGTACAACACTTCTTGTTGACAGTACTGCAACTTTTCCTTATCAACCTTGTATCCCTTTTCAGACAGTATTGGTAGTAGCTGGACAGAGTCGCGCCTGCATTGCTCTTCAGTGGTGCTGCAGATCAGAATGTCATCTACATACTGCAAAACAAAACTGTCCACCACAATATTGCTTAGGTCCATTTGCAGGACTCAGTTGAACATAGACGGGGACTTGCAGTACCCCTGTGGCAACCTTGTGCTTTTCAGTCGCATTTGTCTGAAAGTGAATGACGTCAGGTCTTGTGAGTCACAGTGCAACGGAATCGAGAAAAACAAGTTTTTCAAATCGTTCACCGTGAAATATTTTGCCTCAGTGGGTATATTGCATAGAATTGTAGAGGGGTTCGGGACTAGAGTAAACTCGGCTTCAACAATATCGTTTAATGCTCTTAAATCTTGGATTAAATGCCAAGACCCTCCTTTTGATTTTTTGACAGGGTAAATCACTGTGTTGCAAGGTGATTCTGACGTCACTAGGATGCCCTGCTCCATCATGGCGGAGATTGTCTTCGCAATCCCTTCATCTTCCTCTCTGGACATGGGATATTGTCGTGCTCGTGGTAAAATTGCTCCTAGTTTCAGTTTAATTTTCACTTCACCTGCCCCCTTCAGGAGCCCTACATCATAGGGCCCTGTAGTCCATTCTGCAGCAGGCACTTGGGCCATGTCGTCTCCCATGTCCCGGGAGGATAGCACAGCGGCAGCGTGCGCGTCTTGGAAGCAAGACGACACAAAGCAACAACAGGTTCGATCCCCGGGTCCGCGCTTAGAAACCTCCGAGTGTTTAAGCGCGTTATAAATACGTAACTAAGACAAAGAAAAAAAAAAAAAAAAATCTAATCTTAATCTGTGTTTTCTCTGTAACAGCGCCTCGATGCCTCATGGGCTGCAAGTGCGCTTAACAAATGCAAAATAAATAAATAAAAAAATATTCTGGACATACCAGCGCCAACATCATTCTCTGTGGCACCTCCCGTTTGATTATTTTGACCCAAAATATAAGACTCACTTCCACCCTTGTCTCTTCTAGGTCAGGGTGTTCATTCGAACAGATCGTCATCGGTGACGTCAGTCACTCGATACCCTTCTTCAATGGCGATTATTGCACACCATTGTCTGCCTTCATCATCATATCCTTCGACCAATACCACTTTCCCTCGCACTGCGGCAGATTGTAGCATTAAGGGAAATACTTGTCCCTCCTCTTTGTGCATGGGTATTCTTGGTCTGAATAGAAACTCATCAGGGGTTCTCATAGTTTTGTCTGCGAGGCCTGGCAATCCCGCCATAAGCACCTGCATACCATATGCAAAGACTTCTGGTTCTAACGGTATAGCTCTCATAGCTATACGTCCTGAGTATGCTCTGATCATTTCGCACACGTTTGAATAATGCATTCCTGGGCTGGAGCACACTATACCATTCTCAGTAAACGAGATGGTCATGTTTAATTTAGTCATCAGGTCTCGGCCCAGAATATTTACTGGGGATTGACGTGAATATAAAAGGGGTACATTCATTTTGCGCTCTCCCACTGAGACTGGGAGTGCGTCTGTAAAGGGAACTCTACTATGAGCTCCAGTGAAACTCTGAGTATCTATAGCCTCGCCGGACAAGGAAAATTTGCCCTCTCGTATGCACGAGTGCGTTGCACCCGTGTCAACTAAGAGGGAATATTCTTTACCCCCTATGGTGACATTCACCCTTGGTTTCCTGTTAGGGTCTGGTGTCACTGATAGGATAGAGCACATCAGAGTCCCCCGTGAGCTGTCCTATTTCATATATAAGTTCGGCCCACTGTGTACTTGTGGATTTCCCTCAGCCCCAGGGTTGACTCCCCCTCCGGAGCCAGCGCCCTGTGACATTTGCGGTGGTGCCTGCTGGGATTGTCCCTGCGGCAAGTTCCCCATGTTCGGTGGTTGAACCGCTTGCTGTGCACCTTGATGCATGCCTGACGCCTGCAGCTGCACCTCGCAATTTTGTGCACCGCCCTGTTGCGGAATGGCAGGCCGATTCACCATGCCTGCCCCCATCCCTTGGCTGCTTTGTCACATGCCTTGGCTTCTGCACATGCGTGCCAGGTGTCCTGTCATTCCACACAGCCAACATACTGGCGGTGGTCGGGCCATCTATCCATCTGGCATAGCTGGACCGCCCATCTGCACGTTCTGGAAACCATCTTGAACATTCTGAAAACCTCCATGGTTACCTCGAAACCCTACCTGATTACTCTGCCATCCTCTTCCTCCAAAACCCCTTCCCCTTGGGTAAAATCCTGTGTTACCTTGATTATTCTGCGATGGGTTAGTCGCTTGCTGTGCACTTGGCTCGGCTGGGCTGGTGAGCATGGCTCCCTCGAGAGCATACTTTGAGAGCTTCTTTTGCACCAGCTTTGCCTCCTCTCCCTTACGAGTTGCCTCCTTTTTCCTATTCTTTTCTTGCAACAATCTACAATAGTGTGCAATTGTCAACTGTATTTCGGCCAATGGTTTAGCTTCTATTCCTACCAATTTCTTGAGCTGTTTTTGCATTGGTTCAGGTAACCCTTGGCACAATATATGGTAGAATACAGGGATGGATTTTGCCCAAGACTCATGCGTTTCAAGCACCCACACGTCTTGAAAATTCTGGATATAAATCAACGGATCCTCTGATTCTTTCATTTTTTGAGTCATTATAGCTCCCATATCAGACGTGTCTGGATATAGCATACGCAGCACTTTCCACACTGCTGCTCTACAGTTATTAAATGGCACTCCGTCATGGAAGGTCTTAGTTAGGGTTACCCTAGGATAGCCTGCCCGTTTCCATACATCATCGGCTCTTTCACCAAGTATGGCAATTAGGAGGCCCTTTATGTCCCCTATTGCTAAGATGACACCCCCCGTCATTTTCTCTAACTCATGTATCCACTGTCTCGCTCCCGATATCAGCATTGGAAGCTTATTTTTAAGGTTCTCTCATTCCATGTGTAGCCATGGAGTATATTGTGGTCTTGCTCCCCCTTTTCCTAGCAACGGGAATTGGAATGCACATTCTTCCTTTTCATTTCCCACAGCTCTCCTGTCTACTGGTGGGGCAGTATTCCCGCCTTGCTGTCTACCCGGCAGTGCCCTTAATTTGCCTGTATAGGTAGATGCAGGCTCCCTCCTCTGTCCGTGGGGAGTTCCCTCATGTTGGCGATGCCCTGTGGCAGGCTTCGATGTACTGGGCTCAGATTTTCTAGCATCGGCCCATCGTACCCCCTGGCCCTTCGGGAACCACTTTTCGCACCGTCTCCCTTCCTCTTGTGCCCCGTCCTCCGGTTCCCCACCGGAGTTGGTTTCTGAATGATTCCAGTTCACACAACTCCTTGCATCCTCTTTGTTCTGTCTGATCTCCAGCCTGTCAAGGAACAGTCCCCTGTTCCCACTACTTTGGGTGATGTCCTCAGTGTCATATAGCTGAGTGCTCTCTAAGCGCTCACCTTCCCTTCCCCCTTGGTAAATTAGTTTCAGCCCCATCTCGTCATAGATTTTATCAATCGTTTCCCCGATGCTTCTGGTGTCAAAGTCATCTTCAATATTTGTCCTGCTTGTACCTGGTACCGCATCGCTTGCAGGAAAGAATTCTTCTATGTCTTCCCATTCTACTGTAGGATTGGGTTTAATCACTTCCCGCTTCAAATATTCTAGATCCCGCGCCCTCTGTCTGCGCTTATGTTCCATTTCCTCTTCTATTTCTGTTACGCTCACCTGACTCCCACAGAGGCGCTGGCCTGGTTCGCGCTGCTGTGACCTCTTCTAAGGTGATGCACAGGGTTCGGAAGACGGACTGGACCGGGCCCCCAAATCTGCCTTGTCTGGCTCGCAGAAGTATCCTTCTGTAGGCGAAAATAGGGGATTAACTGTCTGCGGGGTAATGCAATCGGCCTCCCAATTTCCCCTCTCACCCTCCTTGAAACCCTTCTGTGATTTCTCATAGCGTCTCAGCTTAGGGTCTGGAAGGACGAGCTCTCCATCCTGCTTCTGATGCAGGGGCGCGTTGGTATCCAGTTACTTCACTGGATTTTTGGATTGGTGAGAACCAAACTTGCTTGGCTTCCAGGTAAGTTTTTTGATAAGAGGTTCCCCTTGTGTCCATGCATTAATGTACTAATGCTAGTGTCTTTTTCCCCATAGGGGCCGGGTACGGAATGCCGGGGAACAGGCACCGACCCGAGATGAGAGGTGAAATCCTTGTAGAAATCAGGTAAGTCTTTAATGAGCGTTTTTTGGTAATGTCTTTTCATTCGCTCATTAACGCTGATGTCTCTTTTTCCCCTTAGGGGCCGGGGTCTGGAAATGCCAGGATGCGGCGCGGACCCGAAATGAAGAGGGAATGAATCAACAGGTAAGTCTTAACATGGAGATTTAGCTTTCCTTATTCCCTTCTCTCTCTCTCACCTTTTGTTCTGGTGTTTTTCTCCCTAGGCGCTGGGGCGTGACTGCGAATCCGGATGATCGCTGCTGAACATGGAGGCGCCCTGTAAAGATGAGTGGAATGCGGCGCTGCAGCGATCGACGCGATGAGCATTTAAATTAAAGTCTTCCTTTTCAGGATTGTCGGCGAGATGTCTCCGGGATGCGGATTTAGCAGGTAAGGACTTTTCCTTCTTCTGTTCTCTTCTTCCCTTCCTTTGCAGGTGATCCAGGATGCTGGCAGGCGTGGCAGAAGTCAGGATGCAGGAGCAGACACGGTAAGCGTCCAGCTGCTAGATGCAGAACAACGCGAAGCACGTGTGGCTGTTCGGGTGGGGTTTAAATAGCCTTGGAAGAAGTTCCAGGTATGTATCCTTCCTCCAATCAGGTATGTATCCTTCCCCGACCACGCCCGGATGGTAAATTAGTCCCACAGGTAAAGTAGTTCCTTTCAGGCCTCAAGGAGGTCAGGATCCTGCAGCATGGTCTGCATCAGGTAAGTGCTCCCAAGCATTCCCATAATGAGCCTGGCGCCTATGGCGCCAGGACTGATGTCTTTTATGAGCCTGGCGCCATAGGCGCCAGGACACTGTCCAAAGGGCCCCTATATGGGGTTGCTGGGTCCTTCCTTGGGGACTGGATGTCCGCTTTCAGGGACCCCGAGCTTGAACCGGCTCCCCGGGAGCGGGCATCATGACAGCACTCCCCCCCAAGGCCCCTCCCAAGGTTGTTCCCTCCGGGGGTTTTGGTTTGTCTGGGAAGAGTTGGTGGAATTTCCTGACTAATCGAGGTGCATTCACATGGTCGCTGGGTTCCCACGACCTCTCCTGAGGTCCGTACCCCTTCCAATCAATTAGGTAGAACAGTTTTGACCTAAACATTTTTGAGTCTAAAATGTTCTTCACTTCGAATTCGGGCTCCCCATCTATTAGAATAGGTTCTGGAGGTTTGAGTAGTCGGGTTCCGGGTACCACTGGTTTCAGAAGTGACACATGAAAAACAGGGTGAATTCGCATACTAGCTGGTAAATCAAGTTTAACAGCCACTGGGTTAATTATTGCCGTAATAGAATAAGGTCCCAGATATTTTGGGTTAAAAGTTCGAGGCCCTTTGAGTGGTAAATGTCTGGTAGCTAACCACACTTGATCCCCAATCTGATACGGAGGTGCTTCACTCCAATGTAGATCAGCATTCTCCTTGTATTTTCTCTTGGCTTGTTGTAAATGCGTAGTTGCCTCTTTGAAAGCTTGGGTAATTGTAGAATGCAGATGTTCTACTGCAGGCATTCTGAGGTTCTGAGGTGAGTCAAGGTTTGAGGTTCAAGGGTGATGCCCAAACAAAGTATAAAAAGGACTGTGGCCAGTTCCAGAGTGTACCGAATTATTATATGCGTATTCGGCTATCCAAAGAATGTCTTTCCAGTTGCTTTCAGATTGCTGTAACATACACCGTAAGTACTGTTCAAGGGTCTGATTTGTCCTCTCGGTCTGACCATCGGTCTGAGGGTGGTGACTGGTCGATAATCTTACGTCGATCTGCGCCATTTGACAACATTTGCGCCAGAAGTGGGAAATGAATTGGCTTCCCCGGTCAGAGATTAGTATAGATGGGAATCCATGTAGCCGAACAATATTTTCGAGGAATTCTTTGGCTAGGACGGAAGCTGAAGGTAAACCTTTCAAAGGAATGAAGTGGGCCATTTTGCAAAACAAATCCACAATTACCAGAATAGTATTGTACCCCGAACAAGGAGGCAGGTCCGTAATAAAATCCATTGATAGGGTGTGCCCGGGTGCTGGTGGTATGTCTAGAGGTTGAAGGAGACCGGCTGGTCTTTTCTTTTGACTTTTATTTTGGGCGCAAACACCACAGGACATCACAAAAGATTTAACATCTTTTCGCCAAGAGGGCCACCAAAATTGTCGTTTCACCTTTTCCTCTGTCTTGGCAATACCGGGGTGTCCCTCTATTAATGTATCATGATAACCGGAAATAACTAGTTCGTGTAATTCCTTATGTGGCAGGAATAAGCGTCCTTGGAAATAAGGTAAACCATTATCTATGGTAAAGTCTGATCCCTTTTGTATCCATTCCTGTAAGGTTGTAGGGTCCAGGAGTTGTTTCACTCTGGCTTGAATGTCTTCAAGCGTCTGTAACAAAGTCATGCCTAGAATCCTCTGTTCGGGAATTATTGGTACTGGTTCTGAGTTTGTATCAGATTCTCCCATTCCAATTCGGGATAAGGCGTCTGCTTTGCCATTCTTGCAGCCAGGTCGATAGGTAATCACGAAATCAAATTCAGCGAAAAACAAAGCCCATCGGAGCTGCCGTGATGACTGAGCCTTGGCGGTTTTCAAATACTGTAAATTCCGGTGATCAGTGATCACTGTGATGGTATGTTGATCGCCAAGCAGATAATGCCGCCAGGCTTTAAAAGCGGACTTAATGGCTAACAGTTATTTGTCCGTGATTGCATAATTAACCTCGGGTGCTGAGAATTTTCTGGACCAAAATGCTACGGGATGCAGTTGGTTGGTTTCGGGATTTCTTTGGGAAAGGACAGCTCCCATGGCTAGGCTGGATGCGTCAGTCTCGACGACATAAGGGAGATCTGGACGCGGGTGTTTCAATATAGGTGCGGAGGTAAACTTAGCTTTTAAATTCTGAAAGGCCTGCTCGGCTTCTTCAGACCATTCAAAACGTTTATTTTTCCTCAAGAGTGCAGTAATGGGTTGTACCACGCGTGAAAATTCCGGGATAAACCTGCGATAGAAATTGGCAAAGCCGAGCATGCTTTGAACCCCTTTTACAGAGCTAGGTGATGGCCATTTGAGGATGGCATCCATTTTTCTTGAGTCCATTTGGACTCCTTTGGGAGTCAGGATGAAACCTAGAAACTCGACTTCTGTGGTATGGAAAACACATTTCTCCAATTTAGCAAATAGTTTGTGTTGGCGCAGTTTTTCAAGTACTGCCCTGACGTGTTTTCTGTGATCAGATTCCGAAGAGGAGTACACCAGAATGTCATCGATATATACGACAACACAAACATCGATGAGTTCCCGAAGGACACCATTCATGAAGTATTGGAAGGCAGCCGACGCGTTACACAATCCGAAAGGCATCACCTGATACTCGAATAATACGTATTTAGTACGGAAGGCAGTTTTCCATTCGTCGACTTCTTTAACTCGTACCAGATGATAAGCCCCCCGGAGATCTAACTTGGTGTATATGCAAGCGTCCTTCACCTGGTCAAGGAGTTCAGGGATCAGAGGCAGAGGATAACGGTTTTTAACCGTTATCTGGTTCAATGCGCGGTAATCGATACAAGTTCTAAGGTCGCCTTCTTTTTTGGGCACGAAGAACAAAGCCGAGGATGCCAGGGACTTTGACGGGCGAATAAAACCATTAGCTAGGTATTGATCCAAATATTGTCTCAAATGCAGATTCTCAGGTTCGGTAAGGGCATGAATCCTGCTACAAGGGGGTTGTGCACCGGGCACCAGATCGATTTGGCAATCGTACGATCTGTGAGGAGGTAACGTGTTGGCCTGTTCCTTTTGGAAGACGTCCTGAAAGTCTTGGTATTCCGGAGGTAGTTGCATGGAGGCAGAGGTTACAGATGCTAGATTAATCTTCAGGTTTTCTGGGTAGCAGGTTTGTGTACAATCCGGGAAGGTTATTCTCTTAGCTTGCCAATCAATTCGAGGATTATGTGTCTCTAACCAAGGGATTCCAAGAATAACCTGAAACTGTGGTGCCTTGATTACATCAAACACAACACCCTCCCGATGGCCGTCGGGACCAATAAGAGTCACCTCAGTAGTGGAATGTGTTACCGGTCCAGAGGCAATTTCAGTTCCATCGACTGTGGTGATGACATCTTTGCTGGTTTTAGGACGGAGAGGGAGGTTAATCCTAGAGACCAATTCACGATCCACATAGTTTCCAATAGCCCCACTATCGATGTATGCCTTTATTGCATGCAACCGCTTAGGCTGTTCTGGATCTACGAGAACCATTGGCACAATGAAATGCGAGGTCTGAGAGTTAGTTTTCAAGCTCGGCAAGCGGACCCCTACAGTTGTCGGGCAGAGTCGTTTCCCGAAACAGAGTCTTCATGGTTTTTATCAGCGGCTCCTACCGCCTTTCGGGGCGGTTTTGCCAGGCAATCTCGTAGAAAGTGTCCAGAATTCCCACAATAAAGACATAATTTTAACTGCCGCCTCCTTTCACGTTCCTTTTGAGTTAAGGGTCCTTTAACCCCTCCAATTTGCATAGGCTCAGAGACATCAACTCCCTTGGGATTAGCATGGGTCTTTACCAACACCCGGGTCTCAAACCTGGACCGATCTGCTTTTCTGTTTTGAAGTCTGTGATCCAATTGGACCACTAAGTCTATATACTCTGTGCATTCTTGGGGCGGATTTACAACTTGGGCCAAGACATCTTTAAGTTCTCCGCGAAGGCCTCGATAAAACAACGTGACTCTTTTATCCTCTGGCCATCCCGTTTCCACAATTAGTCTATTAAAGGTTGCAATATAGGATAGGAGGTCCTGATTGCCCTGTCGCAGGGATAGAAGTTCGTCATCCAGCGCCTGCCCCTGAGAGTGTCGAGCAAATAACCTTTCCATGCTTGCTTGAAACCTTTGAAAATCACGGAGAATCGGGTCATCTTGAGTAACCAGTGGAACTGACCAATCGGCAGCACAGCCGCTGAGATATGACAATACAAAGGCTACCTTGGTCTGATCATTAGGGAAGGCCCCAGGTCTGCATAGGAAGTGCAAACGACACTGATTCATGAATACGTCAAATCGTTTGGGGTCCCCAGCAAAGCGTTCGGGTGGGGCCAGCGGCATGTTTCCAGGTAGATTAATCTGCACAGGGTTACTGGAAACCACAGGAGCGGGGTTCCCTCCGGAACCGGGTAGAGGAGTTTGCCCAGCTTGACCTTGCAAAAGCTGTCTGGCCAGGTCATCAGTTCTTTCCTTTGATATTATTAATTCCCTCCTGAGGGCATTAGTCTCTTGACGAGCGGCATGTACTTCGGCCCGTAATTCTGCCAGTAATTGGGCCAACTGATCAGTCTCAGAACTTTCCATAGCGCCTGGGTGGGAATTTGTAGGAAGGCTTCGCGTTCTGTTACGCTCACCTGACTCCCACGGAGGCGCTGGCCTGGTTCGCGCTGCTGTGACCTCTTCTAAGGTGATGCGCAGGGTTCGGAAGACGGACTGGACCGGGCCCCCAAATCTGGCTTGTCTGGCTCGCAGAAGTATCCTTCTGTAGGCGAAAATAGGGGATTAACTATCTGCGGGGTAATGCAATCGGCCTCCCAATTTCCCCTCTCACCCTCCTTGAAACCCTTCTGTGATTTCTCGTAGCGTCTCACCTTACGGTCTGGAAGGACGAGCTCTCCATCCTGCTTCTGATGCAGGGGCGCGTTGGTATCCAGTTACTTCACTGGATTTTCGGATTGGTGAGAACCAAACTTGCTTGGCTTCCAGGTAAGTTTTTTGATAAGAGGTTCCCCTTGTGTCCATGCATTAATGTACTAATGCTAGTGTCTTTTTCCCCATAGGGGCCGGGGTACGGAATGCCGGGGAACAGGCACCGACCCGAGATGAGAGGTGAAATCCTTGTAGAAATCAGGTAAGTCTTTAATGAGCGTTTTTTGGTAATGTCTTTTCATTCGCTCATTAACGCTGATGTCTCTTTTTCCCCTTAGGGGCCGGGGTCCGGAAATGCCAGGATGCGGCGCGGACCCGAAATGAAGAGGGAATGAATCAACAGGTAAGTCTTAACATGGAGATTTAGCTTTCCTTATTCCCTTCTCTCTCTCACCTTTTGTTCTGGTGTTTTTCTCCCTAGGCGCTGGGGCGTGACTGCGAATCCGGATGATCGCTGCTGAACATGGAGGCGCCCTGTAAAGGTGAGTGGAATGCGGCGCGGCAGCGATCGACGCGATGAGCTTTTAAATTAAAGTCTTCCTTTTCAGGATTATCGGCGAGATGTCTCCGGGATGCGGATTTAGCAGGTAAGGACTTTTCCTTCTTCTGTTCTCTTCTTCCCTTCCTTTGCAGGTGATCCAGGATGCTGGCAGGCGTGGCAGAAGTCAGGATGCAGGAGCAGACACGGTGAGCGTCCAGCTGCTAGATGCAGAACAACGCGAAGCACGTGTGGCTGTTCGGGTGGGGTTTAAATAGCCTTGGAAGAAGTTCCAGGTATGTATCCTTCCTCCAATCAGGTATGTATCCTTCCTCGACCACGCCTGGATGGTAAATTAGTCCCACAGGTAAAGTAGTTCCTTTCAGGCCTCAAGGAGGCCGGCATCCTGCAGCATGGTCTGCATCAGGTAAGTGCACCCAAGCATTCCCATAATGAGCCTGGCGCCTATGGCGCCAGGACTGATGTCTTTTATGAACCTGGCGCCATAGGCGCCAGGACACTGTCCAAAGGGCCCCTATATGGGGTTGCTGGGTCCTTCCTTGGGGACTGGATGTCCGCTTTCGGGGACGCCGGGCTTGAACCGACTCCCCGGGAGCGGGCATCATGACAATTTCCTTTCGCCTCTTCGCTTCTTCTCTAGCCTTATCTACTTCCCTCATCTGTTCATTTCTACATTCTTTTGCCCTTCTACTTTCCTCGTCTTCCTGCTTTTTTACCTTCCTTTTGTGCACTCTCCTTTCTTCCTCTAACTTTAGCATGTTCTGCCTATATTTTTCATAGGCTGCATATTGTGTGCGACTGAGCTGTATTCCTTGCTCTTCGCGATATAGTTGTTATCGCCTTAGCCTATCCTTTTTTCTTATCCTCTCATCCCTCATTTCCTTTTCTTTCTCTTTTTCCTTTGTCTGCACCTCATCAGACCGTTCCCTCGGCCTCACATCATTACTTCCCTTTCCATCTAATTTCAATAGTATCTTTCCTCCCATCCATTCATCTTTTGCGAATGCTAACTCATCACTTCCTTTCCGCTTTTTTCCCTCTCTCTCTTTCTCGAGAGATGCACTATTCTGTGCCTGATCATTTTCTTCATCACTGCGTCTCTCCTTGTCCCTCGGGACGGCGGAGGCATGATTACTTTCCCGCTCCTTTTCTTTGATTTCGTCACTATTGTATGTAGGTGACTCATATGCCGGGTTGCTATACACCGTAGCTGCCTTGAGTTCTCTTAGCGGGTACAGACCCTCTGACTTGCTTCCTTCAATGACTGGCTCAGGCGGGGCTGGTGGCGCGGTAGGCGTCTCACTCCCCTCCGTACATACATTTAGTATCCAGTCTGTGGGTGGTTCTTCCACCTTCGTTTCTTCAAACATTTTCCACAATTCCAGAACAGCAAGACATTTCTCTAACTTCTTGCCCATATATGTGGTGTGTAGGAAGGTAGTCATATGCTGTAAAACAGCCTTAGATAGTGACCCATTCTGGGGCCACGGCATAAACATCTTATTGGCGGTACCCTTGATGCATTCTGTGCTGTATTTCTTTAGTTTTGGTGCATGCTTGGGTAGCTGCTTGCATAAATGCGCAAGCGGGGTAACTTCCTCCATTTTTCATTTAGTCACTAACAGTATTTATACAGTTCTTTAACCTTTCAATGGTATGAGCGAGCACCAGATACGCAAGCTCCAATCCAATCTTTTCCCACCAAATTTTATACCAACAATTTACTCAAAACCCATCAATTCAATGGCGATTCCCTCTCAGTTACAGAATCGCGTAAAGACATAATGCATTTCAAACAATCATCAATACAATTATTTTACATTTGACATAAACAGGACACATATGACAGACATTTGACAGACTAGACGGACACCAGCTGGTCATACATATACCTGCCTTCTAATCAATACCCCGTCGTGGGATGTAAACGAACTCCCTTGATGACGTCTTTAAACGTCACCGTATCCTAATCATCCCCCCACTGTGGGCTATGAGTTCATGTTTCTTCTGACCACGCTTTAAAGCGCAGGAATAAGGTGAATCCTTACATTTTTATCTCAGGTGCCCCCCTGGTAATCCTTACGTTTTGTCTCATGTGCCCCCCTGGTAATCCTTTTGTTTTATCTCAGGTACCCCCCTGGTAATCCTTACGTTTTATCTCGGGTGTCCCCCCGGTATCCACTCTTTATTTCTTATGCTTGAGTTATTACCCCCTATATATATTTATATATATATACAGTCTTCTCTACTTCTAACTACTTTATTTTATTTATTTATTTATTTATTTTTCCGACACCCTCCGTTACCTTTCCCTTACTTACTCTAATGCCTACTAGACATTTGCCAAAGTAACGAGTTTGTTGTTTCACTCACCGATCGCATCTTTTCCTCTCTGGAAACCTCGGGATCATCCGCCCCTTCCTCTTCCTGCTTTTAAGGTTTTCGTCCGATCCACTGCCCGTGGGAATGAGAAGGGTTATGCTGGAAAAGGTGGATTCCTTTAGACCCACTGCAGATTTTTGAAATGTTACTCTATCATTGTCCACGGGGAGCTTCTCAGTCTACTCAGCCTGAATGGCGAAAGGACTTATGATCTTACCGAAGACCTAGAGTTACTTCATGCCGTCGGTCTAAAGGTGTCTTATAACTATATCAATCGATAATCAATAATCGATGGCCGAAACCATCCTCTGCTACCAAGTGTTCACGAGGAGAGGAATTCACTGATGGGCCCATAGGTCAGCGCTCACCCTCTAGAACTTGTAAGACAAGATAGCTGCACCATGTGAGGAACAGGGGTGCAGGATTCACTTACTCCAACACGACTCAATAATGAGGACTCAGTAAGTCGGCAAAGGGAAGTCTGTTTAATGACAAGTACATCAAACAGAGAAACAAATGGAAATCAGCAGCATTGCGATCACCTGTCTCGCTCTGACTTCCTCGAACTTCAGTTGAACAGCAACTTTTATGCATAAAACTCGTCATCATTGACGTCTAACTCTACAAAACTCGTCATGCAATAGGAAAGGTAACTTAAGTGTAGGTGCTATATTTGTATATGGTAACAGAGCATGCGGATTGAATAACTCTTATCGGGTGGGCGTCTACGTCCAACCCTCTACATCACGCGTGATAGACGTCACTATAACTACGACGTCCCATTGGTTCTATGATCTATAGGACCCTAGATAACTTGGTCCATTTTGATTGGGTGGGTTACAACCCTGACATAAATCCCCATTTTAATTAGCAGCATGCAGAGTGGATACCGAGGTGCCTGGTGTCCGAAGTTTCACCCTGCCTCCCTTCCTGAGAGATCAGCGCTCAATGAAATATTAAGAGACATTATAAGCCAAGTGAATGGGTATGTGGCAACTACTAAGCAGCCAAGACCTTATGTGATTGTTCCTAATCTAGAGATACACACAAAATAATCTAGTCCTATGATAAATGAACAAGGGTTCGTTTCTAAAAAAGAAGTCCCACATGGAGATTTTGCAAGACATTTTCATGCCTAAAGCATATGCTGATAGGATGAAACTCCTAGAACTTTCTCCTACTCAGATAGCACAAGTAAATGCACCCAGTCCACTGACGAATGATTCTACGATTGGTCCAGTAAGGAGAAACTCTGCTAACGTACTTCTTGAGGAAAGAACGACATCCAAGAGAAATTCTAGGGAGGATGATCATGAGCTAAATGATTACCTGGACTGTACAGCACACTTGGGTAACAACATTTGGTATCACCATATGAAAGAATTAGGAAGGAGGACCTCAAAGGAGGAATGCTTTGTATGTGCACTCCTACCTTATAGCATGGAGAAGTCTAAAATCTTCATAGCTATTGAAATAGATGTCCAGACAGCGCATTGTCTATCACACATAGCACTCTTCAGAACAAGAGGCCAGTTTATGGGTTGAGATGCCTATCTCAAATGAGCAACTGAAAAGACAGATCCAGATGAGGATGACTATGTACAAGATCCAAAGACCAGAAACCGAGCTCACACCAAGAATCACATGATCAGATATGAAAAGCCTGGAGTGAAAGGAACTGGAATCAGATGGGAAGTAAACAAAAGACTTGAAAGTCCAGGAAAAACTGGAGAAAACATCTGACACTGGAAGAACAGAGGCCAGATGCAGATCTGGGGATCAGTATTATCGCCTAATGGATGGGGAGAAGGAGTGGTTATCTGCAGAGCCTGGATGATATATGATCGTCCTGAATCAACTATTTGGAATGCCAAGGTGGGGTTCAAACCGTTGTGGCCGGACCTCGCTAAACTATTGACCTGTGTCAAAGACAGAGGAGGACTCTTGCAGATAGTACCATTAGAAAGTTCAAAGTTGTGTTTCAAAAACAATGGCACAAGAAAAGTCAGAGAGAATCAGAACTGCA
This sequence comes from Ambystoma mexicanum, assembly GCF_040938575.1. NCBI lineage: Eukaryota > Metazoa > Chordata > Amphibia > Caudata > Ambystomatidae > Ambystoma > Ambystoma mexicanum. Next base: position 1,252,267,952 of record NC_090923.1, read on the forward strand.
GTCGGATCTTTGATGCACCAAAGATTAATCTTGGAACAGCAGTGATCATGGATTACTGTTGGGCCTCTGGAGCCAAAGCTTATATGAAATTACCTACAGAATGGGGAGGAATATGCACCTTGATGAATGTTCATGTTCCTGCATTGGTGATTCCTAAAAGTGATTTGAATATTGACAGTTTCCTGAAAGCAGATGCTCATCTGAGAAAGAGGATGTCTGTGGAGCTGATGGATCGAATGAAGAGGGAGAACTACTTCTCTGCCAAGTCGATAGAAGCTTTTGACTCCATCCCATATGAACACAGACTGTTTGGCCAGACTTCATCCGTATTCACATTAATCTTCATGCTGAGAATCCAAGTTGGAGCAAATACTAAATGATTACAGATAACCAGATGGGAATTGCTGCAGATGATCAACATGGCCATAAAGGAGGGGTGTGGCGACATGGCCTTGGAATAGGACGGGTCCCTACGAGCTCCTGCTGATCCTCTCATGATCCGATGAAACGAAGACACTCCAACCCGGCTGTGGTATGCATAACCGTAACTGCAGCAATATGAAGGTATGACGCACAACTGGAATTGATTTTCGGTGCGAACAGTAACACAGGATGTGGCCCGTTAACTAAAGAAGTTTGCTGAATCTGAACTGCGGAAGCAAACAAGATAGTGGCTGGGTTTGGACAAAGGAATTAGCTGTGGGGCAAGATTCTGAGAATAGAAAGCAAATCACCAACCCAACAAGACCAGACCCCGATCGGTGTGTTTGTAAGGACCAGACAGCAAAGAATAAGGCAACGGCAATGCATGAAGCAGCCCTGCGCGAGATTCATTTTGGCAGTGGAGTATGGCTACAGTGTATCGCAGTGCAGCTGTGAGGCCCGGGAGATGAAGATGATGCACTATGGATCGGATTCGGTGTGCATTACAGCTGAAAAGGGAAGTAGCACCATGGAAGAGGAGTGCAACGGCACAGCGACACCCGACAGAGATGCAAGATGATGTACCCCAACGCCTCAACAAAACCAGTAAATGCGGGGGCCGGCTCGGAACTGTTTTTCACAGGAGCGCCCAACTACAACAGCTGATGCCCTGCAAAGGTACGCGGCTCCCATAGAAAACTCGACACACAACGGAAGATTATAATAATAAAAGCCACGCGAGGCGTCACAGTGGCGATCAAGGGAAGACAGTGAATGGACCATCTACAAGTACTATTAACAAGAGCGGAGGGCGGAACAAACATTTGCATTACATGGACGGCAAGCAGACTGCACATAACGGTTGCTGAGCGAGCTGAGCTGGCGCCTAAAGCAGACTAGGCACTAAAGCGCTAACGCACCATATTTGCAGGAACATTAACGCAGGACCAGGGTGCGCTATAAGGAGACCCGGAGGCATTTGGAAAATCAACGCGAGGAGGGCAGGGGCTACACATAACCACGAGCCCCAAGGAGCGCAGGAGTGCAACACAACCCTGCACGGTACAAGCATTATAGGAGGGGAAACAACGTGTGGCAATGAGTTACTAGTGCAGGAAAGCGTAAAGGGGCCGGAATAGGAACGTGTAGACACAGATGGCCCAAGCATCACAAGACTACGAATATGACTGTCAGGTTACAGCTACCACAAAGCAGGTCCTATAAGGTGAAAAGAGACAAGGGCATGACTGCAGGAGCCCAACTGCTGCCCACAGCAGTAAAGGCAATACAGCCCCCCATAGGGATGGGTTCTAAACGTACCCTGGACCACAGCACACGTAGGAAACCGGAAGGTGGTGAAGGAAAGCTCTAGACCATAGTTAAAGGCAGGAGTAGGCCCAGTGACAGAAGACCCTTGCGGTATAGGAGCGGGGAGTCAAGGCTCTGCAATAACGTGAAGAAAGCCCAGAGTGACAGCTGAAGTAGAGTGGGGCACAGGGACTGCATTGATTAAGCGCTGCAGCGGAGCTACCGACCTCGGCTCACACACGGATACAAGAGACGATGGCACAAGATCGGGACCTACAACATAAGTGCACAGCCGAGAATCCAGCAAGCTGTGAGTGGACGGGTCGCCTTGGGTTCAGAGGGGGAGGCTACAAACAAGGTGTGGCAGAGTACATGGCATCCAAAACAAACAAACCCGGTGGAAGCTGCCGTTGATGGACATATTTGTGAAATCGCCCCATGCAGCTGAGATGGCGAAACCCCAGGAGTGCAATAAACCAGAAGAGATCACCTCGACGAGGGATAACCGACAGATCCTGGACGCAATCGCAGATTTGAAAGTGACATGGGAATCTAAGCTGGGATCCACCATCGCAGACTTCAAAACGTCTCTAGAGGGTAAAAAAGATGCAGTCAGTGTGGATGTCAACCTTCTGAGACAGGACGTGAGGAGCTTGGCTGAACGCACAGGCAAATTAGAGGCTGAGGTGAAAACGAACACAAGCAGCTGTACCACCAGCGCCATGGAGATCGCGGCGCTCCAACACCAAGTACACAATCTGGAAAGCAGAGCGGAGAAAGCAGAAGGGCAGGCAGACAGAAACAGTGTCCGTATTGTCGGACTCCCGGAGGGAATAGAGAGTCCGGACCCGAAGAATTACATAGAGAATTTACTGCTGTAGAAGATCAGAGTGAGTTCGCTCACACAGGGGTTCACGGTGGAAAGAGTGCACAGAGCCCAAACGAGGAAACCACTGCCTGGAGACCCCCCCCCAGACCGATCATCGCCAAAATTCAAAACTACAAACACAGAGAGAAAATCCTTGAATATGTTTGCATGGGTGGCACCATCAGTCGGCCGTCGGCAACCATAGCGGCATACCCGGACTACACCTTCCAGGTGCAGAGACAACGGTTAAGTTATGTGGCAATCAAGAGACGGTTACGCGACTCCGGCCTGAAATACATGCTGATGTACCCAGCAAGGCTGAAAGTGCTGCATAAGGATAAGGCAATTTTCTTTGACTCTCCAGAGGACGCAACGAGTTGGATGGACACGCAAAATTTGCCCAGCAAAAGCGCATGACCAGACGGAAAGCTGTGGTGATAAACAAACTTACGTTTGACCCACCATAGCTAAGTTGGGAACAGGGTTCAATTGTTAGTGTGTAAACGGGAGGGGGCGGGTATAGTAAGCTAGACAGGCATTGAAGTGCGTAGGATATATGAGCGGATAGCAAATTGTGGAATTAATGCAGGAGAAATGGAGGATACACATTCTCACCCCCAGTAGTTAGTTTAGTTGGGATATTAGTGGACTAGTATCCCCCTGCAGGGTTCTGAGTATCGGTAGAGGCCGCAAAAAGGACTAGATGCGGGGTAGCCTAAGATCCAGGGATGGAGCTGGTCATCAGTTGGGGGGATATGAGGGGGGAAGAAGCGGGTTAGTTGGGGTGTTACAAAGGGAAACTATGGGGGGAGTTGGGGAAGTTCAAGGGAGTGAAGTCTACAATCACAAGCTTCTATATAACAAGGAGAGAATGGGAGAGGAAGCGGGCAGAGTGGGATATGGATGAGATGGGGGACCTGAAGATGATGACTTGGAATGTGAAAGGATTAAACAGTTATATTAAATGTAATAAGGTCATGATGTATTTGAAGAGACAGAAGATAGATGTCGCATTATAACAAGAAACACATCTGACCAGGGACAAACAAGAGGTTGTCGGGAGGAAATGGAAAGGTACCAAAATAGGAGCGACTTACTGGACTTATGCCAGAGGGGTTATCACATGGATAGCAACACATGTCCCGTTTAGGCTGCTACAGTCCAAGATAGAGCCAGGCGGGAGGATGGTGTTAGTTAAAGGGATGGTGGAAAACAGAGAACTAAATATCATTAATATCTATGCCCCAAATCATGACACAACGGCTTACTTCAAAAACCTGTATTGCAAGAGCAGCCCATATATGGAAGGGGTGGTTGTGCTCAGGGGGGACTTCCACTGCGTATTGGACCCCAAGCCCGGTAGATCGGATGGAAAAGTTGTTAGGCCCACACCAGCGGTGAAAGCATTGGGTGCTTTATTGAGAGATTTTCAACTAATGGACGTGTGGAGAACACACCACCCTCTAGACAGAGAATACTCGCACTACTCTGCCCTGCAAAATTTGCACACCCCGTTGGACTATATATTTGCTACAATAGAGGTGATGCGAGAAACACAAGGGGCGGAATATAAAGCTGCGGTCCTAACAGATCATGCACCACTAGTGGTATTGTGGCAACATGCACCACCTAGGGCGAAAATCACGACATGGCGTCTGAGAGTTGAAGCACTGAAAGACACAATGTTCAGGGAAGACCTGAGGGAAGAAATAAAGGAATACTTTGATCACAACACCGGCAGTGTAAAATCAGCCGGCACAGTGTGGGAGGCATTTAAGGGGGTGGTTAGAGGGACAGCGATATCCAAATCGAGAGGGCAACAGGGGGGGATATTACAGAAAAATTGCAGGAAGTGGAAAATAGGATAGAAACTAAAATGAAAAAAGGGGTGAGCACCTTAACTGAGACCGAGTCCATACGCCAATTACAACAGCAGTGCAATGAACACTGGGAGAGGCTATGTAACTTGAATTATAAAAAACACATAGGGAGTCAACACGTGGAAGGAGACAAGCCGGGCAGGCTACTTGCTTGGTTATATAAGAGTGAGACCCCCAAACAGGCAATCAGACAAGTTCAAGGGTTAGACGGGCGAACGCAAGATACGCAGGAAGGAGTAAATAAATGCTTTCTAGAGTATTACCAGAAACTGTATACAGATACAACTAATGAGGAAGAAATAGATGTGATGGAAACTCTAACTGAGATTGATATACCTAAACTTGGGGCTGCAGATAGAGAGAACTTAGAAGCTCCATTCACACTAGAAGAGCTAGAACGAGTGATTCAGTCTCTGCCCACTAATAAGGCACCAGGGGCAGATGGGCTCCCGAGCGAATTCTATAAAACATACAAGTCAGAATTGCTCCCCCCGATGTTAGCCATGCTAAACGAGGCTTTTGAAAGAGGCATGCTGCAAAATCCTTCAGAGAAGCCATTATCATTCCACTCCTCAAACCCAATAAGCCAGACACGGAGTCCGCTATCGATGCTTAACCAGGACAGCAAGATCCTTACAGCAGTGATGGCCAATAGATTAAAACTGGTGATAAATAGACTCATATACCCGGACCAAACGGGTTTTGTTCCGGGCAGATGTATCTCTGATAACCTTCGAAGACTGCATCACGTTATAGATCAGAATAAAGGTGCTCTCAGGACGTAGCGGTGGTCTCATTAGACGCAGTCAAAGCCTTTGATTCAGTTAAATGGCCTTGGCTGATGGCAGTGCTGAAGGAATGTGGGTTGGGGCCTACTTACCTGAAGTGGGTTCAATTGTTATATAACAGACCAATGGCTTATGTGAAAAAAGTTGCGACCATATCAGACCGAAGGATATTAGGCAGAGGCACTAGACAAGGATTCCCCTGGACCCCGATGCTTTTTATATTGGCACTCGAACCCCTGGCGATATTTCTTAGACAGCAATATGGAGAGGTGGGGATCAACATGAAAGGGGGGCAACACTTGATATCTATGTATGCAGATGATATGTTACTATATTTGAAATACCCCAAATCTGCAATACATCTTGGAAGTAATGGAACGATATGCCATATTGTCGGGTATAACGATAAACCCTAAGAAATCCAGCATATTTCCCCTGGGTAGATATGTTGGGTTGTTGCTGAGACATAGACTTCCAGTACTGCCAATTGGGTGGGCAACCGAAATGTTTAGGTACCTAGGTATAGATGTATGTCATGATGTGGGGGTTGAGCACGAACAAAATACTGAGAAGGTGGTGTTCAAAATCAAAAGAAGCATGATGTTCTGGGCCAGGCTACCATTGACCATGATGGGAAGGATGGCCCTTCTGAAGGTGGTGGTGCTCCCCAGGCTACTACATTATTTTGCAAACATCCCAATCATGATACCCAGGAGGTTCTTTGCCAAGATTCAGAGTATCTGTAGGGGTTCATATGCCACAACTCTAGAAACAGGATAGCATTGTGGAAATTGCAGAACCCATATGAACGAGGGGGCATCAGGTTACCTAATTTTGCGGTGTACTTCCTGGCTAGCCAACTGCAGTATGTGGCGAGATGGCAATCAGAGGAACTTAACCCAGAGGCTAGACTGTTGAGAGCTGAGTGTAAGCCTTATTTTTTGAATGAATGGATGTGGTTACCCAGTGCGCAACAGAAAAGGGGAATCTGTTGCTTAAGCTGGGTGGAGATATATGGCGAAGAGCTTGCCAAGTAATGGAAAATCCGTTGTCATGTTCCCCGCAAAGGCCGCTGGTGACTTTAAATGGGATAGACGCCCCAATGAGGAAGACCATAAGATCACATTGGGAAACGACCTGCATAACAACCATAGGGGATGTGTGGCGTGATGGGGAGAAAATAGAGTTCGATACATTGAACGAAGACACAGGGTTACATCATGGTCAATATGTCACGTACGCCAGATTAGTAAACGTGATTAAGGGCATGTGGTCGGAAGCAGAGCTATACCGACAGCCAGATGCAGCCATAGAGACTTTTTGTGATGTGTCAGAAAGGGAGCATGAGGTCTCTAGGATATATGAACTAATGATGTCCAAGGTTGGGAAGGAGGTCACCCAAGCGAGATGTGGGTGGGAGGAGGATGCAGGGAGCCAATGAAAGATACACTGTGGGCCAGAGTACAGAGATACCATAAGAAAGTGTCCAGAAATGCAAGGTTAGAGCAAATCCAGCTATATATTACTTGTAGAGCGTATATGACCCCAGGAAACATAGCCAAGTTTAAAAACCCCAGTATACAGAAATGCCTGAAATGTGGGGCGGTAAATGCAGGAATGATGCATATGTTCTGGGCTTGCCCAGAAATTAGGAGATTCTGGGGAGAAGTAGCTCACCTCCTGGCTGAGAAAGAGATAAACTTAGAGGTGGACTTGTTGTGGGCATGTGTGGTTGGGGGGTTTTCTAGATCACGTAAACTCAAACATGTGAGGAAACTCAAGGACCTAGCATATATATTGGCTAAACGCAGGATTGCAGTGAGCTGGAAAGCGAGTGAGAGACTGAAAGTGGAGGCCTGGTGGCGGGACCTGCAGAAATGGGCAGACGCTGAGACAGTGGTATGGAGTGAAGCAGTGGGCCGGGCGGGGAGGAGGAAGGAGTAACATTGATGGCCTGGAGACACTTGGTAGCCTCACTGTCAGGATCCACACAGACTGAGTTGATTGATGGCCCCATGGAAACGGAAGGAGGAGAGTCCACCGAAGTAGAGGTGTAGGAGGAAGATTTGCGAGATAGGTTGAGGGTGAGGGAGGGACAGTTGGGGGAAAAAAGAAGACATGTCATAATACTGAGTGTACTGATACGCCTTTTTTTGTTTTTGTTTTTTTGTTTTTGTTTTGTTTGTTGTTATACTGTATGATGTACATGGCTACAATAATAAATTCAATGCTATCAAAGAGGAGCTGAGAGCCATACGACTGATGACTCTTCAGAATAGATACGTCCTGGACATGAATACAGCGATGGATGGAGGTGTCTGTGCAAAGATTGGTGAATCATGTTGCACATTCAAACCTTCTCACAATGACGGGAATGGCACCTTGACAGAGGCCAGAGAGATGCTAAGAAAACTACATGTCCAGATGAGAGCCGAAGTAGAAGACATTGTTGATGATAGCTGGTTTGGATCACTCTTTTCTTGGGTTCCACAATGGATGGCAGACATGTTCAAGTTCCTTTAAGCCCTGATCGTGCTAGTATTGCTGGGATTCTGTGTGATCAAGATAATAATCAGACAGTGCAAGAAGAAGGCAAAGAAAGCCATAGGGATGAAGATCATGATCGAAGTTGAATCAGGATGGAAGGCCAGAGACTTAACAGATGAAGAAATTAGAGACTTTGTGAAGGCCAGTATCCATGCGCCTGAGGGAACAAAGTTCCTATATCCGAAGAACTATAAGGAGTATGTGAGAAGATGGTTTTATTACAGTCCCAGTGGACAGTGCATGCTCATGACTTGGAACAAGGATGAGCATGTGAAATCAGCTGAATGCCTGAAGGGAGTCATAAAGATATGGATCCCAAAGAAATATTTCTTCAGTCAAGGATGTCTCGATATGAAGACTGATGGGAGAGTGGTCGATGAATCGCCCAGAGGGGGCAGTGTAGAGAAGGAGCTAGGTACCCCCACCTCAACCACTCCACCCATATTGCCTATATGTTGGCAGCCAGAATACGAGACACGTACAAAGCCATTTGAACCTTGAGGGCACAATACCCGCATATGAGACAGTATGATAGCTGTTCAAGTAAGATTCCAGAAGAAAACAGGACAGTTGAATGACAATGAAAAATGATGACGTCACACAGAGCAAAGCCGACGTATAGAGAAGAGATAAAGAGACCAGACAATGCAGGCAATTCTATAAGGCATCAAGAAAGTATCAAGATAAATGACATCTTGGGATCAAGATGAAGAAACTTATGCTATGGAAATAATAACGATATCAAGCTGTTCTGCACGTGCAAACATGCAAAGAAACACAAGCAGACAAATTATTCTTAAGGCTAGCTTTATAGTAAATAGAGTGCTGCATGCGCCAAAATGTACATATATATTGGAGTCAGTAAAGGATGGATGTTCCTACTACGTACGATAGCAGTGCTGAGCAAAAGAAGGAAGGCCATTTTTTTCATTCTGTCGCAGTTAGAAAACAAGTGAATTACAGGTGAATCTCAGAAAGGCGAGGTTGGATGAGCCAAGAAACAATGGCCATATCAGACTGACATTGGATACAAATCCTGTGAAAGAACGAAGCTCCTGTTCAGAAGGCATGGACAAAAACAGTAAGATGTCAGAGGTCTATTAGAAAATATCATTTTAAATGCGCTCAAAGCTCAATTTCGTGGTCTTCAGTCACGTGGGGGGAAGAAGTTGGCCGAGCATGATGGTCACACCTACGCACGAAGGCAGAGCGTGCCTTCACTCCCCTGAATTTCCAAGAGCAAGGAACATTTCCAAGGACGAGTTCAAAGCCCTAATTGACAGCAGACTACTGAGGTGATGATGAATGGATATGTTAATTGGTGGGAAGCATGGTTAAGATGAACTCCCCAGCACCTGGGCGCTCAGCCTGCGTGCTGCTTTACGTAGGTAGGAAGGTACTGACAGAGGGTAGAAGCCAACCAATGATAGGGGTGCCTATAGTTGTGTAGCCAATAAAACATTGTATATTTAGTGACGTTCATAGTGACATGTTTTATGGGAAGGGCTTAGTTGCCCCACTTGATTTTAAGAAGCAAATCACATTATTCCACTGCCCTAGACAAGTATGGATCGTATACCTATATGATCCTCTCCTCTTAGAACCTATCACACTCACCATTAGGTTTTTGAAGTTTGCCACGGAGGATGACGTTAGTGATACGCAGGTTAACGTCATCAATGACGAATATATATACCACAAAAATGTAATTTTTATTAAATGCTTTGAGAAGTCTTGAGAGAATCATTACGCGGAAATGTCCATCGATGTCCGTTGTACTCGCTGTTTTAGATAATTGATATTAAAACAGCTATCCTTTTGCCAACTACCTGAGTTGTTTCGATTATTGATGTTTGAATAATTTTTGCTTCCCCATCCATCTCAAGGGTATTTCTACCTCATCTTAAAGGGCTAGGAGCTCAGTTCATTGGGGTAGTGTCGGAGGTGAGTGGAGCTGGTGGGTGGTTGCCAGTGTGAGTAATTCAACCATCCAAACGGTGGGTGTGCGCTCGCCTGGGCTTTTCTTCAAATTTTCAATGAAATTAAATGATGATAGATCAACCACTGGAAAATGTATTTTGTAGTGTGCTAGAACTGTCTGTTGTGATAATATTAAAGTACATATGTGTTTACAACCTTTACTGGACAGTCCCTTTTATCGTTGGGTAATAATTGTATTTTCACTGTGTTGCAACTAACCAACGATCCACAACCTTGCTCAGATAAGCCTGCCGTTCTGTCCACGTTACCAAAATTGGACAAGGAGGTTTATAATTTGCTTGTGATTTCAACCTGTTGAGATCCCTTCAGGTGTGGGGCTGATTGATGGTTTAGAAACTGATATTCATCCTTGGACAACTGCTGCCCTGGAAGTTGATTCATCACAGTCAGGGTTGCCAGGGGATGGTGTCGGAGGTTGAGTGGGGCTAGTGGGTGGTGTCAGGGCTTCCTGGGGGTGGTGTTGGAGGTAGCTGGGGCTGGTAGGTGGTGTCAGGACATGAGAGGCTGCCTGAGGGTGATGTTGAAGGTGAGGTGGACTGGTGGGTGGATTCAAGACCTGAGGGGCTGCCTGGAGGTAGTGTCAGAGGTGAGGGGACTGGTGGGTGGGGGTCAGGACTGCCTGGGCATGGTGTCAGAGGTGAGGTGGGCTGGTGTCAGGATTTAAGGGGCTGCCTGGGGTTGGTGAGGGGGGTTGGTGGGTGGTGTCAGGACCTGAGGGGCTGCATTTGGGTGGTGTCAGAAGTGAGGGAACCTCGCACAGTTTAGCTGGGGTGCAGCATTTACTTATGGGGGACCTCGCACAGAATCACAGGGGTGCAACCGTTACTTACTGGCTGGGCTGCAGCCTTTACTTACAGGGGACCTCGCAAAGTTTAGCTGGGTGCAGTATTTACTTACACCCCAATGGTGTTCCCAGCATGCAGAAAGCCTGCTTTTAACAGTGATGGCACCCCACCCCAGTGATATTCATGGTCCATTGATTTCCGTGGTGTCCTTTTCAGGCCAGGAGAAAGAAAACCGGTTAAGCAAATAGCGCCTGCAAAGGCTAGAATGATGGCTGAGGAAAGTAGCGCAGAGCAGATAAGTTCACCGAGCCCCCAGCTTCCCTCAATGAAGCGCAGGGTAGGGTAAAGCCTTGTCAGGGCTGAGGCAGGCCGGTCCGAGATCTGGGGAGACATCTGATGCCGGATCTCGGACCAGGCAAGTGCCGGCCCATTGACCAGCGGTGGTTAGTATATAAAAAACCCAAGTATGGAATGGGTTTTATACAGGGCAAGGAAGGGGGCTGGAACAAGACAGAGATGCGCTCCTGCAAAAATCGTCTTGACGGAGCACCGTTCCATGTATACCTAAGGCCCAAAAAGTTGAGGAGGTTTTTTTGTTCCACAAATCTCCTTTATGTTGTGAGTTGGAAGTATGCTGTGTACTTCAACTCTGCAGGGAATCTCGACTCATGTGCAACATTGACAAACAACCTCAGAAAGTTCCTTTGCCTGCCAGGACAGCCCACTCTCAAGCAAAAAGCTGTATGTGTGTCTCATGCTTTGCACACATTTTACTGTCATGGTGACTATTCTGGCAGATGAAATGGGCACCATATCAAGTATTCGTAGCATTTTCAGAAGGAATGCTCATTTAGATTACTATTACAAACATGTTTGATAAATTGGTGGCCATTTTTATGTTCCCAAAATGCACTTTGTTTTTATGAAAATCAGCCCGCGTCTTATATTCAGGGCACCCACATTATTCAGCACCTTGCTACAACCTTCAGTCCTGCCCACACCACTGGAAATCGCCCCCTCACCTACTACCTCGTCCTCTGCGCGTGAAGAGTGGGGGATGAGGTCCCCCGGTAAATTCTGTCCATTTCTAGCACTGGTTGTATATCTCAATTCCCAACCTGTCTATTGAAATAAAACAATACCTATCGAGCACCTCCGAGATAGCACATTCAGATGTTACACTGGCTTGGGAATCCCAAACAGTCAAAAAAGCCCAGTACGGCAGTGACCTGTGTATGAATGCCGAATGTGCACTTACAATATGACGGCCACATCAGGACATGGCTTGTGAGGCTATACCTTACGTATTGTGACTTTCACCCTGTGTTGCGCCATTTGAGTTTGGACTCATGGGGCTCTAACTTATATATGATGACTCTACCAATGACCTTAGTATATTTTGGGGGTTTGTTCTGGGTACAGCTTCTTATGCCGGCGACCCCAATGTACCGCCTGTTGGTATGGTGTTGTGCTGGTGTGGTGGTTCAAGGAAGGACCAGTCCCCCCCTCCTTGGTTTGTAATGCAAATTCTGTGACACACACCTTTGCTGCGCCACCGAAATCTGGTTGACTCCGAAAATAAATGTCCTTGTTCACTATGGTTACAGTCATCAAAGATTTTATTTTCACATTGCCCTTTTAGTTGTTTACATGTGTTTCGGCCTCTCAAGGGCCTTTGTCAAAACAGAAACTTAATTATTGGGCCAAAATTATGTTCATGCTCTACACACAGATCGACATTCAAATGTGTACAAAAGCTCAAATTGAAGAAATATTTTGCCACAGCAGCAAAGAAAAGACAAGACATCGAGGAAACAAGGGAGATAAGTGATTTCACAATTGAAGACATTGAGAATATCCATCTTCTAAATACTTTGCAGGAATTGGAGACTGATGAAATTCACACTACTATGAATGAACTGGGAATAACACAGTCGTGTCCTATGGACAAGGAAATAAAGAGCAAATAAGGTTCACACTGCAATTTGCAGCAGAGAATTTGATAGAGGTCTTCTACAAAGCAACCACCAGATTATATATATGAATTGTATGACAGTCTGAACAGCTCTTGTGACATATCTAATTTAACCAAAAAAGAAGAATCAGCATTAAGGAATCTACAAAAGGATAATGATATTGTGATCAAAGAGGCGGACAAGGGTGGAAATATTGTGGTGATGAACAGACAAGCCTATATTCAAGTGGCATTAAACCACCTTTTAACACCAGCATGCTATGAGGAACTGCCCAGCAACCCTAAAAATTACATACTATTCCTGATGGAGGAAGCAATTACCAAATGGCACAGGAAGGGGCTAATTTCTGATGAAGAAAAGAAGGCATTGACGAATACATTTCCTATAATACCTACCTTGTATTTTCTTCCAAAGGTTCACAAGCCTTTTGAAAAGATTCCAGAAGGACGCCCAATACTCAGCGGTATTGGCTGGTTGACAGAGAGGATCTCTGAATATATTGATAACGCTTTACGACCAAGGGTGCCCAAATTAAAGGCCTTTATTAAAGATACTACTGATACAATAAAGATTATCAACAAAGTGGTCTGGAACGCATCATATTTAATGGCTACCTGGGATGTACGCTCTCTGTATACCATCATTGAGCACACCGAAGCTATGAGTACCATAGAATATGAGTTTAAGGATGATACTGCATCACATTACCAACATGTTCAGATGCTTAAGGAGATGTTGATATTCACACTGCAAAATAATATTTTCATGTTTAACAACCAATTTTACAGCCAAAGGAGAGGGATCGCTATGGGCACCAAATATGCCCCAGCCCTAGCGAACCTATTCATGGGGATGTTCGAAGACAAACAAGTCTATTTGGACGAGGCATACACCAAGAATGTGAAATTATGGATTTGATTCATTGACGATGTTTCATTTATATGGGATGGAACAAGTAAGGAGCTTAATGAATTCAAACACAGAATGAATTTGTGGGCCAGGAGAGTGCAACTCAAATTAACTTTTTGGATCTTACGATTTTCGTGGATGGAAAGAAACTGTCTACAAAGACATTCCGAAAGGATACAGAGGTCAGCTCCACCATACATGCACAGAGCTGCCATCATTGGCCAGTAAAGTGGAATATTCCAACAGGGGAGTTCATCAGAGCCAAACGAAATTGCAATCGCTTCATTGACTTCCAAACGGAGTGTGATCTATTGCAAGAACGCTTTCAACAAAGGGGCTATTCTAAAGCATGTATAAAAGCAGCCCGACAGAAGGCTACAAAATTGTCTTGGGAACAAACTTTGAAACCTAGATCTCATCCCAAAGAAAGGGATCGGAATTAAATAAATTTCGTAACAACCTACAGTCATGAGAATATAAAATTAAGGAAAGTGCTTAACAAAAATTGGCACCTTCTAAAATTGGACCTTCGTCTTTCAAATCATATTGGGGACAAACCCCGGATGACATTCCGCAAAGCAAAAACAATTAAGATGGTGCTGAGTCCCTCATTACTGCCAGAACAGAATAAGGAACCGACTAGAACCTGGTTACAAGTGAGGACATCAGGTTTCAGAAAATGTGGGACATGTACCATGTGCAACTATACCCACAAACCAACAATGAGTTTTATGGATGAGAGAGGAATTCGAATGGAGATAAAAGACAATATAAACTGTCACTCAAAATGTGCAGTATATGCCATGATATGTGTATGTAAACAAATATATATTGGAAGTACAATAAGAGAAGTGAGAATACGTATTCGAGAACATTTTGCAACAGTGGGAAGCCAGGATCCAACCTTGCCGCTGGCCCGACACTGGCAACTAGAACATCAGATGGATGACAAAAAGAATCGGAAATTTATCGGTCTACAGAAAGTGAAAATGGACAGAAGAGGAGGAAACTTGGAGCAGAAACTGAGACAGATGGAAGCAAGAACTATTTGTAAATTTAGATCGATTGAGTTTGGTTTGAATCAGGATAATGAGATGATTCATTTTCTCTGACAGTAGATGCAAGGGAAAGAAGTTGGTCTTCTTGCTCCAGCACGAAGTACTGTTTCAATAATCCAATCTGTGTAGTCTACAATAGGTAAATCATGTAAATGGTCATGTATACATGTGAGGAATCTCTATATGTGTTTGTATAATGTGTCAATGTATAGGTGCAGCAAACAAAGAAGAACAATCGGGAAATTCACAGAAATTGAATTCGACAAGTGGTAATGTGTGTTTCAGCAATCACTCTTATCGCTGGGTTTTTTTGGTTTATCATTTTTAACTGCTCTTGCTATATATATAGATCAGTCCAATTATGGGTGACCTAAGATGAAAAATAGAATGCGCGTTCTGAGACATGTATGGCACAGGCATAATTACTGCTTAATAGGAGTGTGCAACATCTGGTACAAAGCCTATCAACGTATAAATGATGTCACAATCCATGACTTTCTTCGAATTTAATAGAATAGAATGCAAATATATTCATAATTTACGTTTCTAAAAATGCTTTACAAGTTAATAATCCTACTAGCAAATCCATATTAGTACAGAACTAGTCTCAGTAACATATGTGTTATTTGTGTGCCAAAACACAATGCATTCTCACCAGTTCAAATCCACTCCAAAATGGCGGCCGCAGATGTCTAGAGTAGACATGAATGAGGGACAACTCACGTTGTCATAGAAATAGATATACAGCGCAGGGCGCGCACCCAGTGCCTTTCACGTACAATGGTGCCGACGTGATTAAACAGGTCCGCAGCGCTGAAACAGGTAAGAGAGGGCCGGGGGTCGTACATTACTGTCCACGAACCTTTTTGTGATAATGCGCTCAGGAATTCATTGTTAGCAACAGTAGTGAGGCTCGCGCGGGACTTTCGTGAGTCTTGTGGTTACTCATCCGTGTCTCCAAAACAGACAAAGCATCTGTACGGACGCGCGTTTGATGTAATTACAAAACACAAATTCATTCAAATGCCAATAGAGACAAACGGCTCAGATGATAAATACATGTTTCAAAGAATGGTTTGAATTCATTACAAAGATTATTCATAAAACATGCTAAATTGCTAATAATACAGAATACAGATAATTGAGCATATTGCTTTCACTTTTTACAGGGATTAACCCGTGATTCATCCGACCGCTAATTCGGTAAGCAGTTTTTACCATTCACAACCGGGGCTAAGTAAATTGTACCAGATGTCTGCTTACAAAGGGGCAATTATTCAAGATTAAGGGATTACGAACAAAACTGTGCTGATATTCGGGACCGCAAATTCATTTGACTGTATTTAATCAGAAAGGAGATTTCAATATGGATATAGGTAGATGGGGGCATTGATTAAAGGTAACACCAAATGAAAAAATAAATAAATTGCATATTGAAATACAGTGAGATCATTTATGCGCACATTCAAAATTTCTTATATATATATACATATATATATATTTTTTTTATTTTTTTCTGATTTCTGTTTTCCCTTTCTTTTTTGTCATTTTTTTAATTTTTTTATTTTAATTTTATTGGTTTTTACAAACCTTTAAAATCTGACACAAGTTAACCACACATCTTTATCAAAGTTCCTTAGACCCATCCACGTAACATCCATTACTATAACTTTGTCAACTTTTTTCCATCTATGGTTATTCAACCAAGTTCACCGTTTACCAGAGAATTTTCAAATATTGGTAGCAGACGTGCTTCTATAATTTCCAGCAATCTTGTTAAGGGCAGGATTAGTTTCAAGTCGGTTCCCTGGAACATTGAGCTCCACCACTCGTCCGCACACAATGATGGATGAGCTAAGCTCCAGGGCCCCAAGTGTATGGTCCTCTCAGATCTTAATTTTGTGCAAAATAGGACTAGATGTTTTAGAGATTCGTTTCGCTTTAAGCACAACCTACATTCAGGTCTCAGGTGGGAAAAACCCCTCCATGAGCGGAGGCGATCGTTCGTTTTGAACAAGTTCAATCTGAACAGTATAAATAGTCTGCGTGCCTGTGGATTAGGAAATAGAAGCACATATTTCTGAAGGCTGTTAAAGGCACGTGCTTCTAATGGAGCGTTGGGCGAACTACTGGCGGCAGCTCTTTTCGCACAAGTCTCGTCCCAATCTGTACGCCAGATCTTTAATTTAGCTGCATCCGGATTCTCATGAAGCAAATCGACTGTAATGTCGTATTTTTTCAAGATTGCCTCGCATCTGTTCGACCACATCTGGATAATTTTGTGATTTCCAGGTTGGGCATTGTAAAAGATCTCAAATTGTGGGATCTGCGCCCGACTACAGGTCTTTCGATATAAACACAACAGGCTCCAACATATTCTTGCATGCAAGGATATTAAAGCCAGTTCATATCTTATACAAGAGGTGTTCACACCCCTAGGAAGTGTTAAAACTCTTGTCCAGAAACAATTTTCCAGTTTGGCCCAGATCTCATGGGGGCATCCCAGCGCATTTTCTGCGCCATATGTCACAACCGGTATGACCTTCTGTTGGTAAAAGGCCAAGACTGGACGTAATGAGAATTTGCCAAATTTCTTGTTGATTATCAGGGCTTGGTTTGCTAGTTGGTTGCATTTCCTTTTGGTTTCCGCAAGCCAGGGCCCGTCATTAATGGCCGAACTTATTATCATCCCCAGATACTTGACACTTTGTGAGATCTGCAACGTTTCATGTCCCAGAGCCAATGTTATGCTTTTTCTGTTCCTTACTCCACCGCCGTTCAAATTCTGCAGGACTAATATTTCGCATTTTTTGATGTTAATTGTGAGCTTATTGGACGTGACGTATCGTTGCACAGCATTTAGTTTCCTTTGCAACCCGATCGGCGTCACGTCCATTACGATCAAGTCATCTGCGTAAAGCAGCCAGCTTAGATGTGTATTGGCCACTTTAGGTGGAAAGGATTTTACTTCGTTGATTGAGTCGCCGATGTCAGAAATGAACAACCCAAAAATGGCTGCTGCTAGTGGGCAGCCCTGCTTCACTCCCTTGAATGTGTCGATGGAGGAAGATAACAAGCCAGATCGATCCAGTCTCACTCGAATGGAGGTCTTTGAATGGAGTTCCTTAATTGCTGCCATTAAGTCTGGTGGACATCCCCAGTTCTTCAATTTGTCCCACAAGAGCGTTCTATCGATGGTATCAAATGCGTACGAGAAATCTATAAATGCTAAATATACCTTTGTATTCGTTTTGATTGCCTCCATTTTGATTATGTTTAGCAATAGAAGATTTAGCGAGCAACCCACTTGTTTTACAAAACCTGATTGACGTTTATCAACATGTGATGATAATTTTGCCCAAGCTAGTAGTTTCTTTTGTAGCATTGTGGCATAGACTTTGCCTAACACGTCCAATAGTGCAACAGGCCTGTAATTTTTAGGGTCCGATCTGTCGCCCTTTTTAAAGATTGGTACAATAATCGCGCACTTCCAAGATTTAGGTGTTTGCCGAATTTGTGCTATTCTTTTGAAGAGTGTCTCACACAATCGTGCCCATATTTCTGGGAACTGTTTAATTGTAAAATTTGTGAGACCATCGGGTCCCGGTGCACGCGAGTTTTTTGCTTTCTTAATGATGTCTATTATCTCTTCTTTTCGAAAATCTAGATCCCATGGTTTAGAACATTCCTCCGTCGAGGCATCCACAGGCTCAGTAGAGATATATAGGCTTCCAAAGTGCGATATCCAGTCAGCCTCTGACACCATGCAAGCTTGAATTGCATCTTGGGGCGCGTGCACATTGTTAATAAGAGACCAAAAGGCTGATGTGCTCTTATTTTGTAATGTCCTCATCATCGCTTCGGCGTCGTTTTGGAGTATAATGTGTTTGTGCGATTTTAACCAGTTCTTATACGATTGCTTGGCGGCCTTAGCAGCTTTTAAGCTAGCTTGTTTACCTAAGGACTTCGCGTGTCTTAGATCGCTGCGTAGCATACGCTTGTGTTTCAGCACTTCCAAGTCGAAGCTGTGAGCACGCACATAGCTACTGTTTTTTAATCCTGCTAATTTAGGTTTAAACTGCTTCAGCAGCTGCTCGTATTCCAAATGCTGACTAACACTGCAGAATTCACTTGTAAGATTCTCCGTCTCATCTCTCTTCAATGTTAATCACACTCTATTTGAGGTAGCCTGAATTTTGTGCTGCCACGTGCAAGTAGGAACTTTTTCAAGTGTTGAAAATTCTGCTACCAGCATATCATGGTCGCTTTCGTTTTTCTTTGTGACCTTCAGTGAGACTATTCGCGGGTGTAACAGCTCTGAAACGAACATATAGTCAATTATAGAGGCCTGATTTGCACGGTGCCAAGTGTTTGCAGGGGGCACGTCATTTTTTGTCATTTTACTTTGTCTCATGTTTTACTCATTGCCTTGATGCATGTACATTTCTGTAAATTAATGGTGACTACAACACCTGTTTTTTTTTTCCTCTAAACACATGGTTATATTTAACTTCTTTACAAACTGTATGTTATATCTAAAACATACATGTATAATAATTGGTAGAGCATGAACATAATTTGCCCAGTAATTAAGTTTCTGTTTTGACAAAGGCCCTTGAGAGGCCGAAACACGTGTAAACAACTAAAAGGGCAATGCAAAAATAAAATCTTTGATGACTGTAACCATAGTGACCAAGGACATTTATTTTTGGAGACAACCAGATTTCAGTGGCGCAGCAAAGGCGTGTGTCACAGAATTTGACTCTACCAATGAGTGGGGCTTTTGAAGTTGCAAATTCCACTTTATTGTGACCGCTTCAGGGGTATTACATTACATATGGTGCCTGTGCAGGCGTGTGATGTTATTGGTGGATTTGAGGCTGCGTTTACATCAGTACATATCATACAGGGGTTGACTTGGGCAAGGCGGGCATGGCACTGTTGGAACTGGCATTATGTTGACTGTGATTAAGTATTATGCTTAACTGGCATGTTGCGCTGAAAACTGACGTATTTAAGAGAACCATGGCATATTTAAACACTACCTCAGGCAGGTTGCCAATTTTAAGAGAAACTCCCCGTAACTGAGAAACCCAGGTCACTGTAAATTGGCAGCACCCTGCAGCATTTGACCAACACTACTTTGAAGTAACGTGGCATTTGGTGCTAACACCATTCAACTAGTTCTGTTTTTTTATATTCTGGCACTTTCGAACCCAGTGCTGTGCACTGCATGTTCTGCTGGGTCATCATTAAAACTAGTGTGATTTCTACTGACCTATGATTCATGGCATTAAGCTTCCATTTGATGGCCTGACATCAGAAGTATTGCTTGCTGTATAAATGCACGATTTATACATTCCCTGTGCCATTTTGGACTACTTTGCCCATGTCAGTTTGGCAAAGGTATACACATTGCCCTTTTATAAATGGCCCTCCTACTTTTGTATGTACCCCTCCCCCTAAATTTGATTCCTGGATAGTGACACCACTGCTGGACAAGCGGTTTAAACTATCAACAGGCTGTGGCTACAGGTGCCGCGAAGCATGGCACGCTAATACATATAATTAGGGTAAAACATGAAACATTCATTAATTCATCTTTTAAAATCTCTAAGGGCCTGATCACGACTTTGGTGGTAACCCTTAAATCCGGCGGTAGCACGATTACCGCCGGATTTAAGGGTCCGCCAAATCAGGACTTCGGCGGATTTCGCCTCAGCTCTGAGCTGGAAGGAAATCCGCCGAAAATTCACGCTATTAACGCCGGCGGGAAATCCGCCGGCGGTAAGAGCGTGAAAATTCCTCCCAATGGGGAATGGGGCATTCCCGAATGAGCTCAATGGGGAATGGGGATTAACATTATTGCCGAACTCGTGATACGGCGCTATTAGCGCCGGGGAGTTCAGCGGTAGGGCTAATACCGCCGGCGTTACCGCCAAAGTCGTGATCAGGCCCAAGTGTGCTTTGTCCCTGAGTTATCCTTCTATGTGTGCTTTGTCCCTGAGTTATCCTTCTGTGTGTGCACTGAACCATTCTGTGTATGCAAATATTTGCTGCATTTGGCTTTCGTTCTGTCAGCTATTATAGTGGTGGCTTTTTCTTCAAAACATGCGCAAACGTCATGTGAAATGTTCCTTTCAGTGGACCAAAAAGCCAGGTTTATGGAGTCAGTTTCAAGGACTCAGAATGTGGGGGGGGGGCGGGGTTTCTCTCCCTTTGTGGCCCTCATGGCAGGGTGTTGCATAAGTGCACACAGAGGACAGTTGCTCTGAAGGGCCTAGCGAATGCTTCCAGTCGGATCCCTGATTTCTGAGCGCTTCTGTCAGTTATATGAAGGCCGGCGGATAATACGTGTGGTTAGCTAAGCTTCACAGGTGTAGCCACAGTGCAGCTGAGCTCTCCTTCACGCCAGTTCAGCCAGTGATCACCGTTTGCCACCGTGCACTGAACAGTGGAGCTTAGTGGTTCCTTTGCTCCTGTGCTGCCCTACTCCTTGCCTCAGGGGCATGTGATCTGCGCTGTCCCACGGCAGCCGGACGTCAGCTTTTACGTAGCATTTCAACCTGTGATACAGTGTTCTTTCCACCGACGGCGAGCCATCGTTTCTCTTTCTGTTTGTCTCTACCCTGTCTGTCGTTCTGTCCTGAACACGCCGCTTCCTCCATTTGGTAATCTCCACTTCCTCACTTCTCTCTTTCTGTCGATCTCTCTTGCTCTCTCACTCTCCTCATATTTCTGTCTTTCTGTCACACACACTCTAACTCTTCTCACATTCAGGGCCGCCCTTAGCACTGGCAGAGTCTTGGGCAATACAAAATGTGGCACCCCGCCATCGTGTGAAGGCGCGGCCGGCGTCTGCACTGGAGCTTTCCACATAAATGGGGTGGCGCCAGCCCCAGGCTTGGGAGGGCTTATGCCTCTCACTCTGAGGTAGGCACAAGGCAGCACTCTGCCTTGATGCCCGAGTGCTAATCCTGGCCTCCAATGGGATGGGGGTGCTACCAAGATCCTGTCAGATTTCTCACCTGGGTGAGCCGACTATTTACATTTAAACATTCATTGAGGTGGCAGCAAACATACAGTGGCAGACGACTAAAGCCTGCACAAGGGATATCAATATACCCTATGATGACAAGCTTTCAAAATATTACCCAGCCACACCTCACCTATCAAAAAAAAAGAATTTGGGCTGGCTTCACCACCGCACCAGCTCAGGGAAGCTCCCCAAAGCTCCTTCGTGCTGCCATGCCAGTGGTGCTCTATATACAAATAAAAGCTTTAAAAAAAAACTCCCAGCGCCATCACAGGAGGCTTTTCTGTCCCAGAGGACCTAGGCTGGCCCAGGAAATTCCCAGATCTGTTCCCAAGCCCAGCTTCAGAAGACTTGGCATGGGACTGAACGGAAAGAGCCAGCCTGACATCCTGTTCAAAAGAGGTCCATATTAATATATATGTCTAGCAATGTACAGAAATGTGTTGTTAGGGTGAGTAGTGTGACCAATGAAAACAACCAATCGAGTCCAACTTGCATTACTCGCTCAAAGGGATTTCTTGCCGAATCACAGACATGTTTCAAATTTTAAATTGTGGGCATTCTTATTACGATTGCCCACAATTTCAAATTTGAAACATGCGTTTTGCATTAAAAAAATGCCAGCCTTGAAGATATGGGCCATGACCCTCGGCTCCACACTCCTATCCCCCAAGAAGGAGTAGCATATGGGCCATGACCCTCGGCTCCACACTCCTATCCCCCAAGAAGGAGTAGCATGGCCCACTTTACACAATGGCTCTGCAGGACCCTTTAGACATGGGAGCGCATCAGAAGCGGCCTGCAGTGTGCGCGGTTCCATACAGTGTCATTTGCGTCCGCTCCCCACCTATCCACGTTTTTGGTAAGTTAGTGTCAGATGGCAAATCAAATTAACAAATACACAGTGCACAAAATAATGTACGCCCATTATTGTTGCAGGCCACTAATCTGTTAGAGCTCAGTCCAGCCCCTCTGGGCCAAAATACATGCAAGCACCCTAATTTGCATACGCGTTGCCAGCAGCATAAGTGACTTCACAGAAAGGGCACTACAAGAAGCATCATCAGTCTTTGATACTTAGAGACAACATGGGAAGTGGCTTTAGAATAAATTGCCATGAGTTCATTGAGTTGCAAATACATTTGTGGTGTGAAATACACAAATGACACTATTATTATATATGAAGCAACCTTCTAGTCATTAAACCATGAATGAGGATTTTTTTATAATGGCTTACAAAACATAATAATATAATAACGCAAGCTATGAACTGAATCACTTAGAGAGACTCTAGATCAGACACAGTGAGATTAAATGATTTGCCCAGTGTCACACACTTTAGAGCGTAAAAACAGGGCGTGATCAATTTAAGCAGTGGACCACATACCTTTCCACGTTTAGCTGATATAAATATCTATTAAGGATTTGTTTAAAGAAATGCACTCAACATAATAAACTAGCAGGTCATAATAAACTAAACGTATGTTACGCTCACCTTGTCTCTGCGGGAGCGTCTGGAGGCCTCGGCACGGCTGTAGGAGGGTGCGCTGAGTAATTGGGTTCAGTTCTCTGGAACTGCTCCTAGAATGACTATATGGGGTTAATGTTATGGTTTGCCAGAATTCTTCTCTTCCCACATTCCCCGTGCCCTTAGAACCCTCCCCGGAAGTTCTGCTCACCTTTTACTCTTTGAAGGCAAGCTCTCCGTCCTGTTTTTCTGTGCAGGGGCGCAATGTCCGTACTTCTGTGTTGATGGAACCAGTTACTTCACTGGTTGCAGTTTCCAATCCCAGGCCTACTGCGGCATTGGTTTCGATAGAATTGTAATATTTATTGTTCCTTTAAGTCCTTGCGTGATGTTGGTGCCTGCTTACCAAGTGTGCGGGTAGTGGCAGTCCTTGCGCAATGTTGGTGCCTGCTTAACACGTGGGCAGCCTAGTGACAGTTCTTGTGTGAAGTTGGTGCCTCCTTAGCACGTGTGCACCTGTGCGAGCGATATTGGCAGGTAGCACGTGTGCGAGCGGTGATGACAGAGGCTGCGCAGTACTTTTGTAAGAGAAGCTTGCAACTTTGCCTGAGATTGTTGCTGTCCATGGTTGTCTTTAAGTTGCATTGCTTTCATGTGCTTTGTTTGATGTTCGACTTACTTGCTTTCTTATTTGCAGTAACGGCAGATTCGGGAGCTGCAGATGCAAGCGCAGCGATGGGAGGCCGAGCTGTTGCTGCGAATGACAGGAATACACCGCGGAACAGGAAAACAGAAGAGAGAGCTCAGGTAAGTAAGATGCCGCTGTGCTGAAGTCACGCGTGCAGACTGCTGCAAATAATTGTCTCTTCTTTTCAGGTGCTGGTGCTGATGCGCGGTGAGCGTCACGCTGCCTAGGGCAGAATAACGCAAAGCAGAGTTGCATGTGTGGCTTATATAGCCAGCCAGACCCAGAAACAGGCCTGCATGTGGGGAATCACAATGGCCCATTTCTCCGCCATGTTGGGGGAACAGCAAGCAACCATATCTCACAGCTACTTAACCCTACAATGAGCTTTGGGCCAGATGCGCCAAGACAGGGTCCAGTTGGCCGTTTTCCTAACGCTTCGTGGTTTGGCTGTACTGGCCCTCTGGTTCTTCCCTTTGAGTGATGATCTGTTCTTCCCATGAGGGTATCTGGGGACCCATGGATGAGTGTGTGTTTGCAGGTCAGGACTGGTTGTTGTGACAACATACACTATATTTGTCATAGAAACATCTCGAGCAAAAAGAGTATGACATTAGCATTATTTTCCCCATCCTGCATGGCACCATAAAAAGTAATTTGAGACAAAAAAATCGCACTTGCGTTTTAAAACTAGTCTTATTTCACACATCATGCTGCATTATGCACCCTTCCAATTTCTCATTGCCCCCATTCACACATTTAAGGGGCAAAGTCTCTGCTAATAGTCCCCCTCCTTCCCATTAGCGAGAAGCGCGTTAAGGTGCTTCACTGTCCCTGGGGTGAGCCACTCTTCTGCCCAGAGCTCCAGCTATCACATGGAAGTGTGAGCTCAGAGCTGAAAAGTCTTTTATCATGTGTGGACATTTGGCGATCTCTCTCACAGAGGGTGTGTGTGCAGCGCGGGGCAAACCCCATCAATATGTGTAAGTCGCACTTTTGTGGGCAGAGGCACCCTTTTTAAGTAAAAAAGCTCCCTACTCCAGCACAGGAGTGGGGAGATGTTCACTTTAGTAGGGCACCACTGTCACACCAGATCAGGGAAGCCTTTCAAGGGCTACCCCGTGCTGGGTTGGTCGAGGCGGCCGATTCAAATGGAAAGCTCTCCGCTCCTGTGTGGGTGCAGGGAGCTTTTCACTTACATAGAGCGCCACTGCCACACCAGCACGGGTCCGCCTTCCAAAGGGTGCCCTCCACTATTGTAGCAGCAGAGCCCTATTTAAATTAAAAGCACCCCACTCCCATGCTGGAGCGATCGCCACCAGCACGAGAGCGGGGCGCCTGTCATTGAAATAGGGCGCCTTCACCACGCCAGCTCGGGTGGGCCTTTGAAAGACTCCCCTGAGCTGGCTTGGCATCAGTGCCCTTTGAAAAGCTGTTCCACCATGCGGGGCGGCAGCAGCGCCCAACTTAAGTGAAAATCCCCCCTGCCCCCCTTTTCACTTAAGTTGGACGCTGCTGCCACACAGCACGATGGAGACTTTCATTTTACACATTGGGGTACCACTCCCGCTGCTGCACCAGCAAAAAGCAGCTTTTTAAAGGCTCCTGCAAGAGGCTACGGCGCCCCTTGTGAATAATGTTAACGTGGCACCCTGGGCGACCACCCAGGCCGCCCATGCCTAAGGCTGGCCCTGTTCACATTCATCCTCTCTCATCTCCTGATGTCTCTCTCTCTCTAGCACCATGTGGCCATCTCTCTCCTCATCCCATCTCTCCATGTCTTCCCCCTCATCATGCTTTCCTCCTGAACCAAACCTCTATTTGGATACAGCTCGGCCCAGTGCTCTGTTCAGATCCCAGCAGAGGCACAGTACTTGTTAGTAACTTTTATTGGACTAACAAAAAGATGGACCACTGCACTGAGCCTATAAGTGTGATAGGTGCATTTCTCCCTGGAGCACCGGCAGAGTCACGAAAAGAAGAAGTGACACCTGCTTCCCACGTGCCAAAGCACACTTCGAGCCTACTTGGGCATCACACAGTGTGTGCCTTTCCCCGTTTATATAAAAACTCATTGAACTTCACTGTCTACGTTATATAAAACATAAATGCCAATTAGGACGGTAGACGACGAATGCCGGTCGCATTGAGGCTGTCAGGGGTGTTGCTAGATCTGGAAAAGACCCGGGGCTATGCTAATGTCGGAAATGTCAAAGACCAGGGGCTATATCCCTCTAAGCACCCCCTACCAACGCCTCTGGAGGCTGTCATCTTCTTTGCCTGCTCTTAACCTGGTCTGTAAGCAGACCGGGTCTAGTCGAGCTGAGCCCTGGCAGTCAGGAAAACATACTTTTCAGCCGGGACTCTGTCGGGCCTCCCCGAGCCTACACTACGATGTGTCCAAAATGTAACCTTAAAAGAAGACACCCATCGCCATCTTTTGGCTAAAATGTGAAGTGGGCTAGGTATTGTATACCAGTACACACTTGTTAGGGGGGCGTCTGTTTTTGTCCCCTCACCTCCAATGACTGCAAGCTGCAGTCATGGATTAGAGGGGTTGGGCTGTCTCTTTGTTTTGTCACGTACAGGCCCAAAGTGATTAATGGCAGCCAGCAGCAGACAAAGCAAAGTCCTCAGCGTCACCATGGGCGACATTTACACCTGCTGTTACATGCTGTTAGGCACTACTGCACCACTGAGGACTCTGCTGTGTCTGCTGCCACCGCAATTCATCTTTTTTCACTTTAAGAAAATGTTGTACTCAACAAAAAAGCAAGAAAATCTACAATGGATTAAGTTCCAAATGCAAAAGAAATTCAGACACTGAAAACCGCCAGTTGATTTCTGCATATGTGGAAAGGTACACCCACCGATATGTAGACCACGGCCACCACTGAGGCACGCCCCATGTTAGAGCCCCGCCCCCCCTCATTTTCTCGTCACACTTAAAGCGCCGTGCTTAACACAAACAGATCTAAGTGGGTTTCTATTTTAACTTGTTTCTGCTCAAGTTATTGAAACTTGATGCATTGCTTTGTCTCCACAAATTCTGCTAGATTCCTCTAGGCTCTGTGTTCATCTAGGCTCTGTGTTCATCTAGGCTCTTTGCATTCCTCTTGGCTCTGCATTCATCTAGACTCTGCATTCCTCTAGGCTCTGCATTCATCTAGGTTCTGTGTTCATCTAGGCTCTGTGTTCCTCTAGGCTCTGTGTTCATCTAGACTCTTTGCATTCCTCTAGGCTCTGCATTCATCTAGACTCTGCGTTCATCTAGACTCTGTGTTCCTCTAAGCTCTGTGTTCATCTAGGCAATGTGTTTCTCTGTGCTCTGTGTTCATCTATGCTGTTTGCATTCCTCTAGGCTGTGCATTCCTCTAGGCTCTGCATTCCTCTAGGCTCTGTGTTCATCTTGGCTCTTTGCATTCCTCTGGGCTCTGCAATTATCTAGACTCTGCATTCCTCTAGACTCTGCATTCCTCTAGGCTCTGCGTTCATCTACGCTCTGTTTTCATCTAGGCTCTGTGTTCCTCTAGGCTCTGTGTTCCTCTAGGCTCTGTGTTCACCCAGACTCTTTGCATTCCTCTAGGCTCTGCATTCATCTAGACTCTGCATTCATCTAGACTCTGTGTTCCTCTAGGCTCTGTGTTCATCTAGGCTCTGTGTTCATCTATGCTGTTTGAATTCCTCTAGGTTCTGCATTTCTCTAGGCTCTGTGTTCCTCTAGGCTCTGTGTTCCTCTAGGCTCTGTGTTCATCTAGGCTCTTTGCATTCCTCTAGGCTCTGCATTCATCTAGACTCTGCATTCCTCTAGACTCTGCATTCCTCTAGGCTCTGCGTTCATCTAGGCTCTGTGATCCTCTAGGCTCTGTTTTCATCTAGGCTCTGTGTTCCTCTATGTTCTGTGTTCATTTAGACTCTTTGCATTACTCTAGGCTCTGCATCAATCTAGACTCTGCATTCATCTAGACTCTGTGTTCATCTAGACTCTGTGTTCCTCTAGGCTCTGTGTTCATCTAGGCTCTGTGTCCATCTATGCTGTTTGAATTCCTCTAGGTTCTGCGTTCCTCCAGGCTCTGCGTTCCTCTAGGCTCTGTGTTCATCTAGGCTCTGTGTTCATCTAGGCTCTTTGCATTCCTCTTGGCTCTGCATTCATCTAGACTCTGCATTCCTCTAGGCTCTGCGTTCATCTAGGCTTTGTGTTCATCTATGCTCTGTGTTCCTCTAGGCTCTGTGTTCATCTAGACTCTTTGCATTCCTCTAGGCTCTGCATTCATCTAGACTCTGCATTCATCTAGACTCTGTGTTCCTCTAAGCTCTGTGTTCATCTAGGCTTTGTGTTCCTCTAGGCTCTGTGTTCATCTATGCTGTTTGCAATCCTCTAGGCTGCGCATTCCTCTAGGCTCTGCATTCCTCTATGCTCTGTGTTCATCTAAGCTCTGTGTTCATCTAGGCTCTTTGCATTCCTCTAGGCTCTGCATTCCTCCAGGCTCTGCATTCCTCCAGGCTCTGCGTTCATCTAGGCTCTGTGTTCATCTAGGCTCTGCATTCCTCTATGCTCTGGGTGCATCTAGGCTCTTTGCATACCTCTAGGCTCTGTGTTCATCTATGCTCTGTGTTCCTCTAGGCTCTGTGTTCATCTAGACTCTTTGCATTTCTCTAGGCTCTGCATACATCCAGACTCTGCGTTCATCTAGACTCTGTGTTCCTCTAAGCTCTGTGTTCATCTAGGCTTTGTGTTCCTCTAGGCTCTGTGTTTATCTATGCTGTTTGCAATCCTCTAGGCTGCGCATTCCTCTAGGCTCTGCATTCCTCTAGGCTCTGTGTTCATCTAAGCTCTGTGTTCATCTAGGCTCTTTGCATTCCTCTGGGCTCTGCATTCCTCTAGGCTCTGCATTCCTTTAGGCTCTGTGTTCATCTAAACTCTGTGTTCATCTAGGCGCTTTGCATTCCTCCAGTCTCTGTGTTCCTCTAGGCTCTGTGTTCCTCTAGGCTCTGCATTCCTCTAGGCTCTGTGTTCATCTCGGCTCTGCGTTCCTCTAGGTTCGGCGGTGATCTAGGCTCTGTGTTCTTGTAGGCTTTGTGTTCCTCTAGGCTCTGTGTTCATATAGGCTCTGTGTTCATCTAGGCTCTGTGTTCATCTAGGCTCTGCAGTCCTCTAGGCTCTCCGTCCTCTAGGCTCTGTGTTCATCTAGGCTCTGCGTTCCTCTAGGCTCTGTGTTCATCTAGGCTCCATGTTTATAGATTCTTCACTAGGCGACGGAGCGCCTGGTCCACAAACGCTCCTTCCTCCTCCTGCAACCTTCGTTTTTCATCAGTGGAGCTCGGCTCAGTGCCCATTCTGCTCCTGAACCCTCTGGGCGTGGTAGGTGCATTTGTCCTGCACCCCAGCACCATGCCGCAAAATATCTTGTCAAATTTTTTGTAAAAATCGAACATTTGGCATTTTGGACATTATTTTATTTTTAAATATGCCTTAATTACAGTGCCGAACAAATGTGCTCCGGACAGCTTTCTTTGCTAAATCCTGCTGCCCTGCACCTGATTGAAAGCTTCACTGCTTGTCCTTGCCTGTATTTCTCTGTACGAGGTGCTTTCAACATGGTTGCCTGGGCCCTCTCAACTAGGGAGGCTTTTCCGATCTGAGCACCTTCCGCTATCCTGCTCCCTGATTGGTGGGGAGTTTGCATTTCTGGGCCAATGAGGGACGGGCCAGTCATTCCAAGGCCCACTTCTAAGGCCCTGTCAGCTTCCCTGTCTGCTGTCACAGGCTGCAACAGCCAAACCCTCGGTGAGGCTGCTACCCCTGGACTATTGGACTGCCATGGCTCTCCTACCATATTCTGTTTGCTTAGTTCCCCTCCCTCTTGGTCTACTTCTTCTTCCCTCTCGGATGGTACTCTCTACTCTCCCTGTTATGTACTCATTTGCAGCTTTATCTACACTCACCTTCGCCATCTGACTAGCATTCTAAATTCCATAACTACTGGTCTCCCATTTAACATGAAAGTCAAACTTGGGTGTCATTTTTCATTTATTTGAAAGTCAAACTTGGGTGTAATTTTGCATCTAACTTTTGGCCATTGATTGTAACCTGCTAGCCCAGTGACTGTTCAATACTGCTGGGCTTGCTTACTCCTTCCTCTGCCTCCTCTCTTTTCCAATCATGACGCTTTCTGTTTCTCCCATCTATTCCAACTGCTTCTCTATCAACTATCCTTCCCTTTTCACTAAATTATGAAAAAAGAAATTTAAAAAGGATATCTTGGCCTCCAACCCTGGTCTCCCTATCGCTCATACCTATACCAGCGCTTCCCTTCCTCCAAACAGACCCTCACCGACATCCTCTTTGTTGTTCCTTCGACAGATCTATGGACCCCCCATATGATCTCTGTGCTCTGTCCTGTCTCCTCCTCTCCCATAAATGGCAGCACTCGCTGGGATGTCCTCATGGCTTCCTTCGACACCTCCAGAGTCATCCTTAATGTCTACCTAAACGGCACTGTTATGGTCCAAGCTCCTCAGTCCAATCTCCTCCTCTTCGATAGACGTTTCCCTCGCCTCATCAACTTCCTCTCATCTCCAGCTGTCCCCTCCTCTCACTCCTTGGCTACCTTGCCCACTTTTTCTTCCTCCTCTGCCACTCTTCAGGCTACCTCCACAATTTCGCAGGGTGTACCTCTGATTTGTACCCCTTCCCGGAAGGTCTTTAAGGCCGGCAACCTTCTTCATCTGGCCACTCTCAACTCTCGCTCTGCTGTCAAACACTCCTCTGACATCTTCCACCCCCTTGAAGAACTGGACCTAGATGTCCTCAGTCTTACAGAGACATGGTTCACGGCCAGCTCTGTCACGAGCTTTGACACTCTACTCCCTGATGGCTTCTAGATCCTCTCCGCACCCACATCTACTTGACCTGGAGGGGGTGCAGTCCTTATCTTACCTGAGTGGATTCCTGCCACTATCATTCCCACTCAGATTTACTCCTCTTTTGAATGCCTTGTCTGCAGGCTCTCAATCTCTCCTAGCTACTTTCTTACTATTGCTACTCTCTACCGGCCTTGCGGGCAAATCACCTCTTTTCTCTCTGAATGGGCTGACCTCTCCTCCTGCCTCCTGACCTCAACCGCTCAACTCCTCATCCTTGGTGACCTCAACATCCACCTCTATTTCCCTGTCCCTCATCTCTGCTCTTTTGAAACCTCTGCAATTCCCTCTCCCTCGCTATCCTTCCCTCTGGCCTGACGCACTCTGCTGGACACATACTTGATGTCATGATCTCCCCTGGCCTCCCCCTCTCTATCCCTCGGACCACTCCTCTCCCCTGGAGTGATCACTGCCTTCTCTCTTCCCATCTCTCACTCTCTTCCCCCCAAGCCAACCCCACCCCAACACTGTCACCTTCTTTCTCGGACATCCGGCCTATGAAGCGTGTGTCAGCTGAGGCTTTCGCTGCCACCTTCTCTCCCCTCCCCCTCCTCTGGCTGACTCACACCTGACACAACCCTGTCCCTTCTCTACTCTTCTATCTCTGATACTCTTGATGCTCTTGCCCCTGTCATGAGGATCCGCTTGAAGTCCAAAGCCAAGTGCAACTCCTGGTATGGCTCCGACATAGCTACACTTAACGTAAGTGTAGGGCAGCTGAGAGGAAATGGAGGGCCTCTTGCTGATCCTCTGACAAACTGGCCTGTCGCCTGCTCCAAAGGCAATACCGACTCTCTGTCCGCACTAAGAAGAGAGTCCACATTCAAGCCTGTGTCTCTGCGGCATCAAACAACTCGACCAAACTCTTTAAAATTTGCAAGAAGCTTGCCAACCCTGCGGCAGTCTCCACCCATCCTCTTGCCTCCCAGGCTCTCTGCAATGCCTTTGCCTCACACTTTATCTCAAAACCCCAGTACATCCTGTCCACCCTCTCCTCCCCTGCCCTCCTATTCCCTCTCAGTCTGTGCTTGCAGACCCCACTTTAACCACCCCTCCACCGTCCTTCTCTTCCTTTTCCGATTTTCTCCCCTGACGAGGTCGCTAGACACGTCCGATCTATGAAAGCCTCGTCAACACAGGTTCATCCCTGTTCCTCTGAAACCATCAAGGACCACCATTGACACCCTCGCTCCGGCCCTTGCCGATTTTTGCAACCACTCCTTTGCCTCAGGATCCTTCCCCTCACATCTGAAGCTCCCCCTTGTGCATCCTCTTCTCAAGAAACCCACAGCTGATCCTTCCTGTTCGGCTAACTATCGCCCAATTTCCATTACCCCCTTTCTGGGCAAACCCCTGTAAAAGCTGGCCATCTCTCAGCTTAACCTTCATTCAGATTCTGTTGGCTGTCTCCATGACCACCAGTCTGGCTTCAGAGCGGCCAGAAGCACGGAAACTGCTCTCCTGAACATCCATGAAGATCTGCTCTCCAACCTGGACTCTAACATTCCCTCTGTCCTCATCCGTCTTGATTTCTCTTCTGCCTTCAACACTGTCAACCACACCATCCTGCTCAACCGTCTCCGTGATAACCTGGGTATCAGTGATCAGGCTTTGGCCTGGCTGACCTCTTTTCTCTCTGATCGACCCTCCCAGGTCCAACTGGGGTCCTTCCTATCATCTATCTTCCTCTCTACCTGTGGGGTTCCCCAGGGGTCTAACCTCTCACCCTGGCTTTTCAACCAATACCTGGCAACTCTTGCCCACTGCATTTGCATTTTCTGCTCAAATTTTCAGTGCTATGCTGATGACACTCAACTCATTTTCCGGCTGCCTCAGCCACCTCATCTCCCTCTCTCATCTCTGACTGCCTAACTGCCATTCAAGATTGGTGTGCCGCCAATGATCTTTGTCTGAATGCCAGCAAGACTGAGATCCTCCTCATCGGCACACCATCTCCGTCCTTTTCCCTCACACACTGGCCTGCCTCCCTTGGCCCCCCTCCTACCCTTAACTGCGAGGCTAAGAACCGTGGGGTCATCTTTGACTCCACACTTTCCTTCTCCGGCCATATCTCTGAGGTCTTTAAAAAGTCAAACTTCCTACTGCACCTCCTCAGAGGCACTTTACCTTTCCTCTCCTTCCCTTAGAAGCTCATTGTCTCTCAAGCTCTGGTTCTCTCTTGGTTGGACTATTGTAACAGCCTCTTTCTAAATCTACCTGCCTCTACTCTCCGCCCTCTGCAACATATCCAGAACAGGACTGTGAGACTTGTCCTTGGCCTCAAGCCCTAGGATCGTATCGCCCCACCTCTGAAATCTCTCCATTGGCTCCCAGTGGATGCAAGGATTAAATTCAAAACCCTCTGCATTGTCCACAAGGCTTTCTGAGGCCTGGGTCCAAAATACCTTCAGCTATCCCTCTGCAAATACCTCCCCTCTCGAGCTCTTCGCTCCTCTACCTCTAACTCCCTCCGGGTCAATAGTTTTTCAAAGAAACAAGCTGGGGGTAGATCTCTATCTTCAGCTGGAGCCTCCCCCTCGAACAGTCTCCCTGCCACTCTAAAACTTGAGGAGAACCATCTCCGGTTCCGGAAGCACCTCAAGACCTTCCTCTTTGCTTTTGTCTTGGCACTGTGCACCTGGCCACCCTCTTTCCCCTGGGACCAGATACCTTGTCACCCTGCTGCCCTCCTGCACTGCCTCCTGGCCACCCCTTGCACTGGTGGACTGTATCTGTACCCATACAGCGCCCCCCCCCTCCGTTTTCTTCTTTTCTGCACTTATTAGACTTACCCAGCCTGCTGCCATAAAAACAGCACTTGCCACTTGCTGGCTGCACTACCACTGTTTATTGCCTCCATTCTATTTATTGTATTTATTAATATGTATTTATCTGCTCTCCTCTGCTCTGTACTTTCTAGTCTCCCCCTTCCATGCACTTTTCCCTTTTTCCCTTTCCCATGCACTTGCGCGTTCTCAATGTCACTGGGCCTAGTAAGATCGCTGTTGTTTTGTGTTCTCCCCTGTTTCCACTCCCGTGCCTAGTCGCGCTCTGAAACACTTGTGTACAAGCGTGATACAAATAAAATATCATATCATATCATATCATATCATATCTAGGCTCTTTGCAGTCCTCCATTCTCTGCGTTTCTCTAGGCCTTTTGTTCCTCTAGGCTCTGTGCTCACCTGCATCATGTTTACGTCAAGGCTCTGTGTTCTATAGGCTCTGTGTTCCTCTAGGCGCTGTTTTCATCCAGGCTCTGTGTTCCTCCAGGCTCTGCATTTATTAGGCTCTCTGATCATCTAGGCTATGTGTTCATCTAGGCTCTGTGTTCCTCTAGGCACAGTTTTCCACTAGTCTCTGTGTTCATTTAGGCTATGTGTTCCTTTAGGCCCTCTGTTAATCTAGGCTCAGTGTTCCTCTAGGCTCAGCGTTCCTCTAGACCCTGTGTTTATGTAGGCTCTCTGATCATCTAGGCTATGTGTTCATCTAGGCTCTCTGTTCCTCTAGGCTCTGTGTTCATTTAAGCTCTGTGTTTCTCTAGGCTCTGTGTTCCTTTAGGCTCAGCGTTCCTCTAGACCCTGTGTTTATGTAGGCTCTCTGATCATCTAGGCTATGTGTTCATCTAGGCTCTCTGTTCCTCTAGGCTCTGTGTTCATTTAAGCTCTGTGTTTCTCTAGGCTCTGTGTTCCTTTAGGCTCTTTGTTCGCTTCGGTTCTGTGTTCTGCTAGGTTCCCCCAGACTCTGTGTCCTTCTAGGCTCCGTGTTCCTCTAGGTTCTGTGTTCCTCAAGACTCTTTGTTCATCTAGACTATGCATTCCTCTAGGCTCTGTGTTCAACTAAGATATGCATTCATCTAGGCTATGAAATCTTCTAGGCTCTGCCTTCCTCTAGGCTCTGCATTACACTAGGCTCTGCATTCATTCAGGCTCAGGGAATATTTAGACTATTTGTTCCTGTAGGCTATGTGCTCTTCTAGGCTCTGTGTTCCTTTTGGCTCTGTGTTCCTCTAAGTCCTGCAGGCTATGTGTTCACCTAGGCTCTGCATTCATCAAGGTTCTGCATTCCCCTAGCATCTGTGTTCCTCTAGGCTCTGTGGATCTCTAGGCTATGTGTACCTGTAGGCCATGTGTTACCCTAGGTTCTGCATTAATCTAGGCTGTGTGCTATAGGCTATGCATTCATCGAGCCTGTGTGTTCCCTTAGGCTCTGTGTTCTTTTATGCTCTGTGTTCCTTTAGGCTCCGTGTTCATCTGGGCTCTGTACTCTTCTAGACTCTGCATTCCTCTAGCCTCTGTGTACATCTATGCTCTCTGTTCCTCTAGGTTCTGTGTTCATCTAGTCTCTCTGTTCCTCTAGGCTCCGCATTCATCTAGGCTCTGCGTTCATCTAGGTTCTGTGTTCCTCTAGACTCTGCATTCCTCTAGGCTCTGTGTTCCATTAGGCTCTTTGTTTGCCTCGGTTCTGTATTCTGCTAGGTTCCCCCAGACTATGTGTTCATCTAGGCTCCGTGTTCCTCTAGGTCCTGTGTTCCTCAAGACTCTGTGTTCATCTAGACTATGCATTCCTCTAGGCTCTGTGTTCCTCTAGGCTATGCATTCATCTAGGCTTTGAAATCTTCTAGGCTCTGCCTTCCTCTAGGCTCTGCATTTCACTAGGCTCTGCATTCATTCAGGTTCAGGGAATCTTTAGGCTATGTGTTCCTGTAGGCTATTTGTTCTTCTAGGCTCTGTGTTCCTTTTGGCTGTGCGTTCCTCTAAGCCCTGCAGGATATGTGTTCACCTAGGCTCTGCATTCATCAAGGTTCTGCATTCCTCTAGCCTCTGTGTTCTTCTAGGCTCTGTGGATCTCTAGGCTATGTGTACCTGTAGGCTATGTGTTACTCTAGGTTCTGCATTAATCTAGGCTCTGTTTTCCTATAGGCTATGCATTCATCTAGGCTGTGTGTTCCCTTAGGCTCTGTGTTCCTTTATGCTCTGTGTTCCTTTAGGCTCTGTGTTCATCTAGGCACTGTGTGAATCTAGGCTCTGCATTCCTCTAGCCTCTGTGTTCATCTTGTCTCTCTGTTCCTCTAGGCTCTGCATTCAGCTAGGCTCTGCATTCAGCTAGGCTCTGCGTTCATCTAGGGTCTGCGTTCCTCTAGACTCTGCATTCATCTAGGCTCTACGTTCATCTAGGCTTTGTGTTCTTCTAGGCTCTGTGTTCCTCTAGGCTCTGTGTTCCTCTAGGCTATGTGTTCATATAGGCTCTGTGTTCATCTAGGCTCTGTGTTCATCTAGGCTTTTTGTTCCTCTAGGCTCTGTGTTCACCTACATCCTGTTTACGTCTAGGCTCTGTGTTCCTCTAGGCGCTGTGTTCATCCAGGCTCTGTGTTCCTCCAGGCTCTGTGTTCCTCCAGACTCTGCATTTATTAGGCTCTCTGTTCATCTAGGCTATGTGTTCATCTAGGCTCTGTCTTCCTCTAGGCACAGTGTTCCTCTAGTCTCTGTGTTCATTTAGGCTCTGTGTTCCTTTAGGCCCTCTGTTAATCTAGGCTCAGTGTTCCTCTAGGCTCAGCGTTCCTCTAAACCCTGTGTTTATGTAGGCTCTCTGATCATCTAGGCTATGTGTTCATCTAGGCTCTGTGTTCCTCTAGACAATGTGTTCATCTAGGGTTTTTGTTCATCTAGGCTTTGTGTTCCTCTAGGCTCTGTGTTCATATAGGCTCTGTGTTCATCTAGGCTCTGTGTTCATCTAGGCTTTTTGTTCATCTAGGCTCTGTGTTCATTTAGGCTCTGTGTTTGTCTAGGCTCTGTGTTCCTTTAGGCTCTTTGTTCGCCTCGGTTCTGTGTTCTGCTAGGTTCCCCCAGACTCTGTGTTCTTCTAGGCTCCGTGTTCCTCTAGGTTCTGTGTTCCTCAAGATTCTGTGTTCATCTAGAATATGCATTCCTCTAGGCTCTGCATTCCACTAGGCTCTGCGTTCATTCAGGCTCAGGGAATCTTTAGCCTATGGGTTCCTGTAGGCTATGTGTTCATCTAGTCTCTCTGTTCCTCTAGGCTCTGCATTCATCTAGGCTCTGCGTTCATCTAGGTTCTGCGTTCTTCTAGACTCTGCATTCCTCTAGGCTCTGTGTTCATCTAGGCTCTGTGTTCTTCTAGGCTCTGTGTTCCTCTAGGCTTTGTGTTCCTCTAGGCTCTGTGTTCATATAGGCTCTGTGTTCATCTAGGCTCTGTGTTCATCTAGGATTTTTGTTCCTCTAGGCTCTGTGTTCACCTACAACCTCTTTACGTCTAGGCTCTGTGTTCCTCTAGGCGCTGTGTTCATCCAGGCTCTGTGTTCCTCCAGGCTCTGTATTTATTAGGCTCTCTGTTCATCTAGGCTATGTGTTCATCTAGGCTATGTGTTCCTCTAGGCACAGTGTTCCTCTAGTTTCTGTGTTCATTTAGGCTCTGTGTTCCTTTAGGCCCTCTGTTAATCTAGACTCAGTGTTTCTCTAGGCTCAGCGTTCCTCTAGACCCTGTGTTTATGTAGGGTCTCTGATCATCTAGGCTATGTGTTCAACTAGGCTCTGTGTTCCTCTAGACACTGTGTTCATCTAGGCCCTGTGTTCATCTAGACTCTTTGTTCGCCTCGGTTCTGTGTTCTGCTAGGTTCCCCCAGACTCTGTGTTCTCCTAGGCTCCGTGTTCCTCTAGGTTCTGTGTTCCTCAAGACTCTGTGTTCATCTAGACTATGCATTCCTCTAGGCTCTGTGTTCAACCAGGCTATGCATTCATCTAGGCTATGAAATCCTCTAGGCTCTGCCTTCCTCTAGACTCTGCATTCCACTAAGCTCTGCGTTCATTCAGGCTCAGGGAATATTTAGGCTATGTGTTCCTGTAGGCTACGTGTTCTTCTAGGCTCTGTGTTCCTTTTGGCTCTGCGTTCCTCTAAGTCCTGCAGGCTATGTGTTCACCTAGGCTCTGCATTCATCAATGTTCTGCGTTCCTCTAGCCTCTGTGTTCCTCTAGGCTTTGTGGATCTCTAGGCTATGTGTACATTTAGGCTATGTGTTACTCTAGGTTCTGCATTAATCTAGGCTCTGTGGTCCTATAGGCTATGCATTCATCTAGGCTGTGTGTTCCCTTAGGCTCTGTGTTCCTTTATGCTCTGTGTTCCTTTAGGCTCTGTGTTCATCTAGGCTCTGTGCTCATCTAGGCTCTGCATTCCTCTAACCACTGTGTACATCTATGCTCTCTGTTCCTCTAGGCTCTGTGTTCATCTAGTCTCTCTGTTCCTCTAGGCTCTGCATTCATCTAGGCTCTGCTTTCATCTAGGTTCTGCGTTCCTCTAGACTATGCATTCCTCTAGGCTCCGTGTTCCATTAGGCTCTTTGTTTGCCTTGGTTCTGTGTTCTGCTAGGTTCCCCCAGACTCTGTGTTCGTCTAGGCTCCATGTTCCTCTAGGTTCTGTGTTCCTCAAGACTCTGTGTTCATCTAGACTATGCATTCCTCTAGGCTCTGTATTCAACTAGGCTATGCATTCATCTAGGCTATGAAATCTTCTAGGCTCTGCCTTCCTCTAGGCTCTGCATTCCACTAGGCTCTGCATTCATTCAGGCTCAGGGAATCTTTAGGCTATATGTTCCTGTAGGCTATGTGTTCTTCTAGGATCTGTGTTCCTTTTGGCTGTGCGCTCCTCTAAACCCTGCAGGATATGTGTTCACCTAGGCTCTGCATTCATCAAGGTTCTGCGTTCCTCTAGCCTCTGTGTTCCTCTAGGCTCTGTGGATCTCTAGGCTGTGTGTACCTGCAGGCTATGTGTTACTCTAGGTTCTGCATTAATCTAGGCTCTGTGTTCCTATAGGCTATGCATTCATCTAGGCTGTGTGTTCCCTTAGGCTCTGTGTTCCTTTATGCTCTTTGTTCCTTTAGGCTCCGTGTTCATCTAGGCACTGTGCGAATCTAGGCTCTGCATTCCCCTAGTCTCTGTGTACATCTATGATCTCTGTTCCTCTAGTCTCGGGGTTCATCTAGTCTCTCTGTTTCTCTAGGCTCTGCATTCATCTAGGCTCTGCATTCATCTAGGTTCTGCGTTCCTCTAGACTCTGCATTCCTCTAGGCTCTGTGTTCATCTAGGCTTTGTGTTCTTCTAGGCTCTGTGTTCCTCTAGGCTTTGTGTTCCTCTAGGCTCTGTGTTCATATAGGCTCTCTGTTCATCTAGGCTCCGTGTTCATCTAGGCTTTCTGTTCCTCTATGCTCTGTGTTCACCTATATCCTGTTTACATCTAGGCTCTATGTTCCTCTAGGCGCTGTGTTCATCCAGGCTCTGTGTTCCTCCAGGCTCTGCATTTATTAGGCTATCTGTTCATCTAGGCTATGTGTTCATCTAGGCTCTGTGTTCCTCTAGGCACAGTGTTCCTCTAGTCTCTGTGTTCATTTAGGCTCTGTGTTCTTTTAGGCCCTCTATTAATCTAGGCTCAGTGTTCCTCTAGGCACAGCGTTCCTCTAAACCCTGTGTTTATGTAGGCTCTCTGATCATCTAGGCTATGTGTTCATCAAGGCCCTGTGTTCCTCTAGACACTGTGTTCATCTAGGCACTGTGTTCATCTAGGCTCTGTGTTCATTTAGGCTCTGTGTTTGTCTAGGCTCTCTGTTCCTTTCGGCTCTTTGTCCGCCTCAGTTCTGTGTTCTGCTAGGTTCACCCAGACTCTGTGTTCTTCTAGGAACCGTGTTCCTCTAGGTTCTGTGTTCCTCAAGACTCTGTGTTCATCTAGTCTCTCTGTTCCTCTAGGCTCTGCATTCCACTAGGCTCTGCGTTCATTCAGGCTCAGGGAATCTTTAGGCTATGGGTTCCTGTAGGCTATGTGTTCATCTAGTCTCCCTGTTCCTCTAGGCTCTGCATTCATCTAGGCTCTGCGTTCATCTAGGTTCTGCGTTCCTCTAGACTCTGCATTCCTCTAGGCTCTGTGTTCATCTAGGCTTTGTGTTCCTCTAGGCTCTGTGTTCATATAGACTCTGTGTTCATCTAGGCTCTGTGTTCATCTAGGCTTTTTGTTCCTCTAGGCTCTGTGTTCACCTACATCCTGTTTACGTCTAGGCTCTGTGTTCCTCTAGGCGCTGTGTTCATCCAGGCTCTGTGTTCCTCCAGGCTCTGTATTTATTAGGCTCTCTGTTCATCTAGGCTATGTGTTCATCTAGGCTATGTGTTCCTCTAGGCACAGTGTTCCTCTAGTCTCTGTTTTCATTTCGGCTCTGTGTTCCTTTAGGCCCTCTGTTAATCTAGGCTCAGTGTTCCTCTAGGATCAGCGTTCCTCTAGACCCTGTGTTTATGTGGGGGCTCTGATCATCTAGGCTATGTGTTCATCTAGGCTCTGTGTTCCTCTAGACACTGTGTTCATCTAGACACTGCGTTAATCTAGGCTCTGTGTTCATTTAGGCTCTTTGTTTGCCTCGGTTCTGTGTTCTGCTAGGTTCCCCCAGACTCTGTGTTCTTCTAGGCTCTGTGTTCCTCTAGGTTCTGTGTTCCTCAAGACTCTGTGTTCTTCTAGACTATGCATTCCTCTAGGCTCTGTGTTCAACTAGGCTATGCATTCATCTAGGCTATGAAATCCTCTAGGCTCTGCCTTCCTCTAGGCTCTGCATTCCACTAATCTCTGCGTTCATTCAGGCTCAGGGAATATTTAGGCTATGTGTTCCTATAGGCTATGTGTTCTTCTAGGCTCTGTCTTCCTTTTGGCTCTGCGTTCCTCTAAGTCCTGCAGCCTATGTGTTCACCTAGGCTCTGCATTCATCAATGTTCTGTGTTCCTCTAGCCTCTGTGTCCCTCTAGGCTCTGTGGATCTCTAGGCCATGTGCACCTGTAGGTTCTGTGTTACTCTAGGTTCTGCCTTAATCTAGGCTCTGTGTTCCTATAGGCTATGCATTCATCTAGGCTGTGTGTTCCCTTAGGCTCTGTGTTCCTTTATGCTCTGTGTTCCTATAGGCTCTGTGTTCATCTAGGCACTGTGCTCATCTAGGCTCTGCATTCCTCTAGACTCTGTGTACATCTATGCTCTCTGTTCCTCTATGCTCTGTGTTCATCTAATCTCTCTGTTCCTCTAGGCTGTGCATTCATCTAGGCTCTGCGTTCATCTAGGTTCTGCGTTCCTCTAGACTATGCATTCCTCTAGGCTCTGTGTTCCATTAGGTTCTTTGTTTGCCTCGGTTCTGTGTTCTGCTAGTTTCTCCAGACTCTGTGTTCGTCTAGGCTCCGTGTTCCTCTAGGTTCTGTGTTCCTCAAGACTCTGTGTTCATCTAGACTATGCATTCCTCTAGGCTCTATGTTCAATTAGGCAATGCATTCATCTAGACTATGAAACCTTATAGGCTCTGCCTTCCTCTAGGCTCTGCATTCCACTAGGCTCTGCATTCATTCAGGCTCAGGGAATCTTTAGGCTATGTGTTCCTGTAGGCTATGTGTTCTTCTAGGCTCTGTGTTTCTTTTGGCTGTGTGTTCCTCTAAGCCCTGCAGGATATGTGTTCACCTAGGCTCTGCATTCATCAAGGTTCTGTGTTCCTCTAGCCTCTGTGTTCCTCTAGGCTCTGTGGATCTCTAGTCTGTGTGTACCTGTAGGCTATGTGTTACTCTAGGTTCTGCATTATTCTAGGCTCTGTGTTCCTATAGGCTATGCATTCATCTAGGCTGTGTGTTCCCTTAGGCTATGTGTTCCTTTATGCTCTGTGTTCCTTTAGGCCCTGTGTTTATCTAGGGCACTGTGCAAATCTAGGCTCTGCATTCCTCTAGTCTCTGTGTACATCTATGATCTCTGTTCCTCTAGTCTCTGTGTTCATCTAGTCTCTCTGTTCCTCTAGGCTCTGCATTCATCTAGGCTCTGCGTTCATCTAGGTTCTGCGTTCCTCTAGA
This sequence comes from Ambystoma mexicanum, assembly GCF_040938575.1. NCBI lineage: Eukaryota > Metazoa > Chordata > Amphibia > Caudata > Ambystomatidae > Ambystoma > Ambystoma mexicanum. The sequence goes on from NC_090923.1 coordinate 1,252,309,471, forward strand.
CTCTGCATTCCTCTAGGCTCTGTGTTCATCTAGGCTTTGTGTTCTTCTAGGCTCTGTGTTCCTCTAGGCTTTGTGTTCCTCTAGGCTCTGTGTTCATATAGGCTCTGTGTTCATCTAGGCTCCGTGTTCATCTAGGCTTTCTGTTCCTCTAGGCTCTGTGTTCACCTACATCCTGTTTACATCTAGGCTCTGTGTTCCTCTAGGCGCTGCGTTCATCCAGGCTCTGTGTTCCTCCAGGCTCTGCATTTATTAGGCTCTCTGTTAATCTAGGCTATGTGTTCATCTAGGCAATGTGTTCCTCTAGGCACAGTGTTCCTCTTGTCTCTGTGTTCATTTAGGCTCTGTGCTCCTTTAGGCCCTCTATTAATCTAGGCTTAGTGTTCCTCTAGGCTCAGCGTTCCTCTAAACCCTGTGTTTATGTAGGCTCTCTGATCATCTAGGCTATGTGTTCATCAAGGCTCTGTGTTCCACTAGACACTGTGTTCATCTAGGCACTGTGTTCATCTAGACTATGCATTCCTCTAGGCTCTGTGTTCAACTAGGCTATGCATTCATCTAGGCTATGAAATCCTCTAGGCTCTGCCTTCCTCTAGGCTCTGCATTCCACTAGGCTCTGCGTTTATTCAGGCTCAGGGAATATTTAGGCTATGTGTTCCTGTAGGCTATGTGTTCTTCTAGGCTCTGTGTTCCTTTTGGCTCTGCGTTCCTCTAAGTCCTTCAGGCTATGTGTTCACCTAGGCTCTGCATTCATCAATGTTCTGCGATCCTCTAGCCTCTGTGTTCCTCTAGGCTCTGTGGATCGCTAGGCTATGTGTACCTGTAGGCTATGTGTTACTCTAGGTTCTGCATTAATCTAGGCTCTGTGTTCCTATAGGCTATGCATTCATCTAGGCTGTGTGTTCCCTTAGGCTCTGTGTTCCTTTATGCTCTGTGTTCCTTTAGGCTCTGTGTTCATCTAGGCTCTGTGCTCATCTAGGCTTTGCATTCTTGTAGCCTCTGTGTACATCTATGCTCTCAGTTCCTCTAGGCTCTGTGTTCATCTAGTCTCTCTGTTCCTCTAGGCTCTGCATTCATCTAGGCTCTGCGTTCATCTAGGTTTTGCGTTCCTCTAGACTCTGCATTCCTCTAGGCTCTGTGTTCATCTAGGCTTTGTGTTCTTTTAGGCTCTGTGTTCCTCTAGGCTTTGGTCCCTCTAGGCTCTGTGTTCATATAGGCTCTGTGTTCATTTAGGCTGTGTGTTCATCTAGGCTCTGTGTTACTCTAGACACTGTTTTCATCTAGGCACTGTGTTCATCTAGGCTCTGTGTTCATTTAGGCTCTGTGTTTGTCTAGGCTCTGTGTTCCTTTATGCTCTTTGTTTGCCTCAGTTATGTGTTCTGCTAGGTTCCCCCAGACTCTGTGTTCTTCTAGGCTCCATGTTCCTCTAGGTTCTGTATTCCTGAAGACCATGTGTTCATCTAGACTATGCATTCCTCTAGGCTCTGTGTTCAACTAGGCTATGCATTCATCTAGGCTATGAAATCCTCTAGGCTCTGCCTTCCTCTAGGCTCTGCATTCCACTAGGCTCTGCGTTTATTCAGGCTCAGGGAATATTTAGGCTATGTGTTCCTGTAGGCGTCGTGTTCTTCTAGGCTCTGTGTTCCTTTTGGCTCTGCGTTCCTCTAAGTCCTTCAGGCTATGTGTTCACCTAGGCTCTGCATTCATCAATGTTCTGCGATCCTCTAGCCTCTGTGTTCCTCTAGGCTCTGTGGATCTCTAGGCTATGTGTACCTGTAGGCTATGTGTTACTCTAGGTTCTGCATTAATCTAGGCTCTGTGTTCCTATAGGCTATGCATTCATCTAGGCTGTGTGTTCCCTTAGGCTCTGTGTTCCTTTATGCTCTGTGTTCCTTTAGGCTCTGTGTTCATCTAGGCTCTGTGCTCATCTAGGCTCTGCATTCCTCTAGCCTCTGTGTACATATATGCTCTCTGTTCCTCTAGGCTCTGTGTTCATCTAGGTTCTGTGTTCCTCTAGACTCTGCATTCCTCTAGGCTCTGTGTTCCATTAGGCTCTTTGTTTGCCTCGGTTCTGTGTTCTGCTCAGTTCCCCCAGACTCTGTGTTCGTCTAGGCTCAGTGTTCCTCTAGGTTCTGTGTTCCTCAAGACTCTGTGTTCATCTAGTCTATGCATTCCTCTAGGCTCTGTGTTCAACTAGGCTATGCATTCATCTAGGCTATGAAATCTTCTAGGCTCTGCCTTCCACTAGGCTCTGCATTCCCCTAGGCTCTGCATTCATTCAGCCTCAGAGAATCTTTAGGCTACGTGTTCCCGTAGGCTATGTGTTCTTCTAGGCTCTGTGTTCCTTTTGGCTGTGCGTTCCTCTAAGCCCTGCAGGATATGTGTTCACCTAGGCTCTGCATTCATCAAGGTTCTGCGTTCCTCTAGCCTCTGTGTTCCTCTAGGCTCTGTGGATCTCTAGGCTATGTGTACCTGTAGGCTATGTGTTACTCTAGGTTCTGCATTAATCTAGGCTCTGTGTTCCTATAGGCTATGCATTCATCTATGCTGTGTGTTCCCTTAGGCTCTGTGTTCCTTTATGCTCTGTGTTCCTTTAGGCTCTGTGTTCATCTAGGCTCTGTGCTCATCTAGGCTTTGCATTCCTGTAGCCTCTGTGTACATCTATGCTCTCAGTTCCTCTAGGCTCTGTGTTCATCTAGTCTCTCTGTTCCTCTAGGCTCTGTGTTCATATAGGCTCTGTGTTCCTCCAGGCTCTGCATTTATTAGGCTCTCTGTTAATCTAGGCTATGTGTTCATCTAGGCTATGTGTTCCTCTAGGCACAGTGTTCCTCTTGTCTCTGTGTTCATTTAGGCTCTGTGCTCCTTTAGGCCCTCTATTAATCTAGGCTTAGTGTTCCTCTAGGCTCAGCGTTCCTCTAAACCCTGTGTTTATGTAGGCTCTCTGATCATCTAGGCTATGTGTTCATCAAGGCTCTGTGTTCCACTAGACACTGTGTTCATCTAGGCACTGTGTTCATCTAGGCTCTGTGTTCATTTAGGCTCTGTGTTTGTCTAGGCTCTGTGTTCCTTTAGGCTCTTTGTCCGCCTCGGTTCTGTGTTCTGCTAGGTTCCCCCAGACTCTGTGTTCTTCTAGGCACCGTGTTCCTCTAGGTTCTGTGTTCCTCAAGACTCTGTGTTCATCTAGACTATGCATTCCTCTAGGCTCTGCATTCCACTAGGCTCTGCGTTCATTCAGGCTCAGGGAATCTTTAGGCTATGGGTTCCTGTAGGCTATGTGTTCTTCTAGGCTCTGTATTCCTTTTGGCTGTGCGTTCCTCTAAGCCCTGCAGGCTATGTGTTCACCTAGGCTCTGCATTCATCAAGGTTCTGCATTCCTCTAGCCTCTGTGTTCCTCTAGGCTCTCTGGATCTCTAGTGTATGTGTACCTGTAGGCTATGTGTTACTCTAGGTTCTGCATTAATCTAGGCTCTGTGTTCCTATAGGCTATGCATTCATCTAGGCTGTGTGTTCCCTTAGGCTCTGTGTTCCTTTATGCTCTGTGTTCCTTTAGGCTCTGTGTTCATCTAGGCTCTGTACTCATCTAGGCTTTGCATTCCTGTAGCCTCTGTGTACATCTATGCTCTCAGTTCCTCTAGGCTCTGTGTTCATCTAGTCTCTCTGTTCCTCTAGGCTCTGCATTCATCTAGGCTCTGCGTTCATCTAGGTTTTGCGTTCCTCTAGACTCTGCATTCCTCTAGGCTCTGTGTTCATCTAGGCTTTGTGTTCTTTTAGGCTCTGTGTTCCTCTAGGCTTTGGTCCCTCTAGGCTCTGTGTTCATATAGGCTCTGTGTTCATTTAGGCTGTGTGTTAATCTAGGCTCTGTGTTACTCTAGACACTGTTTTCATCTAGGCACTGTGTTCATCTAGGCTCTGTGTTCATTTAGGCTCTGTGTTTGTCTAGGCTCTGTGTTCCTTTATGCTCTTTGTTTGCCTCAGTTATGTGTTCTGCTAGGTTCCCCCAGACTCTGTGTTCTTCTAGGCTCCATGTTCCTCTAGGTTCTGTGTTCCTGAAGACCATGTGTTCATCTAGACTATGCATTCCTCTAGGCTCTGTGTTCAACTAGGCTATGCATTCATCTAGGCTATGAAATCCTCTAGGCTCTGCCTTCCTCTAGGCTCTGCATTCCACTAGGCTCTGCGTTTATTCAGGCTCAGGGAATATTTAGGCTATGTGTTCCTGTAGGCTATGTGTTCTTCTAGGCTCTGTGTTCCTTTTGGCTCTGCGTTCCTCTAAGTCCTTCAGGCTATGTGTTCACCTAGGCTCTGCATTCATCAATGTTCTGCGATCCTCTAGCCTCTGTGTTCCTCTAGGCTCTGTGGATCTCTAGGCTATGTGTACCTGTAGGCTATGTGTTACTCTAGGTTCTGCATTAATCTAGGCTCTGTGTTCCTATAGGCTATGCATTCATCTAGGCTGTGTGTTCCCTTAGGCTCTGTGTTCCTTTATGCTCTGTGTTCCTTTAGGCTCTGTGTTCATCTAGGCTCTGTGCTCATCTAGGCTCTGCATTCCTCTAGCCTCTGTGTACATATATGCTCTCTGTTCCTCTAGGCTCTGTGTTCATCTAGGTTCTGTGTTCCTCTAGACTCTGCATTCCTCTAGGCTCTGTGTTCCATTAGGCTCTTTGTTTGCCTCGGTTCTGTGTTCTGCTCAGTTCCCCCAGACTCTGTGTTCGTCTAGGCTCAGTGTTCCTCTAGGTTCTGTGTTCCTCAAGACTCTGTGTTCATCTAGTCTATGCATTCCTCTAGGCTCTGTGTTCAACTAGGCTATGCATTCATCTAGGCTATGAAATCTTCTAGGCTCTGCCTTCCACTAGGCTCTGCATTCCACTAGGCTCTGCATTCATTCAGCCTCAGAGAATCTTTAGGCTATGTGTTCCCGTAGGCTATGTGTTCTTCTAGGCTCTGTGTTCCTTTTGGCTGTGCGTTCCTCTAAGCCCTGCAGGATATGTGTTCACCTAGGCTCTGCATTCATCAAGGTTCTGCGTTCCTCTAGCCTCTGTGTTCCTCTAGGCTCTGTGGATCTCTAGGCTATGTGTACCTGTAGGCTATGTGTTACTCTAGGTTCTGCATTAATCTAGGCTCTGTGTTCCTATAGGCTATGCATTCATCTAGGCTGTGTGTTCCCTTAGGCTCTGTGTTCCTTTATGCTCTGTGTTCCTTTAGGCTCTGTGTTCATCTAGGCTCTGTGCTCATCTAGGCTTTGCATTCCTGTAGCCTCTGTGTACATCTATGCTCTCAGTTCCTCTAGGCTCTGTGTTCATCTAGTCTCTCTGTTCCTCTAGGCTCTGTGTTCATATAGGCTATGTGTTCATCTAGGCTCTGTGTTCATCTAGGCTTTTTGTTCCTCTAGGCTCTTTGTTCACCTATATCCTGTTTACATCTAGGCTCTATGTTCCTCTAGGTGCTGTGTTCATCCAGGCTCTGTGTTCCTCCAGGCTCTGCATTTATTAGGCTCTCTGTTCATCTAGGCTATGTGTTCATCTAGGCTCCGTGTTCCTCTAGGCACAGTGTTCCTCTAGTCTCTATGTTCATTTAGGCTCTGTGTTCCTTTAGACCCTCTGTTAATCTAGGCTCAGTGTTGCTCTAGGCTTGGCGTTCCTCTAAAGCCTGTTTTTATGTAGGCTCTCTGATCATCTAGGCTATGTGTTCATCTAGGCTCTGTGTTCCTCTAGACACTGTGTTCATCTAGGCACTGTGTTCATCTAGGCTCTGTGTTCATTTAGGCTCTGTGTTTGTCTAGGCTCTGTGTTCTTTTAGGCTCTTTGTTCGCCTCGGTTCTGTGTTCTGCTAGGTTCGCCCAGACTCTGTGTTCTTCTAGGCTCCGTGTTCCTCTAGGTTCTGTGTTCCTCAAGACTCTGTGTTCATCTAGACTATGCATTCTTCTAGGCTCTGTTTTCCACTAGGCTATACATTCATCTAGGCTATGAAATGTTCTAGGCTCTGCCTTCCTCTAGGCTCTGCATTCCACTAGGCTCTGCATTCATTCAGGCTCAGGGAATCTTTAGGCTATGGGTTCCTGTAGGCTATGTTGTCTTCTAGGCTCTGTGTTCCTTTTGGCTGTGCGTTCCTCTAAGCCCTGCAGGCTATGTGTTCACCTAGGCTCTGCATTTATCAAGGTTCTGCGTTCCTCTAGCCTCTGTGTTCCTCTAGCCTCTGTGGATCTCTAGGCTATGTGTACCTGTAGGCTATGTGTTACTCTAGGTTCTTCATTAATCTAGGCTCTGTATTCCTATAGGCTATGCATTCATCTAGGCTGTGTGTCCCCTTAGGCTCTGTGTTCCTTTATGCTCTGTGTTCCTTTAGGCTCTGTGTTCATCTAGGCTCTGTGCTCATCTAGGCTGTGCATTCCTCTAGCCTCTGTGTACATCTATGCTCTCTGTTCCTCTAGGCTCTGTGTTCATCTAGTCTCTCTGTTCCTCTAGGCTCTGCATTCATCTAGGCTCTGCGTTCATCTAGGTTCTGCGTTCCTCTAGACTCTGCATTCCTCTAGGCTCTGTGTTCATCTAGGCTCTGTGTTCATCTAGGCTCTGTGTTCCTCTGGGCTTTGTGTTCCTCTAGGCTCTGTGTTCATATAGGCTCTGTGTTCATCTAGGCTCTGTGTTCATCTAGGCTTTTTGTTCCTCTAGGCTCTGTGTTCACCTACATCCTGTTTATGTCTAGGCTCTGTGTTCCTCTAGGCGCTGTGTTCACCAGGCTCTGCATTTAATAGGCTCTCTGTTCATCTAGGCTATGTGTTCATCTAGGCTCTGTGTTCCTCTAGGTACAGTGTTCCTCTAGTCTCTGTGTTCATTTAGGCTCTGTGTTCCTCTAGGCTCTCTGTTAATCTAGTCTCAGTGTTCCTCTAGGCTCAGCGTTCCTCTAGACCCTGTGTTTATGTAGGGTCTCTGATCATCTAGGCTATGTGTTCATCTGGGCTCTGTGTTCCTCTAGACACTGTGTTCATCTAGGCACTGTGTTCATTTAGGCTCTGTTTGTCTAGGCTCTATGTTCCTTTAGGCTCTTTGTTCACCTCGATTCTGTTTTCTGCTAGGTTACCCCTGACTCTGTGTTCTTCTAGGCTCTGTGTTCCTCAAGACTCTGTGTTCATCTAGACTATGCATTCCTCTAGGCTCTGTTTTCAACTAGGCTATGCATTCATCTAGGCTTTGAAATCTTCTAGGCTCTGCCTTCCTCTAGGCTCTGCATTCCCCTAGGCTCTGCGTTCATTCAGGCTCAGGGAATCTTTAGGCTATGTGTTCCTGTAGGCTATGTGTTCTTCTAGGCTCTGTGTTCCTTTTGGCTGTGCATTCCTCTAAGCCCTGCAGGCTATGTGTTCACCTAGGCTCTGCATTCATCAAGGTTCTGCGTTCCTCTAGCCTCTGTGTTCCTCTAGGCACTGTGGATTTCTAGGCTATCTGTACCTGTAGGCTATGTGTTACTCTAGGTTCTGCATTAATCTAGGCTCTGTGTTCCTATAGGCTATGCATTCATCTAGGCTGTGTGTTCCCTTAGGCTCTGTGTTCCTTTATGCTCTGTGTTCCTTTAGGCTCTATGTTCATCTAGGCTCTGTGCTCATCTAGGCTCTGCATTCCTCTAGCCTCTGTGTACATCTATGCTCTCTGTTCCTCTAGGCTCCGTGTTCATCTAGTCTCTCTGTTCCTCTAGGCTCTGCATTCATCTAGGCTCTGTGTTCATCTAGGTTCTGCGTTCCTCTAGACTCTGCATTCCTCTAGGCTCTGTGTTCCATTAGGCTCTGTGTACATCTATGCTCTCTGTTCCTCTACATTCTGTGTTCATCTAGTCTTTCTGTTCCTCTAGGCTCTACATTCATCTAGGCTCTGCGTTCATCTAGGTTCTGCATTCCTCTAGGCTCTGCGTTCCTTTAGGCTCAGTGTTCCTCTAGGCATTTTGTTCCTCTAGCCTCTGCATTCTTATAGCCTATGTGCTAATCTAGGCTCTGTGTTTCTCTAGGTTCTGTTCCTGGCTAGGCTTTGTGCTCCTCTTGGCTCGTGTTCCTCTAGGCTGTGTTCATCTAGGCTCTCTGCTCATCTAGGCTCTGCGATCATCTAGGCTCTGCGATCATCTAGGCTCTGCGATTTTCAGGCTCTGTGTTCTTCTTGGCTCTGTGTTCCTCTAGGCTCTGCGTTCATCGGGGCTCTGTGTTCCTCTAGGCTATGTGTTCAGCTAGGCTCTGTTGACCAGGATCTGTATTCATCTAGGCTCTGCGTTCCTCTAGACTCTACGTTCCTGTAGGCTATGTGTTCATCTAAGCTCTGCGTTCCTCTGGCTATGCGTTCATCTAGGCTCTGCATTCCTCTAGGCACTGCATTCGTCTAGGCTATGTGTTAAACTAGGCTCTGTGTTCATCTAGACTATGCATTACTCTAGGTTCTGTGTTCAACTAAACTATGCATTCATCTAGGCTATGCATTCTTCTAGGCTCTGCCTTCCTCTAGGCCCTGCATTCCACTAGGCTCTGTTTTCATCTAGGCTCAGGGAATCTTTAGGCTATGTGTTCCTGTAGGCTATGTGTTCTTCTAGGCTCTGTGTTCCCTTTGGATCTGCATTCCTCTAAGCCCTGCAGGCTATGTGTTCACCTAGGCTCTGTGTTCATCTAGGTTCTGCGTTCCTCTAGCCTCTGTGGATCTCTAGGCTATGTGTACCTGTATGCTATGTGTTACTCTAGGTTCTGCATTAATCTAGGCTCTGTGTTCCTATAGGCTATGTATTCATAGAGGCGGTGTGTTCCCCTAGGCTCTGTGTTCCTTTAGGCTCTGTGTTCCTTTAGGATCTGTGTTTATCTAGGCTTGGTGCTCATCTAGGCTCTGCATTCCTCTAGCCTCTGTGTACATCTATGCTCTCTGTTCCTCTAGGCTCTGTGTTCATATAGGCTATGTGTTCATCTAGGCTCTGTGTTCATCTAGGCTTTTTGTTCCTCTAGGCTCTTTGTTCACCTATATCCTGTTTACATCTAGGCTCTATGTTCCTCTAGGTGCTGTGTTCATCCAGGCTCTGTGTTCCTCCAGGCTCTGCATTTATTAGGCTCTCTGTTCATCTAGGCTATGTGTTCATCTAGGCTCCGTGTTCCTCTAGGCACAGTGTTCCTCTAGTCTCTGTGTTCATTTAGGCTCTGTGTTCCTTTAGACCCTCTGTTAATCTAGGCTCAGTGTTGCTCTAGGCTTGGCGTTCCTCTAAAGCCTGTTTTTATGTAGGCTCTCTGATCATCTAGGCTATGTGTTCATCTAGGCTCTGTGTTCCTCTAGACACTGTGTTCATCTAGGCACTGTGTTCATCTAGGCTCTGTGTTCATTTAGGCTCTGTGTTTGTCTAGGCTCTGTGTTCTTTTAGGCTCTTTGTTCGCCTCGGTTCTGTGTTCTGCTAGGTTCGCCCAGACTCTGTGTTCTTCTAGGCTCCGTGTTCCTCTAGGTTCTGTGTTCCTCAAGACTCTGTGTTCATCTAGACTATGCATTCTTCTAGGCTCTGTTTTCCACTAGGCTATACATTCATCTAGGCTATGAAATGTTCTAGGCTCTGCCTTCCTCTAGGCTCTGCATTCCACTAGGCTCTGCATTCATTCAGGCTCAGGGAATCTTTAGGCTATGGGTTCCTGTAGGCTATGTTGTCTTCTAGGCTCTGTGTTCCTTTTGGCTGTGCGTTCCTCTAAGCCCTGCAGGCTATGTGTTCACCTAGGCTCTGCATTTATCAAGGTTCTGCGTTCCTCTAGCCTCTGTGTTCCTCTAGCCTCTGTGGATCTCTAGGCTATGTGTACCTGTAGGCTATGTGTTACTCTAGGTTCTTCATTAATCTAGGCTCTGTATTCCTATAGGCTATGCATTCATCTAGGCTGTGTGTCCCCTTAGGCTCTGTGTTCCTTTATGCTCTGTGTTCCTTTAGGCTCTGTGTTCATCTAGGCTCTGTGCTCATCTAGGCTGTGCATTCCTCTAGCCTCTGTGTACATCTATGCTCTCTGTTCCTCTAGGCTCTGTGTTCATCTAGTCTCTCTGTTCCTCTAGACTCTGCATTCATCTAGGCTCTGTGTTCATCTAGGCTCTGTGTTCATCTAGGCTCTGTGTTCCTCTGGGCTTTGTGTTCCTCTAGGCTCTGTGTTCATATAGGCTCTGTGTTCATCTAGGCTCTGTGTTCATCTAGGCTTTTTGTTCCTCTAGGCTCTGTGTTCACCTACATCCTGTTTATGTCTAGGCTCTGTGTTCCTCTAGGCGCTGTGTTCACCAGGCTCTGCATTTAATAGGCTCTCTGTTCATCTAGGCTATGTGTTCATCTAGGCTCTGTGTTCCTCTAGGTACAGTGTTCCTCTAGTCTCTGTGTTCATTTAGGCTCTGTGTTCCTCTAGGCTCTCTGTTAATCTAGTCTCAGTGTTCCTCTAGGCTCAGCGTTCCTCTAGACCCTGTGTTTATGTAGGGTCTCTGATCATCTAGGCTATGTGTTCATCTGGGCTCTGTGTTCCTCTAGACACTGTGTTCATCTAGGCACTGTGTTCATTTAGGCTCTGTTTGTCTAGGCTCTATGTTCCTTTAGGCTCTTTGTTCACCTCGATTCTGTTTTCTGCTAGGTTACCCCTGACTCTGTGTTCTTCTAGGCTCTGTGTTCCTCAAGACTCTGTGTTCATCTAGACTATGCATTCCTCTAGGCTCTGTTTTCAACTAGGCTATGCATTCATCTAGGCTTTGAAATCTTCTAGGCTCTGCCTTCCTCTAGGCTCTGCATTCCCCTAGGCTCTGCGTTCATTCAGGCTCAGGGAATCTTTAGGCTATGTGTTCCTGTAGGCTATGTGTTCTTCTAGGCTCTGTGTTCCTTTTGGCTGTGCATTCCTCTAAGCCCTGCAGGCTATGTGTTCACCTAGGCTCTGCATTCATCAAGGTTCTGCGTTCCTCTAGCCTCTGTGTTCCTCTAGGCACTGTGGATTTCTAGGCTATCTGTACCTGTAGGCTATGTGTTACTCTAGGTTCTGCATTAATCTAGGCTCTGTGTTCCTATAGGCTATGCATTCATCTAGGCTGTGTGTTCCCTTAGGCTCTGTGTTCCTTTATGCTCTGTGTTCCTTTATGCTCTGTGTTCCTTTAGGCTCTATGTTCATCTAGGCTCTGTGCTCATCTAGGCTCTGCATTCCTCTAGCCTCTGTGTACATCTATGCTCTCTGTTCCTCTAGGCTCCGTGTTCATCTAGTCTCTCTGTTCCTCTAGGCTCTGCATTCATCTAGGCTCTGTGTTCATCTAGGTTCTGCGTTCCTCTAGACTCTGCATTCCTCTAGGCTCTGTGTTCCATTAGGCTCTGTGTACATCTATGCTCTCTGTTCCTCTACATTCTGTGTTCATCTAGTCTTTCTGTTCCTCTAGGCTCTACATTCATCTAGGCTCTGCGTTCATCTAGGTTCTGCATTCCTCTAGGCTCTGCGTTCCTTTAGGCTCAGTGTTCCTCTAGGCATTTTGTTCCTCTAGCCTCTGCATTCTTATAGCCTATGTGCTAATCTAGGCTCTGTGTTTCTCTAGGTTCTGTTCCTGGCTAGGCTTTGTGCTCCTCTTGGCTCGTGTTCCTCTAGGCTGTGTTCATCTAGGCTCTCTGCTCATCTAGGCTCTGCGATCATCTAGGCTCTGCGATCATCTAGGCTCTGCGATTTTCAGGCTCTGTGTTCTTCTTGGCTCTGTGTTCCTCTAGGCTCTGCGTTCATCGGGGCTCTGTGTTCCTCTAGGCTATGTGTTCAGCTAGGCTCTGTTGACCAGGATCTGTATTCATCTAGGCTCTGCGTTCCTCTAGACTCTACGTTCCTGTAGGCTATGTGTTCATCTAAGCTCTGCGTTCCTCTGGCTATGCGTTCATCTAGGCTCTGCATTCCTCTAGGCACTGCATTCGTCTAGGCTATGTGTTAAACTAGGCTCTGTGTTCATCTAGACTATGCATTACTCTAGGTTCTGTGTTCAACTAAACTATGCATTCATCTAGGCTATGCATTCTTCTAGGCTCTGCCTTCCTCTAGGCCCTGCATTCCACTAGGCTCTGTTTTCATCTAGGCTCAGGGAATCTTTAGGCTATGTGTTCCTGTAGGCTATGTGTTCTTCTAGGCTCTGTGTTCCCTTTGGATCTGCATTCCTCTAAGCCCTGCAGGCTATGTGTTCACCTAGGCTCTGTGTTCATCTAGGTTCTGCGTTCCTCTAGCCTCTGTGGATCTCTAGGCTATGTGTACCTGTATGCTATGTGTTACTCTAGGTTCTGCATTAATCTAGGCTCTGTGTTCCTATAGGCTATGTATTCATAGAGGCGGTGTGTTCCCCTAGGCTCTGTGTTCCTTTAGGCTCTGTGTTCCTTTAGGATCTGTGTTTATCTAGGCTTGGTGCTCATCTAGGCTCTGCATTCCTCTAGCCTCTGTGTACATCTATGCTCTCTGTTCCTCTAGGCTCTGTGTTCATCTAGTCTCTCTGTTGCTCTAGTCTCTGCATGCATCTAGGTTCTCCATTCATCTAGGTTCTGCGTTCCTCTAGGCACTGCGTTCCTCTAGGCTCTGTGTTCCTTTAGACGCTGTGTACATCTATGCTCTCTGTTCCTCTATGCTCTGTGTTCATCTAGTCTCTCTGTTCCTCTAGGCCTTGCGTTCATCTAGGTTCTGCGTTCCACTAGGCTCTGCGTATCTTTAGGCTCAGTGTTCCTCTAGAAATTTTGTTCCTCTAGGCTCTGCATTCTTCTAGCCACTGTGCTAATCTAGGCTCTATGTTTCGCTAGGTTCTGTTCCCCACTAGGCTCTGTTCTCCTCTTGGCTCTGTGTTCCTCTAGGATATGTGTTCATCTAGGCTCTGTGCTCATCTAGGCTCTGTGCTCATCTAGGCTCTGCGATCATCTAGACTATGCAATCCTCAGGCTCTGTGTTCCTCTTGGCTCTGTGTTACTCTAGGCTCTGTGTTCATCTAGACTCTACATTCCTGGAGGCTATGTGTTCATCTAAGCTCTGCGTTCCTATGGCTATGCGTTCATCTAGGCTCTGTGTTCCTGTAGACAATGGCCCTCATTACGAGTTTGTGGTAGCCATGGAGCTATTAGCTCCATGGCTGCCACCAAACCGGGCTCATTTACCGGGTTCCTACAATGAGGAATAACCGGGTCATTCCAACATTGGAGGACCCGGTAATTCCTCCTTGCAGGAACCATTCCCCATTACCATTTGAGCTCCCATAGGGCTCAATGGGAATGGGGATGGAGTTAACAACGGGCAGATTACAACTGGCCCATTGTTACCTCCTTCTTCCCCTCGCGGGACCCGGAAAGCACGCCTGGTTTTACCAGGCGTCCGATCCGGGTTCCGCGATGGGAAGCTTATATTCAGCCCTGACGGAATGAAGGGGGCCGGTCCCGTACCGGCCCCCTGCATTCCGTCAGCGCAAGCCTCGTAATGAGGCCCAATGTGTTCATCTAGGCTCTGAATTCCTCTAGGCACTGCATTCCTCTAGGCTATGTGTTAATCTAGGCTTTGTGGATCTCTAGGCTCTGCGTTCCTCTAGGCCTGTGTTCATCTAGGCACACACAAGATTCCCCAGGACCCGTCGCCTGTTCACTCCCTCACCGACTGGACTTGCAATTAGTGGAGTGGCCTTAAGCTCATTCACTGATCATGCAATAAAGTGAATTCCCCAAACTTGTGGAAACAAAGAAATTGACATGAGGCCGGGAAGCCCAAAAGGAAACACACCAACACAGGTTACAAAGGACATACAAAGCGCTTTATTTCAAAGTTACAAAGTTACCAAAGTCAATTGACATGCGAATAGCTATTCGGCCCTCTGACTAACACACGAACCTTCAACGTTAGGTTCGCACTGAAAGTGGGAGAGACCGATCATCGGGATGCTCGGGTTTTTATACATTTTGTACTGCATTGGCCAGCCCTCTTGTAAGTTAACCATTCTTGGAACAACGGCTAGGGTTCGTAGCCAGGTCGAACATGCAATTTCCATATATTAGATCGGTTCCGCTGATACAGTTACATATTTACACCTAGGTTAAACAGAGGACAGGGTCTTAGTTCATGACCCTAACAGGTAGCCTGCGGACATATTATTCATTCACGTGTGCGGAGGTCACCATAGCCGAAGTCTTACTCAAATTGTCATTCGGCCTCCATTTTGTGATTCGAGGTGACTTTCACACGGCAAGAGTACCTAAAATGGTGGCTAAATCCAAGATGGCATCTTTCACGATACATTAAGGTCAAGACCTTGCCGCGGAACCTATGTTCATAATATTCTTTAGACAGCTTGGCGTAGGCCAACATACATTTAAACAATGCGATTGGGGTCACAATATTATCTCGATTTCCACAGACCCTCCTTTTGGCCTATGCCAAGTGCTAAAACATTATTTCCTAATACTCTTAAAAATACTTGAAGGCATTATCATTCATAGGTTCCGCATCATTGTCTGAAATGTCAATAGCCATAAAGTTGTTCATAAGAACTTCTTGCAACATGAATTCTTTAGATGCTGTCTTCGGGGTATATATTCTACGCCCTATTGCGCTCATAACTTGGGCACAACATCCCCCTATCATTCCGCATATACTCGGGAGGCATTGAAAACAGTAGCAAAGAAATAACAGAGTCCCTAAAATACCTAGAATAACAGAAAGCACCTTCCACCCCCAAGATCGTAGAGAATCCCAAAACCAAGTACTAAGGCTCCAGTCTCCTACAGGGATATGGACTTCAGAACTAAGAGTATGTAAATTCTGAATTGCTTTAAATATTGTTGATGAAGAATCTGGTACGAAAACACAGCAAGCGGACCCCACTAATTTACATACTCCACCTCGTTCAGCTAAAATGACATCTAATGCCATTCGATTTTGAAGTGCTACCAATCTTATCGCCTTTTGCTCTAAGGTCATATTGTAAAGTATGTCCGTGGTCCGGTTGATTGTTTTCTCCAACACCCTCGCTAATCCCCTGATGTTTTCTGAATTTGCTATTTGTCCCCAGAAGGGAACTACTGATTTGGCTATATCCCCGAACACTTGTCCAGGGGTATCTCCATCATTATCCCGTCGCGGGCAAGCCTTAGATACCTCTAAGGTACTGGCTATAAATATACCTGGTAACAATATCCCTAAATAACAAGTCCCCTGCCAATCCTTGGGCAGCCAGGGAAAAGCTAAACTACCACACACAAAATAAACCGGTCCCCCTACATACAAAGGCCTATTTTCCCCAGTCAAATTTACAATATTTATACAAGGCTCGAAATCTCCCATTGGCCTAGTGCCGTTTCTTTGTACGCAGAAAGGGACAGAATCAGGACTATGATTTACAGAATAAGAAGGAGGCATGGCATCCTTATTGCCTATCGGAGCCATCTTGAAAGAAACTAGATTTTGAAAAGGAAAAGAAAGTTTATCAGACGGCCTAATAGAAGCGATATTAGGTCTACTCCTATTTGCGAAAAGCGAGCATCCCAGGGGAGTCAATTCACGTTTTTCAAATTCATTCAAATTAGTCCCATCGAAGTTCCCTGAGATGCTATCATTCCATCGGCCAAAAAAGAGTGCTCTAAGAGAGGCATAGCAAGAGGTTGTTAGAGGTAAGGGATGTATATACCATCCCAGTCCCTTGTTCCCATGTTGTGGTAAGTGAGTGCAGACCCAACAATTACTTCTATTAAAAATAGCATGCGTAGCATTCATCACTATCATCAAAGTGTTATTATAATATTTTTGTCTATGCCGAGAGTCCCTAGGGGACAGAGTGTGAAGGTGTACAGAGAGAGTCAAAACAGTTGGTACAATTTTGGTCGGTAACAGAGGCTTCAAAGGATAAATTTCTTCAAAGTACCAAAGTCCCACAGCAGCAGTTGCAAAACTAACAATAATCAAAACGAGAACACAACAGTACGTTTTCGGGGCCCAGGCACATTGTCCATTGTTCGAATTGGTCACCTCCTTATCTAATAGTTCAATACGAGGAGCAACGGTGAAGGCGGCAGGCATCATGGTTATCCCGATCGACGACCCCAATGTTCGTTGCTGGCGGCACTTCGGCCGCGCGACTTCTTAGTCCTTCCCAACCCTGGCCAACAGAACCCCCCCTTTTCTTTGTTCCAAAAAAAAGGGAAGACGATAGTATTTCAATCACTCCTTTTTCTTCCAGATGCACGATACTCGTGCGGCGATTTTATTTGCGTGGTCGAAGGTTGTACCGGATGGTACCCAAGTTTGTTGAATCCGAAAGCAAAGTATCGTCGCTCCCTGAGGGGAGCGTCGTATCAGTAGCGACGGAAGTCGCAGAGCTCGAAACAAGGTTTTCCGGAAGTGATTGATCAAGGGAGTGCGGAGACAAAATGGACGGCTCCCCAAGCTCCTCAGGCTCAGAGAACTTCTCCGACGCACTCACAACGCTGCCTGCTACTCCGAGATCAGAGAGTGTAGCATCAGCGAGGGGTTCTGTTTCTTCTGTAACGTGTGGCGCCGGGTGAGGGATCTTCTTGATATGTGTTGCGTGTATCCAGTTCTTCTTTCCTGCCACCCGCACTGCCATCCTGGTGACCAATAAAACCTGGTAGGGTCCCCGCCAGCGAGGCGCGAGACAGGAAGACCTTTCGTAGGCCTTTACCAGGACCCAGCTGCCGGGCAATATATCGTGTCCTGGGCCCGTAAACCGTACAGGTAAGGCAGCGTTCACCTGGTGGTAAATGAAATACAGATTTTTAGTCAATTGATTACAATAGTCTATGAGCAATACATTCTCCACATCCCTTAGGGCTTTAGGTTTAGGGAGACCCCAAATATTAGCAGGCCTTCCCATTACTACCTCGAATGGAGAGAGCCCAGTTCTAGTCTGGGGTGTGGTGCGCATAGCTAACAACACAATAGGTAAAGCATCTGGCCATTTTAATTTAGTATCGGCACATGTTTTTGCAAGTTTGTTTTTCAAAATACCATTGTGTCTTTCTACCAACCCCGCACTTTGAGGGTGCCTAGCTGAATGAAAACGTTTCTCTATCCCTAAGGCAACACATATTTGCAACATTACGGCTGCGATGAAGTGGGGGCCGTTGTCCGACCAAATTATCCTCGGGAGCCCAAATCGAGGAAAGTAGTCTTTTACCAAGATCTTTGCGGTGGTCATGGCGGTAGCATCTTTGACGGGGAAAGCCTCGACCCATTTGCTAAAAGCACAAATGATAACAAGAACATATTTCAAGTTATTACATCGCTCCATTTCAATAAAATCAAGGTGAATGGTTTCAAAGGGGACAGAGGGGGGCCCGAAACTTCCCCTTGGAGTCACTGTCCCTTTACCCACATTGTGCTGCAGGCAAATCATGCAATTTTTAACGTGTCGTTTTGCAGTTTCCAAAATTTTTTCATTCACCCAAACCTGCTGTAATATCTTCGCAATTTGCTGGGCACACACATGTGTTGGACCGTGTGCCATCGTAACCATTGCTAATACATAAGAATCAGGAAGCAACCATTTCCCGTCAGATGCGTCCACCCAACACCCTTCGTCATCCAATTTCCCCATGCCTTCAGCCCATTTCCTAGATTCTTCAACAGAGGCATCAGTCTGAATATCTCGCACAGACCCAATGCCTTCATCTATTATACAACCATCTCTCACTTCCCTCGATGTGTACATGTCTGTGCTAAGGTCTGTAGCTGTTTGTCTAGCTATCAAATCTGCAAAAGCATTTCCTCTTCCCACATTGTCTATGACCTTGCGATGTGCTGCACATTTCATGATTGCTAATTGTTCAGGGAGTGAGAGCGCTAAAAGTAGTTGTACTATTAAGGGACCATGCTGAATCTTGGTCCCGTGTGAGGTCAGAAACCCTCTTTCCGACCACAGTTTTCCGAAATTGTGAGCCACCCCAAAGGCGTACTGACTATCCGTATAAATGTTAACTCTATGCCCTTGGGAGAGCTCACAAGCGCGGGTCAACGCTATAATCTCTGCGGCCTGCGCGGAGTTATGCGGAATCCTTTTAGTTTCTACGATCTTGTTCAAAGTAGTAACTGCATAAGCAGCTGTAGATGTGCCATTCGGAAGTTTAAAACAGGAGCCATCACAAAACAGCTCCCCTTCCGCATTCTCCAAAGGAGTATCTGAGAGGTCTATTCTGCCCTTTGTTTCTTGTTCGGTGGCATACAGGCAGTCATGTGATCCGTCATCGCCGCAAGCAGTAGTTTGCGGGAGAGGCAAAAGTTCAGCCGGATTGAGAACACAACACCTTTTAATTTGGATATGAGGAGCAAATAAAACTAATTCGTACCTGGTCAACCGGGCAGAAGTAAGGTGTTGTGTTTGAGTTTTATTCAATAGAATATCGACAGAGTGAGGTACCATCAAAATTAAATCGTGGCCTAGGACCATCCCCTCACTCTGTTTTACAGACGCAGCGGCAGCAGCAACAGCGCGCAGACATCGCGGCAAAGCGCATGCAACAGGATCGAGGGCGGAGGAATAATAGCCGCACGGCCTATTCTTCCCTCCATGTTCCTGTGTTAACACAGACAAAGCACATCCATTGCATTCATGCACAAACAACACAAAGGCCTTATCGTAATTTGGTGTACCCAGAACCGGTGCTGAACACAGCGCGGCTTTGAGAAGCTCAAATGATCGTTGATGTTCCGATTCCCATGGCAATGGCAGAGAAATGCCCTTCTTCGTCAAAGCCAACATCGGTTTTACCACTAGGGCAAAGTTCGGGATCCACAGTCTACAGTAGGACGCCATCCCTATCAGGGCTCTGACTTCCTTCTGTGTTTTTGGGACAGACATGCCAGAAATGTGTTTTATTCGTTCAGGTGTCAATCTTCTCCCCTCCTTTGACAGGAGGTAGCCTAAATAGGCAACCTCCTGACAACAATATTGAAATTTCTTAAGTGAAGCTTTGTGACCATTTTCAGCTAGATGAACAAGCAACAATATAGTGCCTTCTTTACAAGCTTTCTCAGAGTCTGCAGCCAGGAGCAAATCGTCTACATATTGAAGCAGCGTGCAAGTAGGTGGTAATTCAAGGGTGTCGAGCTGCTCTTTTAAGGCTCTACTATAGATACTAGGACTTTCAGTATACCCTTGAGGTGCCCTTGTGAATGTAAACGAGCGTCCACCCAAGGTGAACGCAAACAAATACCTGCTCTCCTCATGTATCGTAATACTAAAGAAGGCGTTTTTTAAATCTACGACACTAAAGTGTGTAGCTGTAGCAGGGATCATTGTTAAGATCGTTGTTACATCAGGCACGATTGGAAATTGTGGGGCTACCACCCGGTTAATAGCACGAAGATCTATTATAAACCGGTACGGAATTGCATTGTCGCCTTTCTTATATACTGGCAAGATCGGGCTATTACATAAGCTACCTGTAATCTCTTCGATCACTCCACGATGTACAAAATCAGAGACAATGCATTTCAGAGCGCGCTCTCCTTCAATTGAAATTTTATATTGCGGAATGCGCGGTAGCTTAACCCCATGTTTCAATATTATCTTAACAGGTTCGATGTGCAATATCCCGACATCATTATCGTCTATTGCCCACAAACATTCTGGGACAATGTCGAATTCGGGAGGTAGAGGTCGGGTCAAGTATTGGGAGTTAAAGGGTTGCTGTGGTGAAACTGTTAATCTTATTCCGTCAGGGGAACAATGAATCACTGCATTCAGTTTCTTCAACAAATTCAACCCCAGCAAATTTTCTCCACAGTTTGAAGTAAGAAGAAAAGGGCACTGGTCTGTAAAAGGACCCAAAGAAACGGATACCGGCGCAGAAACCGGACAAACAGTTGGTATGCCAGAGAACCCTATAGAAACGTTTGTTTGCCCTGACAGTGGGATGTTTGGAACCCTCGAATGGTCGATGGAGCACTTTTGTGCTCCAGTGTCGATCAAGAACTGATGTTTTCTATTCCCCACCAATAATTCAACATAGGGGCCCTTCTGAATAACGGGAATAGGTAAAGGTTCCAAACGCTGCTTCGGGCAATCCTAGTAAGGCAGAACTTCATCAAAGGGAAGTTCTTCAGAAAGATAGGCGGCGGAAGGGTGATCAAATATATTTCTCGAGTCCATACTCGGAGTCTGATTTTCCCGTGAAAAAGGTTGCTGGGGATCTTGTAGAAGCTGACCCCTATCAGGGCCCCCTGCTCCGGGGCGGCCCCTTGGTCGCCTACCCATACCTCCAAATGTGCCTCCTGACCTCTGACGAAGGGCAGGGCACTGCGCTCGCCAGTGACCTTCCTGGCGGCAATAAGCACACTGATTAATATTTATAGAATTTGGAGGGGTATTTCCTCTTGGAATGTACTGACCTCTAGTCTGTGTCGTACCTCCTCTGGGGTTCCTGACAATTTGTTGCAACAATACCTTAGTTTTTAGGTCACCCCTTCTTTTTTCGATTTTCTCTTTTTCATTATTAACCCGATTCTCGTAATACTGAGCCATATGCAAGACTTCTGACTGAGATTTTGCCTGCCAAGCGCTCTCTGAGGACATAATTTTTGACTGGATGTCGGGCAACAATCCACGCACAAATTTGTCCACAAACAACCTCTTCCCCGACTCTGTACCTAAATCCTGTCCACTGAAGTCGGAGAACACCTGTTCGAATCTATTAAAGAATTCAGTAGTACCTTCAGTTTTCCCTTGGACGCAGGCCGTAAGCTTGTCCCAAATAATCCTTTTTTCTGGGATTATAGTTTTTAATTTAGCAACTATTCTATCGGGTAAAGTGAGTATTACCTGGGGTGGTTTCTCACCAGCTGGTCGTTCCCCATCTATTCTAATTAAGTTTACCCATGTATCCCCTAACCCCGGCACATCATCTATTGTTCGTACCTGTTTCCATACATCAACAGGTAAAAGCACTGGAAACAATAAATCCATGTCACTTAAGGTGAACACAGAAGACTGCAAGACGGATTCTATTTCTTTATAAAACCCTGTCGGGTTTTTCCTAATATCAGGGACTGATTGTCTAATCGTGTTCACTTCTTGTCGGGAGAACGGGACGTGAACAAACTGCGATACGTAATGTGCAGGGATATCCACCGCGGCAGCACCAGTCGCCGCGTTGGCGGGGATTTCTAATTTTGGGACAAGGGTCGGAGGGACCTCTCTCATAGGCAACTGAGATATAGGGACCTCCGACCGCTTACTGAGCAATAAGGCCAGATCGAGCGCTAAAGCAGCTGTAGAAGTGTCGGGCGAAAAAGTTCTTTTACAAATACCCAATAACTCTATGGGGCAACCAACCTTCTTCCTTATACATTCCTCCTGTAAGTGCTGTACCATCACTTGGATTACCTTCCTTTGCATCTCTACCGTGTATTGACTATATGTGTCATACACCTCATCTGGCGGTATCGATGAATCCGAGATCCATCGAATCGCATCTCTAGTACAAATCCGTACTTCCTCAGGTGCTGATCTTCGGCACGAAAGGAACCGTTTCTGTGCATACATCCTGTCGTCCTCATCATCCTCGTTTTGTAACCTTTCAAAATCCCTCCTAAACTCAAACAATCTGTCAACATGTCCATATACTTTCTGCTCTGTATCCCTTGAAAGTGCCAAGGCATTCAGATCTCTCACCCCTTGTGGGAGATCCGAAGTCTGCAATCTACCCCACATTACACCTAAATGAATCCCCAGTCCTTCAATAAAAACGTTTTTCTCGGGAAAATCGTGCAAATTAGATAATGTTGAAAGTACATCAGTTTGATCACCTTTTTCCATGCAATGTTTAGCCCAAGCAAACAGTTCCTGTTTCCTGCCCGCAGGAACAGTACTACGAGTCACAATTTTCGACCCTGCACCGGGATCTGATTTAGTGAACACGGGACTCCCCAGAATCGGAGGTGTAGGTGAACCTAACAAGGGTGCAGGGGAAAGAGGTAATGTAATAGACGAAACAGACAGAGGAGCGACAACCAAAGAACTAGGGGCAGTAGGCTGCGCAGGAGGAGTAGGAATAACGATAGGAGCAATAGCAGGAATGTGCAAGGTGCCCACAACGGGAGCATACAGAGGTGGCGCTGAAGAATCGGGCCTCCGTTCGTTTAATATTTTCTCAATAAACTCCTCGGAAACATGGAAATCTTTAGAGGGGTAAATTTTCTGGACCCCGAACGAGAAAGCTCTATCCATCTTCTGGGTTTCATCTAATCGTTTTTCCTTGTCATACAACAATGCCTTTTCGGCATTCGTTTTATGACGTCGTGCATGTTTATCCCTACTTTTAAGCTGCTGTAATGCTTCCTTTTTCCAATTTTGTAACACATCAAAGGCTGCTGGCCTAGCCTTCTTTTTAAGCAAGATCGACTCTAAGTATTCAATACGGGGGATCTCAAAGCTACCATTGACTGGCCACTGAAATTCAGAGGCATTTTTGGTCTGTCTGTGCCAAATGTCATTAAATACAATACTACCAATGCCATACTTACAGTACATAGTACACGCCGGCGACCCCTCCTGTGGTGCCGGACGGCTAAATTCCAAAGATTGTCGATCGCTGCGGAACAGAACCCTAAAGCAGCTAGACAATTTCCCAGGCATTTCTCAAAAAATTGGTGTTACCTGGTCCAATAATTGTGTCTGCAGATACAATACGCCAAATTCAAATTGTCAGGGTTAAATTAAGAGCCGGGTCACGACTGCACCTGACCAAACCTAAGGAGGACCGTACGGTTTACAAAGGACTTCAACTAACAAATTTTACCTGCGTTCGGTGGTTTCGGCAAATCTGCCCGCCTCGGAATTGGACCCTCGTCAAGATGCCGTGTCAGACCGCACGACTATCGCCCAAGGATCGGATTGTGCAGCGCTGCCGACGTATCGCGTCTCGATCGGTCGGGCCCGCAGAATCACACCGTCCGATCCCGATTCGATAGTCTGCGTCAACCTTCAATGATCCGGCATCAATCTTGAGGGTCCCTATTCGGGCGCCAACTGTGGAAACAAAGAAATTGACATGAGGCCGGGAAGCCCAAAAGGAAACACACCAACACAGGTTACAAAGGACATACAAAGCGCTTTATTTCAAAGTTACAAAGTTACCAAAGTCAATTGACATGCGAATAGCTATTCGGCCCTCTGACTAACACACGAACCTTCAACGTTAGGTTCGCACTGAAAGTGGGAGAGACCGATCATCGGGATGCTCGGGTTTTTATACATTTTGTACTGCATTGGCCAGCCCTCTTGTAAGTTAACCATTCTTGGAACAACGGCTAGGGTTCGTAGCCAGGTCGAACATGCAATTTCCATATATTAGATCGGTTCCGCTGATACAGTTACATATTTACACCTAGGTTAAACAGAGGACAGGGTCTTAGTTCATGACCCTAACAGGTAGCCTGCGGACATATTATTCATTCACGTGTGCGGAGGTCACCATAGCCGAAGTCTTACTCGAAATGTCATTCGGCCTCCATTTTGTGATTCGAGGTGACTTTCACACGGCAAGAGTACCTAAAATGGCGGCTAAATCCAAGATGGCATCTTTCACGATACATTAAGGTCAAGACCTTGCCGCGGAACCTATGTTCATAATATTCTTTAGACAGCTTGGCGTAGGCCAACATACATTTAAACAATGCGATTGGGGTCACAATATTATCTCGATTTCCACAAACTGAGCTCAACCCTCAGTCCATTCACATCTCAGAAAACGATAAAAATTGACCACTTTTTTTCTCAGCTGGATAAAGCATCGACTATGTGATTTTCCTTGTATCAACCTCAATTTGTTCGGATCAAATTCATGGTCTTCGATTAACATCACCACAACAATGTATGTAAGAGTGTGATTGGTTGTTTGAAAACAAAATATACTGCAATAACAATTTGCAAGGTAGC
Source organism: Ambystoma mexicanum (assembly GCF_040938575.1). NCBI lineage: Eukaryota > Metazoa > Chordata > Amphibia > Caudata > Ambystomatidae > Ambystoma > Ambystoma mexicanum. The sequence continues at coordinate 1,252,333,344 of NC_090923.1, forward strand.
AGGCAGAAGGCCTCATTACGAATGTGGCGGTAAAGTGACAACCAGGGACGTCATTTGGGTGTCACCAGAGGTCGCAGCTGCGACCTCTGAGGTCTCCCTTGTGACCTCTGTGGTCTCCCTTGAGACCTCTGTAAAAAAAAATTTAAAAAAATTAAAAAAAAGGTTTTTTTTTTTCGTTTTTTGTAATGCAAGGTCCTGGAGTGGCTGGCTTTCATGTTCAGGCCCTTTAAAAAAAAATTACTAAAATAAGAAGGAGTGCCACAAGTCTAACACTTTCAGCACTGACCCTAAATAAGAAAGAATAGGAAACCAAATAATGTGTCTTTCTGGAATTCTGTACAATAATTGCTAGACTCATTAAGGGTTTATTTCAGGCACACTTCAGGGGGTGAGTCACTGATTTAGTCTTTTCTTAAACGCCTCAACTCAGCCTTTCATCCTTCTGAGGTCGATAAATACCGACACAGGTTGGATGATATCGGGTGTATATTTTTTCTATATATAGCGCTTAAGCGTAAGTGCTATATAATAACACATCATTATCATTTGGTCATGGACGTCTGCTTGCATTCACAGTAATTTGATAATATGGGCCTATACACACTGATCTTAACGCTACATAAGGCGATCCATTCTTGCATGAAATGTACATCACATTATAGTGATATCGTAACCATATTTTTCGTAGTGTACAATGCTATGTGATGTCACTTCCTGTTTTGTCAGCGGGTGAAAGGTCATGTTGCATCGCTTCCCGCGATATCACTTCGGGGTGGGGTCAAATGACATCACTTCCTGTGATGTCATCAGGGGTCAAGGGTCGTGTGATGTCACTTCCGCTACCCCTGGCATTTTGGTGAAATGACGTACCTGGTGACAACGGCGCAGGTAGTGCTACCAGCACCGTTGTTTCTGTACCGCCACATTACGAGTTCTGCTCAGACCAGGCGTGCAGAGCGGCACCCGCCAGCAGAACTCGTGATTGCACCGGCACAGTTATCAACGGTGCCGATGCAACCATGCTCTCCTCCCCCATTCTGCCCTATGAGTCAGAATGGGGATCGGGAGCCCTCCCACACCGGCACCCGCGAATGTGCAATTAGCGGCCCATTCAACTCGTAACAGGCCGGTTATGACCCATTTGCATGTGCCGGTAGCGAGTTAGGCGGTAGCCATGCCCATAATACCGGCACGACAACCGCCAAACTCGTAATGAGACCAATAGTTTTGTTGAAGCTGTCACGCAGTTTTATAAAGAGCACTGGGAACCTTGGTTACATTTAATCCTTGTTAATGTGTTACTGATGCATGGAAACACTTGAAGGCTTCCACGTGGGAGAAGCAGGGGGTAATCATGGTGAATTCTCAACACCACACAAACGCGCAGCAGAACATTGCGACTATAGAATGGCTGGTAAGTAGTGGGAGAGGTGATCTACTCGCAAAAGGTAAATGCCCAGCTATTGAACTATCTACCCAACTTTGCTCCTCCTTACCAATGCAGAATGTTCTATCATAGTCCTCTTTCCCTCTCTCACATGCAAAAGCAATATGACGCCATTGTTGGTTATTATTATCAGTATGTAACTAGTCTCTCTGCCAGCCTTCCAGACCATCATACAATCTCCCTGTTCAATACTATCACCCGAATGCTAATCATGTTACCATCTTTAGAAGGATGAAGGGTGAAGGTGGTCTCGCCTTATATGTGACTCACATCATTCCTCTCCTATCCCTGCTGATTTTGCACAAGTACTTATCTGTAATCATATTACCCCATTTAATATTGCATGCCGTAAGGGTACTGATGTTATCGCTCTCAGAATGATGAAAGACTGAGTGAGGCTCACAAGCTATGTTATGTTATTTGATATTTGTATAGCACCCACTGCCATTGTTATGGCTTCGAAGTGCTTTGGGGTGGAAGGCCCTTCGGAAGACAGTATATGTGCAAACATGAAAATGAAAACAGCATTACATTGCATGCAAATAGTTTGTTTTGTTTGTTGCAAATAGTAATTAGAATGAGGTGATTATTAAATTACTGGAAGAGATGAATAGTTTAAAACATTAGAAAAATCATGCAGGACATGGACCCTCATCAGGAGTCTGGCGGAATTAGAGTTACTGCCGAGACCTCCGGCACAATTAACACTGCACCACAACTTGCCCTGAGAACATGCAACACTTCGACAGTAATGGAATTAGTGCTGAAACAAGGCACTCTGCTGAAACCCTGGTGCAAATACCGCTACTGAAGACCCCCCATCCACGCAACTAGCACCGGCAGAAATAACGTCATCGCTGGAACATGGCGCCAACCATCTTTAAAAACAGATTGCACCCTGAATCCCGCCCTTCCTGCAGCCATCCAACCCCAAAAGGCACCGAGAGCATGTCACAGGGCGGACCCGAGGGAAGGTGCCTGAAAAACGTTGTCAGAAGCCAAATTTTGTGAGGGGGAGCTAATAGTCCTCACAGATGAGGTGGTTGGACACTGCAAAGAGCTATACGGGAGCCGGCAGAGGAAAACCTCGGTTTGGGGATATCTCTCGATTGCGGGAGCGTGTTCTCGCGAGATCTCACCTAACGAGATCTCGCGAGCCCACGCTCCGCGGGAAAACGTTTCCCGCTTCAGAGCTGGCAGCCCGCCAGAGGAAGCAGTCGCACCAGAGCGCTGCTCCTGATGAGGAGCCAAGAAGGCAAGAACTTCCAGCAGCCTTACAGCCCAGCTTCTAGGGTGTAACACCACAGCCACAGGAGGTTACCTGGGGGCCCTAGAAGCTTACAGCGTGCCACCCTAGTGCACCCACTTCCCTCAGTGACTTAACTGGGGAAGCCCTGAACTGAACTGTAAGTACGTGCTTGATAAGAACTTGGACATATACAAGTCCCCACCAGCTGTTAATAAAGTAGAGTAGATCCACTACAGCGTCCTGTCGTCCGTCTAGGCCACAACATAATTGGCGACGAGGATACCAAAAACCCCACGGCTTCACCATGCAAGGCGCCACGCCGCCCCCTGCCTTTCTCCCGTCACCGGGGACACCAGCAATTCCATGGATGCAGTGGGAGCCCCTGTTCTCCACCTATCTGGAAGCGATAGGAGGCATGCGGTATGCCCCCGTGAGGAAGAAGGCGATGCTGTTAAATGCGTTGGGGGTTGAAGGGCAGCGCATTTTTGCTGGGTTGAAGGAGATACCTGCGGCCGACAATGACGACGACGACGACGTCTACAAGGACGCGACCCGTCGCATCGTGAAGAGGTTCACCAATAAGGAGAACGTTGTACTGCACAGACTGAGGTTCTACACCCGCAAACAAGAAGGGAGCGAACCCGTGGACGACTACATCACCAGGATGAGGGAGCTGGCCTCTCTTTGCGCCTTTGGCGAGAACGCAGAACAGGTCATCTGCGACATGCTCGTCGTTCACACCAACTCGAGGAAAGTGCAGGACAAGCTCATACAAGAAAAGGAGGTCACCCTTGACAAGGCCATCCAAATTGCTAGGGCGGAGGAGGAAACCTCCAGCAGACGCAAAGAGGCGGGAAGTCACCTGCCCGCGCCCGAACTTGCGGTGCTACAATGGAGAGGGCGCAGAGACAAGCAGTCCCGCGACGGCCCCAGAGACAAAGGTCCCAGGCAAAAGGAGGCACCCAAATGCTATAGATGCGCCAGCACCAAGCACATGGCGAATGATCGGGACTGCCCCGCGAGGAATGAGTGCTCCAAGTGCGGACGCATCGGCAAGGTGGCTCAGGCATGCACGTGGCGGGAGAAGACGGTTTCCCGTGTCGATGGTGACTGCGTTTCAAGCGACGATGACGACCAGCAGGACAGACCCATGGTGGTCATGGTCAACGCTCCCCAGGCCAGGAGGGAAAAGCCCCACTGCACCATTAAAGTTGACGGAATGGAAACGCACGTCATGGCAGACTCGGGATCCGACCTCACAATCCTCCCCATTAACACATACAAGGAGATGATGGGTCGAGCGCAAGTAGAGATCAGAACGACCAGGCAAAAGCCGACGGTGTTCGGTGGTGCAACTGTCGACCTTTTAGGCTACATCAAAGCCCGGATCGAATTCAAAGGGAGGTCCACCACCACCAAAGTGTATTTTTCACCCAAAGGCCCAGCTGTACTGGGATGGGACGATCAACACAAACTCAGCATGAAGCTGGATCCCAGCTCTCCGGAACAGGTCCTCATGGTCTCCTCAAGAGCAGCGCTGAACTTCAAGGAGATGTTCCCGGACCTGTTCTCCGAGAACCCAGGGAAAGTGAGAAACTATGTCCACAGGATTCGCCTAAAACCCAACGCCATACCGGTGAAACACAAAGTCAGGGCAGTGCCTGCCACAGCGAGACCCGCATTTGAGGCCCACCTTCGGAAGATGGTCGAAGAAGGAACCATCGAGACCGTGGAATCCTCACAGTGGTTGAGTCCAGTAGTTTTGATCAAAAAGAAATCCAGCAACGACCTTAGGATCTGCATAGACCTGAGAAGCCTCAATCTAGAGGTGATCACAGATAGCTTTCCACTCCCCAGTATCAATGAGATCGTCCTCATGATGAAAGAGGCGGCAATCTTCACTAAGCTGGACATGCGTGATGCCTATCACCAGATTCCCCTGCACAAAGCCTCTCGCCCCCTTACAGCGTTCATCACACCTTTCAATATACCCGCATGCCATTCGGGTTGTCATCGGCGGCATCCGCATTTCAGAGAATGATGAACTCCTTACTCAAAGGACTCACAAATGTTTCCTTCTTTCAAGATGATATCCTTGTGTATGCCAGAGACAACGAGACCCATGACAAGGCACTCAAGGCTGTCTTGAGCAGGCTTCAAGAGGAGGGCATTCACCTACGCCATGAAAAGTGCGTCTTCGGAGTGAACAAGATAGAATACCTTGGGTACTGCATTTCAAGTGACGGCGTTAGTCCCAAGAAGGACCTCATGCAGGCCATAACAGAAGCCCCGGCTCCGGTGTCCAAGGAGGAGCTACGCTCATTTCTGGGCCTAGCGGAGTACTATGCCAAATTCGTCCCCAGGTTCTCCGAGACCACGTCTCCCATGAGGGAGCTCCTGAAGAAGGGGGCAGCCTACTCGTGGGGTCCGGAACAGAACGAGGCGTTCCAGGAAATCAAAAAAAGAATCCTACATGCGCCGTGCCTGAAACCATACAACCCTGAATGGGACACCTGCATTACCACAGACGCCAGCGCGTATGGCCTGGGGGCCACCCTGACCCAGAAGAAGGGAGACGCTGAGAACATTGTGGCGTTTGCATCCAAAGCGTTATCCGCATCGGAGAAGAATTACTCCACAGTCGAGAAGGAAATGTTGGCATGTGCATGGGCCGTCGACTACTTCAGATCGTACGTATGGGGGATGAGATTCAAGCTGGTCACCGACCACAAGCCCCTCATCCACATGTTGAGCCCGGGCGGCACCAAGACGGCCACCCCGAGGCTGGCCAGGATCGCCGCAAAGCTTCAAGAATACACGTACGAAATAGCACACATTGCGGGGTGGAAAAATGCACAAGCAGACTGCATGTCCAGACTCCTGAGCCAAAGAGCCCCCGACACCACGTTCCTGGAGGATGAGTGTGTCGTGGCCTCCATCAGTGACTTGAGGAACGGCGAATACATGGACCTGAGTGAGCGCCACTGGCGGGAGGAGTTCGAACGGGACGAAGCCCTACGGCACGTCAGCACCTGGGTTCGCGAGGGATGGCCCAGCGAGAGAGTGATCCCCGAAGGCCTCCGTCCCTACTGGAAAGTGAACGAGGAAATCTCCACCATGAACGGCCTCATCTTCAGAGGCGATCAAATCATCCCGCCCAGTGGCATCCGCAAAGTGATAATGTGCAGGGCACATTCAGGCCACCTGGGGTGCAACATGACCAGACGCAGGATACGCGACGCCTACTGGTGGCCAGGCATGGACTAGGACATAAGACAAATGGTCGAAAGGTGCCACGAGTGCACCAACAGTGACAAACGCCTAACCGTGAGGCAAGCCCCCATGCTGCCCACCGAAGTGCCCAAAGGGGTATGGCGAAAACTAGGTTTGGATTTCATTGGGCCCCTGGACAACATGCCCCCAGAGCACAGATATGGGATAGTTATGGTTGATTACTTCTCCAAATGGGTAGAAGCTGACTTCACGTCAGACATCACCACAAGCACAGTCATTGAAACACTCACCACCGTATTCCAGCGGGAAGGTCTACCAGAAGAACTCGTCACAGACAACGGAGTCCAGTTAGTCTCCCGAGAAATGGAGAAGTTTCTCACGCTCAACAACATTCGACAACGGAGAGCAAGCCTGTACCACCCACAGGCCAATGGCCTGGTTGAGCGAGCAAACCGCTTCATCAAAGGGGCACTTCAACTGGCTCATGCCTCGGGCTCTGACCCGTACAAGACGGTCAAGGAAGCAGTAGCGGCACACCGCCTCACCCTCAACGCCGTCACTGGCTTCTCCCCATTCCATCTGCTGAGGGGGAGAAGGGCCGCATCCTCACTGGTACCACCCTGGCTCCATCAAGTGAGGGCTGACGAAGACGTGAACATGGACGACGTAGCGTTTCGAATGCGGCGCAGCAAAGAAGCCATGAAGGCCCAAGGGGACTTGGGTCGAGCCGCTCGACACACAACTAATAACAGAGGTGACCTGGTGAAAATACGCCTTCCCCACAAAGACAATGACACCGGCTCCAAGTACAGCAGTCCCATAGAAGTCATGGAGAGAGGGTCAAACCACATCTGCACCAGCGACGGAAGGAAGTGGAATCTGGAGAGAGTGGCCATGTACCGCAGAAGGGAAGACGTGGAACAACCACACTGGGACACCGGAGAAGAGCAAGACCGCCAAGGGACATCCGAAAACCCTCGCCGCTCAGAAAGGGGTGTCTTGGTGCCACACCAGGGCAACGAGTTCTCAAGCCCCGACTCTCCAACCACACCCAGGGAGTCACAGCGAAGAGCAAGGGAAGAAAAACTTGAATCACCCGCATCTGTTCAAGGGCACTCCAGCAATCCTGCCCCACATACAGATCTAAGCAGACCTCAGAGAGAGAGAAGAAAACCCAGCAAGTTTGCAGACTTTGTCATGGAATGACCATGCATCCTTTTTCCCAGCAAAGGAGGTGTGTGGGGATATCTCTCGATCGCGGGAGCGTGTTCTCGCGAGATCTCACCTAACGAGATCTCGCGAGCCCACGCTCTGCGGGAAAACGTTTCCCGCTTCAGAACTGGCAGCCCGCCAGAGGAAGCGGTCGCACCAGAGCGCTGCTCCTGATGAGGAGCCAAGAAGGCAAGAACTTCCAGTAGCCTTACAGCCCAGCTTCTAGGGTGTAACACCACAGCCACAGGAGGTTACCTGGGGGCCCTAGAAGCTTACAGCGTGCCACCCTAGTGCACCCACTTCCCTCAGTGACTTAACTGGGGAAGCCCTGAACTGAACTGTAAGTACGTGCTTGATAAGAACTTGGACATATACAAGTCCCCACCAGCTGTTATTTAATAAAGTAGAGTAGATCCACTACAGCGTCCTGTCGTCCTTCTAGGCCACAACACTCGGCCAGTGTAAAACCACCATCAGGCTGGCAATAAGCCCAAAGGTTACAGCAGTTGGCATGGTCCCCCGGACGCAGAAGACAGCTGCAAACGATGGAATGGCCTAAAGGTCAGGGTGCAGGGATTCCTCTCCCAACATCTACCATGGCCACAGGCGGCAGAACCACTCAGCACCTTGTCCTCGCTCAATGGGAGGAGGAATTCTACAGCATCCTTGACATGGAGGGTATTGAGGGAGTCAGCGGAGCAGAGGCGGGTGCCAGCAGCTGGGATACAAGGGTTGAGTCACCCTCTCCACCCCCCAATTCACACAGCAAATGATCATCCATAAATGTTAGTCTTAGCATAACATGCAGTAAGGGGACAGGGACAAATGCCAGCAAACCCAGCAGCTGGCCCGGGCAATCAGCGGAACTGATGGGGTGCCACATCACCTCCCCTCCACAGCTGCCTAAGGGGAGGGCACCAAGTGCGACCCTGAGCAGTTGTGGAGTGTTCAAGCGGCCATTTCAATTGCAATGCACACCACTCCCCTGCTGGTGCTCCCCGTGCCAGCAGGAGTGTGGCATGTGAGTATCCAGGACACCGTGCAGTTGTCACACCAACATGTTGCGGGCCCAGTTGGCCAGCGCCTGCTGGAATGGCAGACAAATCCCATGGTGTGTATGACTCCCTGCACCTACATGGGTGCAGCAAGCCAAACAGAAAACAAGATTGAGCACCGCTGCTGGCTGCACAGCAGCACCCATTGAACCATGGCAGTGCCATAGACGAAGCCACTAAACCCACACCCACAAAGCATGTGTCGCCATGGGAGGGGATGTGGGGGCATGAACACATACGATCGTCCCATGTACTGCAAAAAGACTGTGCCTGTATGCGAGCACATGACCATGAGAGCATGCCACAATATGCCTCGCCCTGCAGGGCCCCATGCACACATGTGAACTGGAGAACTTCCAGCCCTTTAAGATGGGTAGCAATACATTTGAGAGGGATGGGGATGCAGAGGTTACTCAAACATCAATAAAAGGAACGAGTCAGAGAGTAGGCAAAAAGATAACTGTTTTAATATCAATTATCTAAAATATGGAGTACAACAAACATCATCAGATGTATCATGGCAGGGTCTCAACGAACTTTATAAAAAAGTGCTCTTTTATACTAAAATCTCATCATAGGTGACGTACAACCTGCGTATTTATTGACGTCATCCTACGTGGCAAACTACAAAACTTACTGAAGAGATTGATAGGCTCTAAGGGATCATCTAGATATACAATCCATACTCATCTAATGGGAAGGAGAAAGGTGAAAGGTTTATTAACATCAGGTGGGGCAACTAAGCCCTTCCCTCAACACAGGTCATTGTGAACGTCACTAAATACAAGACGTCCTATTGGCTACGAAATTATAAGAACCCTAATCATGCGATTCTCTATCATAGGTTGGCTTCTAACCTCCATCAGCATCCTTCAGCCTACGCTATTCGCACGCAGGCCAAGCATCCAGGTGCTGGTGAGTTAGTCTTAAACATCCTCTTCCCACCAAATTAGAACATCATCCATCATCACCTCAGTGGTCGGTTGTCAATTAGAGCCTTTGAGCTTGTCCTTGGGAGTGTTCTTTTGCTCTGGAAGATACAGGGAAGTAGAGGCGCGCTCTGCCCTCGTGCGTAGGTGTGACCATCCTGCTCGCCAACTCCTTCTCCTCCCATGACTGAAGACCACGAAATTGAGCTTTCAGTGCATTAAAAGGACTATTTTTCCTATGAGCCTCTGACATCTTCCTTCTTTTCTTCAAGCTTCTGAACAGGAGGTTCATTCCTCCATAAGATTGTAACGAATTTCAGTTCTTCTCAGCCGGATACGACCTTGGTATCTTGGCTCATTCAACCTCACCTTTCTGAAATCCGCTTGTAATCCATTTATTTTATAACTGCGCCATGCTGAAAAAAGTAGCCTTTCTCCTTTAGGTCAGCTCTTTTTATAGCTCATACTGGGACCATCCATTCTTTACTCATTCCTATGTATCCATACATTGGCGCTTGCCGCAATCTATTCACTATAAAACTAGCCTCATGAAAACTTCTGCTTGTGTTACTTTGCATTTGTACACGTGTGAACTGGCTTAATATCTTCATCGTTTCTGTAGCATAAACTTCTTTATCTTGAGCCCAAGATGTTGCTTATCTTTGATACTTTCTTGATGCCTTATAGAATATCTGCATTCTCTCATCTCTGCATCTCTTCTATGTACGTCAGCTCGACTCTTGCATGACGTCACCAATCTGCTTCATCAGTCAGGCATCCTGCTTCTTCTGGGATCTTATTTAAAAAGCCATCATACTGTCTTGAATGCAGGCATGGTTTTCTCAATGGGAACCTTGTTTCCATGATTTCCTTTGGCCTCTGTCATTTTAATTGTTCTACATATGTCACATACTCTGGTTTCCAACACATAGGCATTCTCTGTAAGGTGGTTGAGGGGGGTACTTAGCTCCTTCTCTACACATGGTATACCCAGTCAGCTGCCCCTGCATGGACAGCCCACCTTGACCGCACACGGGCCAAAGGCCACCTGGCCATGGGCCACACACACAAAGCTGAAACCATTCCCACAATGCTGTAGGCACATGCAATGGCCCCTGAACAACCATGCCAATCTGGCCACATGGGTGGGGTGTTAGTCTGATCAATAGCATGTGTGACTTGCATGCCAACCCATGTTAACCACGCTCAGGAAGAGGCTCAGGAGTATGAGGGGGAAGGCCCATCGGTGACTGGTGCCTCGAGGGCTTCAACATCCACTACTACCCCTGAAGGGCAGACACATGTGATGCTGAAGCACGAGTCTAAGCATGCCACACCTGGCCCCAGCAAGACCAAGCCTGCTGGTGGCAACGCAGGCCCTGCAACAACCCCACGTGCCTCCGAGAGCCCCACCACACCAAGTGCACCCACACAGCCAGCTTCAGTAGCTCTGACCGAGGACACTTCTGCTGGCAGGAGTGCCGATGCCACCCAGGAGGGAACCAGCCAACAGCCATAGGGCGCTGTAGGCCCACACAGCCCTGACAGCAAACATCACTGCCAGCCGGCCCAGACACCTGATGGTGATATGGACACCCCCTCATATGAGTCTTCGTGCTTCAGCCGTGATTAGGGTGACCAGACGTCCCGGTTTTCCCAGGACAGTCTGGGGAAATCACCCTCCGTTCCGGGGTCCCGGGAGTTTTTTCATGCAGGGTGCCACTCGCAGGACCGTATGTTCCATGGAGCGCCACCGGGCACAGGCGCCTGCAACAACTGCCGCACTGACAGTGTATGGCCAGCGTGTCAGGGAGCTGACAGAGGGCATCTCTGGCTTTGCGGAGTCCATGCAGCAGAGTATGGAACTGACTCTGCAGCACATCCGGGGGCCAGGGTTCATACCCTCAAGTTCTGTCACACCGACGGAGGTGTTGTTGCCAAGCACAGCAAGGTGACAGTCTGAGTGCAATCTGGGCCCAAAGTCACTTGGGGTAGCCCTAAGGGAGAAGAGGCCATGCAAGTGACAGTATCCTGATTGTTGCCCACAGTGGGCATGTTGGGGTGGTGTTGAGGGGTGTGTGGGAGGGGGATAGTGTGTTGGGGTGGTGTTGGGGGGGTGGGAGGAGGGGCAATAGTTTGTTGTGGGGTGGGGCAGGGGGGATAGTGTGTTGGGGTGGTGTTAGAGGATGGGGATAATGTGTTGGGGTGGTTTTGGGGGCTGGAGGAGGGAGGATAGTGTGTTGGGGTGGTGCTCGGGATAGGGACAGAGAGGATAGTTAGCGCACTATGAAAATGAAACATAGTTCAACTTCTTCAATGGAAGGACAATCCTCATTGTGTCATTGTGTTTATTCATAAATGTGGGTGGGACACAGTGGTGCATGGTATGTGGCATGTGAATGTCTTAGACAAAAGTATCCATTGATTCCTGGCCAGCCATTCCTCCATCCCTGACATCATTTCTGGCAATGCGTGCAGAACCTTTGCCACAGGCACTGAGTCCCCATCCTCTGGGGGCAGCATTTTCACATCAGGGGTAGAGGGACATTCTACTGGAGGCAGATATTGTGCAGCATTGCACACACCAGCTCAATTTCCACCACTTTTTCTAGGTAATACATTAGAGCACCTCCTGTATGGTCCAGCGAGTGGTGGACAAAGGTAGGCTCTATACAAAGACGAGTCATGATGTGAGCATAAATGTAGGCCATTTCCTGTGGTGTCTGTGGATCCCGCACAGGTGTCATGAGCCAAGGCAGCTGTGGGTATCTGGAATCACCTGCAAGGGGAGAGCAGGGCCATGTGTCACAGTGTATTGTGTGGGGGTAGCCTTTCACAGCATGAGGGCAAAGGGCAACAAGTGAATGCATATGGGGACTCATTGCATGGCATGTGTCTTATTCTATGCTTGTGCATGTTGTATCACTCGCCTCATGCATTGTATTTCCTCAACATTCACACTGTTCCCTTGCAGCAGATGTATCATCATGTGTCTGTCGTTGTCATGTCAAGTGGGCATGGTGGCTGTCTTGTGCCAGTGTATTGCTCTCATGCATGTGGCCTGATGGTTAACTATCGGCCCTCCATAGACTTCTGGGGGCCGCAGGTCTTCATTGAAGGCTGAGTGTACCTGGGTACTTGGATGTGGTACTGGGAGGGTTGTTGTTGTGGGATGTGATGTGACACTTTGTGTGGCATTGATTATGGATCAAACATGTTGCATTGGGGGACCTCTATTAATGTTTGTGTTGGTAGTCACTACTCTTTGTGTGAATCAGCGTATCCATACATGTGTGTCTGACATGTACATGTTCTGTGGGCTGTACTGTGACATTGGTGCAGGAGGTTAGCAGGTCCAACTTGTACATTGACTTGTCATGGCATGCATTGTGCAGTTGTGCACATGCACTTCCCCCGCCCCCGACCATGTGGTCAGATGGATTGCAGTGCCTGTGTGCTGACACTTTTACTCACCCTCACCCACTATCCAAGTCTTCTCCTCTGTGCCTCTCCGTGTATCCAGGCATTGTACTGTTTCGTAGGACCATGGCATCATGGGTGGAACCAGGGTAGCAGGCACAACATTGGGTGATGTACAGGTTGAGATCACAGGTCACATACACGTTCAGTGAGTGGTAGTGCTTCCTATTGCGGTACACCGCTTCATGGGCCTGGGGGACCACCAACGTTGTGCAACAGCATGGAACTGTGCCTTCATGGCGTGCACCTTTGCTGGGATGGTGGGCACTGAGATGCAGTGTGAAACATGCCACAGGAGGGCATCCAGCACCTGGACTAATACAGCACAAAGTGTTGGCTGTGCCATTTCGTGCAGCATGACCACGGATTGCTGGAAGATGCCAGTTCCTAGGAATTGCAGGACGGACACTAGCTTTAACAGTGAGGGCAGCTGTCCTGATGTTGATCCTGCTTTCTATGTCTGCCTGGATTGTGGTGAACCGCTCACCTATGGTCTCCCTGTTGAGGCAGTACAGGGTAACCAACTGACTGTCAGTGAGGGTCCAGAATGAGGTCCTGACCCTGGGTATTGGTGCATGCCTTGGTTGGCATCTCCTCCTCTTCCTCCTCTCTGCACCCTGTGCCCTGAGCTGGTGTTCCTGCCTTTGTACTTCCAGGCACAGCATGAGCAGCTGCATGTCCTATCTCGCAATGTGTACTGGCAGCATGGTGTTGTGAACAGTGTTTGGGGAAGGTGTGTGCCTTATGTATCCCTCCTGAGTGGATTGGGTTCACCTGTGGCTTCATTTGTGCCAACTGTATGCATGTCCATCCACCTGGAGGCTGGAGGTAATTGCGCCGTGTTTTCTGCGGTATTACCGCCGTATTTCAGCACTAATGCTGCCATGTTGGAACTTGTAATGCAGCGGTAATTGTGTTTCTTTGTATCGACGCAGATTCTGCCAGCTGTAATTGCGCCGGCTGTAATACAGTTGGTGGTATTTGCGCCGGCTCATGATCTGGCAGAGCAATAATTGTAACAGAAAATCTGTTAAAGGGACTTTTAAGGCTTACCGCCGGGGTTGTGATGAGGCCCATTGTTTTCAGGTGCAGAGATCATAGCTTTGTCAATCACTATGTGACAGCTGGCCTGAATTTCTCATGGGACTTAGTTGTATTCTCTGGGTGGCAGCACAAGAGGGGGACTGAGTAGTATAAATAATCTATCAGCCCCTAAGGCTGATATAGTGCCTTTCAACTGATTCATTTAATTACATCAGATGGATGAAAGCATGACTCGGGCACCCTGAAGGGGCCATGAAGGGCCTGCTTTGGGGAAATTAATAAAACAAGAAAAGACACTTCTATCCCTATTTGAGGTATGAAAATATAACTGGAACAGCAATGATTCCTATTGTAGCTGCCCAGGTTAAAATAAAATGCAAAGAAGGCTAAAAGAATGACCCCTTTATGCATTGCACATATCCCTGTGCGTGTTCCACACATCCTTTCTCTTTTTGTGCATTTCAAAGGGCATCCAGTTTGTGAATCTGAATGTGCTTTTGCACAGGGGCACCACTTTGGACACCCTCATGCCCCACAGCATTGGTTAATTGTGCCTTGAGCGCCACCCGTATTTGCGTGGGAAAATCCATCTTCTCCTTTGAGGTCACTTCCGGCTCATTCAAAGTGTGTGCCTGAAGATTGATCTCAAGCCACCGCCCCTCCCCACCTGCCACAGAAAACATAGAAGTTAACTACCATGTGCACAGCAATGGTTTCATTCTCGCAACACAACTATATTAGGCAAAATTGCATATTGGTCCAAAACTAAAGATACAACTGGTGAATGTGCAGTTGGAAGAATTGCAAACTGTGAAACACAAAACCTGGACGTTGAGCCCGGCTCCCACAGTTGGCCAATCTGTGATCCTGTGCATCTTAGTCTAGCATTGTTGTCTTTGGCTGCCAAAACTGACATCACTTAGACATTATTTTGTGAGAAGTGGATTACACAAAAAGCCACACTTTCAGGTGCTTGCAAACACTACAATGCTGCTCCATGGAGTTTTGTAAAGTGCTACAAATTGAAGGTGATTGTTCAATTGCAATGTGTGGGCCATACCAGCTAAAATCACTAGAGTCGCATGGTTCACTTCTACGAGAAAAGTGAAATAAATAACATTATTTTTGTGTGTTTATTTAAGTAAATTTGTTACACTTTTTTACAATTTCTTTTACACACGTTACTTCTCACTTTATCCAATTCACTATTACTATCCTTGTTTCGACCCTTGCAGAATTTTGTCAGCCTTGTGACTCGCTTCCTAATAATAGGGTAGCTCGAATGAATGCGACTGCTTCTATTGTCCACGCAGTTCATTCCCCGTTCACCAAGTCCGCCCTTCGGGCATCTTCATTGTAGATTTGGTATTTACCATCAAGGGGCCACAGATGTTTTGCCCTTTCCTTCCTTAATTCGTGACAATGAAGCAGCAGATGTTTTAAAGATTCGCTTTCCTCCTCTATACCGCAGAACCTACAAGTGGTCCCGACTGATTTTCCCCAAATGGCATTAATCTCATTGGTAGGGAGCAGGTTGAGTCTCATTCTTAAGAAGATATCTCTGTAGGATCTGTTTGGCCACTTGGACAGGTATCCTCGCAATTCATTCAATTTTTTAGTGTGTTTGGGGGTAGACTGATGGTAAGTTTGCAGGATGCGGCTAAACCTAAGGTTCTCTTGACCCGAGTTGGGTTTGTCCTTAGGTCCTGTTCTGAGCAGCACAAGTGCTCCAATTTAGATCTTGTGTAGCCCCCCCATGCAGGGAATTACTTGATCCAGTCATAAATTCCTGATTTAAAGTTTGGGAAACGTTTGGACTGGATGGCGACGTAATTTTCAATTATAGGGCCAGACTGTTCCACTAAACGATGGCTTTTAATTAGGCAAGGCTTAGCTCTCTGCGTATTATCGCTATAGCCATAGAGTTTGGCAAGTTAAGCACCTTGCGCCACAAGACACCTTCAAGCTTAGCCCACAATTTGCTTGGAATTTGGAATGGCTTCTGCTTCGTATGTTAGCGCTGGCACTGCCTTTGGTTTGGAAACGGCAACAAGCGGGGACAGTAAAAAACGACCATATTTTCTATCCATTCCTTTGGCTTGGGTAGCTAGAGATTTTGCTTTTTCCAACAGAGCTTTTTGCATCAGAGTTTGGACTGAGCTATTGCTAAAGATGATACCCGAGTATCTAAACTTGGGAACTTGCTCGATCTCGGTCTGGCCTGAAGTCCATTTCACAGGCTTTCTCTGGATTTGTGCTTTGTCCATACACATGATTTCAGTTTTTCCTACGTTTATTTCCAGATGATAACCCTTAAGTGCCAAGGACGAGTATACTCATCCTTTTTCATAGACTTCAATAATAGCCTGGCACTTAAGGGGTTACGGTGTACTTTTGGAGGCTATCCAATTGCTGCTGCAGTCCAATCATAGTTTGATCAATTAAGATCATGTCGTCCGCATAAAGAAGACAAGATACTTCCACTCCTCCGACGCTGGGCAGAAAAGATCTTAATCCAGGCTCATGGTTCATGATGTCTGCAATAAAAAAATTGTAGATAGCTGGCGCTAGAGGGCAACCCTGTTTTACCCCTCTTGCTGTTAGGATTTCAGATGACATCAATCCCGCGTAGTTTAGCCGAACTGTCATAGAGGTGTTGGAGTGCAAGGCCCTCAGGGGTTTAATTATTTCTCCTGGACAATTCTTCTCTATTCATTCAACTTGTTTCGATTGACCGGGTCGAATGCTTGGACCAGGTCGACAAATGCGAAAAAATCCTCCGACTTCCCTCCAATATTTTGTCTTTCAAGATGTTCAATAACATTCTACAGTGGTTGTCAGGCCAAGGAGCTTGCTTGGCGCATGGGGTTTGACTTAGTAAGAAGATCACAGGCACGACTCCTTTGGGTTCCCCTGCCCCCCAGGCCTAGAAAGGGTAGCCATGGGTCCAATCTGTGCCTGGGGCAGTGGAGACAGGGGCAATCTTGCGGGTATTCCTCTGCCAAATATTTCTTACGTTTTTCTCACCTTTCTCCCAGAGTCCACGGCTTTGCTGCCTGGGTGCTGCTCCCCCTTGCTTCTGCTTCTCGACAGATGGGAGCTCCCCCAGATGGGAGCTTCCCCAGGGCTTAAGCCCACTAGTACCTGTGCTTTCCACCCCTTCATGCCCCCAAAGTGAAGAGCCCGCACTGACTCATTATGTAACTTATTTTATCAGCCACAGAAGGATGAAATGCGTTCCCGGGCCATCCAGGATACACACTTGTGACCTGCATCTTGCACAAAGATCGCAAATGTAGGCGCCTCAACCTACATAGATGTCTTACACATTATAGTCAAATGATCTATTGTGTGTGCTTACTTACTTAAACATTATGAGAAGGGGTTGTATATGAAAGCTGAGTAAAAACGAAAAGTGAGGAGTAGAAAGTTTTTAGTTAATCATAACTACTATCACTGCACTGGCTAGCCGTCCATATCATCGTTTTTTAGCCCGGCTGTGCCATTACAGAATTAGACCAGTCAAGTGCAAATTAGCCATGAACTTTTCACCATTTGGTGCGGTACAGCTCAGCCTACGAGGCCACAGCCCCATCTGCATGGGAACACAAGCAAGCCAGGCCTTTTTCAGCCTTGTGGCCTGGTACCTTGTTCCGGATTTCTCCCATTGGTTGCAGGATCAACACTGATTTACATACGATGACACGGACGACTGACTAGAGCAACACTGATTGGTTCAGGGCCTTCCATCCATAACTTTTTTATTTTAGTTTCTCAACGTAAGGGAGTGAGCATGCCCATGCATGGGTCCCTTGTTTGCTGTACCAGCAACAACACAAAAGAGAGACTATGGGCTATTTTAAAGACACAGAGGTTCTGCCCATTCAGCATACAAAAAAGTCAAAACCTAAGAACCTATGTGTCACTTCTCCTTAGAACCTTTTTTCTCAATTTTTTCCTCCTTTCTCTTTCATAAAGAGATCATCCAGACCATGAACCAAATAGGTACTGTGTAGCACACAAATGTAAACATAAAAGAATTTTTATTTTATATATATATCAATAAACAATTTAAATTATTACACAAATAAACACATATATATCTCTAAAACTCAATTTTTACAAACTGGTGTGGTTAAAAACCTTCATAATGTAATGTAGACAAACATACAAGAATACATATTATTGACTGTACCTTAAATCAGTGTTTTTGTGTGGTTGATACACCCACAGTGGTCAATTGACCTCTAGGAACGGATCAACCTTAAAGTGCAAAGTACAAAAGTGCAAAGTGCAAAAAGTGCAAAATTGGACAATATCACAAAAAAATGTAGTGCAAACACTGCCTTGGTTTTTTACAGTGTTTTTATATATATATAAGGGACGCTTTTTCTTGAACTAGGAACCTTTAAACCTTTTTATTAGGGTACAATATATTACTCCTTTCTTCTGAAAGGTATCTCATAATACATAACTTTGGTCTTGTAACACTGTTATTAAATCACAGTGCTCCATACCCTTGTTTGCTGTACCTTGGAAATCATGCTTTATGCTGCACCAGTCAGAACAACAAAGCCGAAAAATGTTTGGGGTGGTTTGTATTACCGTACAGAGGTGTCATGGCTTGAGGTACTGGCTGGACTGATCTGGTTGGTGGCAGGCCTAATACTTGGTTTGGCTGCCATCTGTAATGGTGCGTAGGAGCATAAAAATGATAGTGCTGTTTCATGCACAGACAAATGCCAGTTGTTATGATTAATTCCACATTTGCCATCCTTGAATTTTTATATTTAAGGAAAGCTATCATTAAAAAAAGAGGCCAAACTAGTCTATCACCTACAGACAGGTGTCTGTGATGTCACTTCATGTGAAGTCACTTTCCCATGACATTACCTGGGTCACAGTTTGCATAAGGCTCAGCATTCTCACCCCAAGTTTACTTAAAAGATAGCTCTGCTACCCATAGATACAATATTTATCTCACACGTGCACCAGGAGACCATCCTACTCATATCACTCGAATGGAGGTGTCACCCCATGTAATTTCATAACAGAATTTAAAATGAACCCATGGCCCCAACCCGAAACTGCCAATGCATAAATTACACAGAAGCCCATCTCATCACCTTTGTGTAAGCCCTGGCCCACCATACAGCCCCTGATAGCCCTCTTCCTTACACAATTCACATATTGTTAGTATGTGCTCAAACATGACAACTATATGTGAGTCAACGTTAATACTCTAGATGTGTAGACGCGAGGATTGGTAATTTGGAGGCAGATGTACATACCTGTGTTGTTTCATTGTACTGCCTTGTTTATTGGTTAGGAGCCATTTTAGGGTCAGGCATTTGGTTTTATTTGTGTTGGCATGTGTTTTTAGGGTCAGGCAGTCACCATGGATTCTCAGCAACCATTGTCAACCTTCACTTAACGTGGTCAAATGTCACCAACAATAGTCAACCATGGCCAATTATGGTCCACTATCCCAATCATGGCCAACCACTGCCAACCCCGCTTGAGCATCCGCCCACACTGTAAATTGTTACCAATCACCTATCATTGCTGAACACCATCAGCCATTCCTGGGGCTATGTCCAACCATTGCCGACCTGGTTGACCGTCGTCGACAATGGTCGACTGCCATCAGTGCTTAGCTGATAATGGCCAACCATGGACAAACATTACTGACCCTCGCCATGCAGGGCGGTTTATCTCACTGCTGTCTCGGAGGAGACCTGCGCAACTAAAGAAGGTTCCTCTCACAATACATAAACTGTTAGCTTTGCCAATGCTTCTTCTGATTGTGCTTTTTTGTACACTACAGCAAAGTACTGCTTGATACCAAAATTGGGCTGGATGTTGTGAGGACACCCCTACTCTGGCCTTTTCACAGTAACATTACACAGAAGCATAACTATTGTCCAACACCAGTCATAACCCTTGAAAATATACCATATTATAACAGATGCCACTTTTTTGTGCCATATACATCTGCTTGCAAAGGTTTTTAACCCTTGATGACATGATTAGCAACTGTTTTGCCGTTATCGGCACTGCGCTCAGTCTCCAAGCATTAGGATTTGACTTTCCCCCCTGGCTTCAGAATCGCATTCATGCCGGCGCCTCGCATGTGCGTACACGAGTCATGCCAACACTTGATGGACGCAGATGTGATATGAGAACGCACGTTGTTTTTCGCACGTGTGTGATTGGTGAGTTACCGACTCTGTTGGGGCCTGTTTGGCAGCGGGTGTTTTTTTCGACATCTGCTACCTGCTGGCATGTGATGTGTTTTTCTGTGAGATGCTCGGTTTTCAGAAGTCAAGGAACATTGCTTTTTTGTGTTTTGTTTATTAGATCAGCTCCAGTCCCTTCGAAGATGTTTGAGTCTATTTGGGTATTTATGGTCTGGAACGCATACAGTAAATCGGGTTTTTAGGTTCTTTCTCGTGCTGGGCAGGCAGCATGCAAAAGGAGGTCGAACAACGGGTCTTGACCTCAGCACTGTATCTCCTTGGCTGATTTTGCTTAATTTACCAATATCTTATCAGCGCGTTAACATTTGACGCACAGGCTCCACAGATCAGTTGCGCTTGGGCCGCACAAGGATGTTGCGCAGTTCAAGAACTAATGAACATGTGCATCGTTTTTTCTTTTTTGTTGTTGCTTCTTTCGCGGAATCAGGATCGGAAATGGGAACTAATTGGTAGACCTCAGGTCTGAAACCTTACAAGGAAACATTTAATTGGTGTTTTGCGGAGAGCACCTCCAACATCATGTGGGCCTGACAACCGCAGGAGGCTGGAATTAAAGAAACGAGAGGAAAATCCAATTGCTTCTGATTCTTATAGAAATTACCCATATATGTAATGTACATGTTGCACACCGCTTGGTGGTGGTTTCTTCGATATCGAATCTTTTATACAGGGAAACAGATAAAGCAAAAATGAAGGTGTACAGTGGGGTTCTTAGTGGTGGTATGAACTCAATTGCTCTTGGAGGCCAAGTAACCAGTGGGGTTCATTCAGAGCCTGCCGGTCCGGAAAAAACGGTGCCGGTAAGCTTACCGGCATCGGTGTTTCCGGACCAGCATATTACAACTCTGCGGGTTTGTGCTGTCCCCCCCCTTGCAGGTCAGACCTGCCGTGTGTAACGGCTCTCGCCAGCAGGGTGTTCACGGAAGCACCGGCACCG
The DNA here is from genome assembly GCF_040938575.1 of Ambystoma mexicanum. Taxonomy (NCBI): domain Eukaryota; kingdom Metazoa; phylum Chordata; class Amphibia; order Caudata; family Ambystomatidae; genus Ambystoma; species Ambystoma mexicanum. The sequence goes on from NC_090923.1 coordinate 1,252,354,191, forward strand.
TTATTAATGGTGCCGGTGCTTCCGTGGTCCCTACTCTCATAGAGTAATGGGGACTAACAATTTACCGGCGCCTGACTTTCCGGAACGCAGGGGTTGTAATCCCCGGTGTTACCGGCAAGTCAGGCGCCAGTAAATCATTACGGTCCGGCTGCAACCTGCCGGTAGTACTGGAATCGTAATGAGCCCCAATTACCTTTATTTCAGCCACCTGCTCCCCAAACTCAAATTACCTTCTTTCTTCTAGATTTTTGGATACAGCGTGTTGGAGATATTTATGCGGCAACAATCAATGCAGGGAATTCTTTCCCTCCCCACTGAAGAGCGCCACACCAATATACCCGTTATAGAATTCCCTCAAGCCCTGTCTCAGAACCATGTTAAACCACAACCAGCCCTCACCCCTGTGCAATAGATAAGCCAAGAATTAGGCTAGTGTGTGAAAATAATATATATTTCTTAATGAATAGGAAAATTGATATTGGTACAAAATCAGAAGACACACCAACTTCTCTGTGGCACAAATGCTTCTCTTTCCTGACAGTTCACTTTTCACACAGATGGGAAACACCAGTTGGTTTAGGATAACTCAGATCACAGACTCTTTGATCCAACATTATGTGCAGTATTCCTTCTGTGGGTACTCCCCCCCCCCCCCCGGTTACATAGAACCACAGGTCTATAGAATACTTTAGATACATGGGTCACTCACAAAATACTCTTAATCTATAGAATTGTGCAGCACCCTGGACTTGACAGAACAATTTAACTTCACAATATACTTTGCATGAGGTTCACTTTTGATAATCTGAAACACCTTAAAACATGACCGGATCATATGCTTGGCACTATACTTTGCATGAAGTTTAATTTAAATAACATGTAATGACTTTCTATTTGCAAAAACAATTTTGCCCATGCAGGGATCTATATTTACATCTCCCTGAACGCTTGGCGATGCTTAACAGTGTTAGAGCACAAGAGATTTTTAAAAACAAACACTTTTGATATATATGGAACCCTTCTTCGTTCAGCCCTATAGGATGAAGAATCTCTCTTCTACCAGAAGTCACTTTCCCACTCCCAGAGTATGCTTTTCAGTCAGGGATGTCTCTCTATTTAATATGGTAAGACACGTTTCTGCCCCAGCACACAAACCCAGATATTCAGTTTAAATTCAGGCAGGGTCTGGGGAATGGTGAACAGTTGGGAATTTTGCTTTGACAAGTGCACCCCTTCCCTTTATGAGGATTTTGGAGTTGGCCACAATAAGGTAAGGGTTACCCACTTATTTCAAGTGATTATACCTTTAATCAGTGCTAGGAGATCAGGGTTTTCAAACACGTAAAATTGCTAAGAATCTAATTAGTCCCAATCAATAAAGGGAAACATTACATTAAACAGATCCCCGCAAGACTTGGTTTAGGTGGACACATTTACTTACATAGAATATCTCTGTGTTTTATTCCCAGGAAAAGTCCTCAAGGCTTTTGGATACTCGGGGGAAACATCAGCACTTGGTTAGACTGCCTCTCCAAGTCATGGAGCCGCCCAGAATCCATCCCTTTATTAGCCTCTACAGGTTCCCTGCAGATTCCCTCCTGGTCTAATTCTTTCCCCAGCCAAAATGTATTCTCCAGCAATGTTATCAGCAGCTCCAGCTTAGATGACGTCAGGCAGCTCTCTATTTACCCCTTGTGCATCTCCTTATAAAATCTAGACCATGCCCCAAATTATCTAAATGATCAGGTGTGCCAGCTTATTGGCTCTTGATTTGGATTGTAACTCTATTGTAGTCTCGGGAGGATAGCTCAACGGCAACACGCTCACCTTGGAAGAAAGACGACACGGAGCAGCACAGATTCAAACCCCGGGTCCGCGCTTAGAAACCTATGGGTATTAAGTGTGTTATAAATAACCTATCATATCATATCATATTGTGACTGCCATTCCAATGACTGGTTCCTTAAGTTGCTAGGCATCATTCCTGTGAATTATAACTCTACCCCTTTGTAATTGCATTTTTTACCACTTCAGTTATGACTTTAAAAAACGCTAACATGGCAATTATTTTTAATTTACGAATAAGCATCATAATACATAGATATCTGCATTGTTCAGTCCATGTGCCTCATTACGAGTTTGCCGGTCTGGATACAATGGTACCGGTAAGCTTACCGGTACTGTTGTATCCGGACAGGCAAACTCTGAGTTGTGCTCGCGGGTGCCTTTCATTCCGCCAAGTTTGACCTGGCGGAATGCAAGGCACCCGCGTGCACAGCATTTCAGAAGCACAGGCACCGTTGATGGCGGTGCCTGTGCATCCGGCTTCCCCATTCCCATTGAGCCCCATATGGCTCAATGGGAATGGGGAAGAATTTTTTGCAGCGGCCAGGAATGGGCAAACACTGGGTCCGGCAAGGCTGTAATGACCCGGTAATTGCCCATTTCTGGGTGGCGGAGAAAATGCAACTCCGGCGGCAGCCGTGCCTGTTTTACAGGCACGGCTAGCGCCGGCGTTGTAATGAGGCCCCATGCGGGACTTAATAAACAGTGTCATATTTCTGCATAAGGTTGCAAGTACGAATGACACATTTTGTGAATTATTAAAAAAATAACAATTATCAACATGAAATGTTCTATAGCAGGGGTCTCCAAACAGTCGATCGCGGGCGACCAGTAGCTCGTTTGAGCCTTTTCAGTCGCTCGCGGCTAAATAGACAAAAAACAACACTGTCTGGAGCAAGGAAGTGCTTTGGCAAATCACAGTACAGCATATGTCAGTGCCACATAGAATGAATGCTGTGATTGGCCAGAGCACTTTCCTTGCTAAATGCTGCGCTCCCATTGGCCCATAGTTTGCCACTGGGCGTGCTGTTGATGTCGGTGGCCCCTGCTGCAAGAAATGTGACGGCGGACCTGCAAGAAATGTGCCCGAGGACCAGCGAAGAACTCTGAAAAGGAGGCGGAGGCATCCAGCTTTAGGCAATGACAGCGCCGTATTAGGGGAGGCATCCCGATTTAGAAGGTACATTTTTGGGAGGGTCGAGGGTCAGGAGAGGTGGTTTGATGCTCAGCTGCACGTTGAAAACGAGCCGAGGACGAAACTGAGACATTAAGCATGATAGATAAATGTCTCCATTTCGTCCTGGGTGCATTTTAAGTCACAGGAGCCAGATTATAAACGCCAGGCTCCAGCGAGCAAGCACTGGTTATTTCGGAAGTGTGCCAGGCTGAAACAATGTCCGTGTGAAATACTCTCATATGGACACCGTTTCAGCCTGGAACACTGGGGAAATGAGCAGGGATGGCTCACTGGAGCCCTGCCGTTTCTGTGCTTGTTTGTTGTGTGGGTGACAGGTGGGGGAGTCAAGATAAGGTGGTTGTTAGTTAAAACGGCTCTTCCTGCACTCCCCTTGCCCGCAACCACCTACTTCCACGCAGGCTCCTTTTAACGCGAAAAGCTCCGTAAATGTTGTGGCGCTCTGAAAGACGCCACTACAGAGGGGTCCCGCTAAATGCATCCAGTGAAGGCCTTGATTTGCTGTTGTCAGTTTCCTCTCCCTCTCCCCCTCCCGTTCCCACATCCTTTTTCTTCCTTCCTCCTCTCCTTCCTTCCCCTCCATTCTCACATCCTTATCTTCCTTCCCTTCCTCCTCTCCTTCCTTCCCCTCCTTTCTCACATCCTTTCCTTTCCTTCCTACCTTTCTTCCTTCCTTCCCCTCCGTTCCCACATCCTTTTTCTTCCTTCCTCCTCTCCTTCCTTCCCCTGTTCTCACATCCTTATCTTCCTTCCCTTCCTCCTCTCCTTCCTTCCCCTCCTTTCTCACATCCTTTCCTTTCCTTCCTTTCTCCTCTCCTTCCTTCCCCTCTGTTACCACATCCTTTCCTTTCCTACCTTTCTCCTCTCCTTCCTTCCCCACATCCTCTTCTTCTTTCTCATCATCCCTCCTCTCACACCCTTTCCCTTTCTCACATCCTTCCCCTTGTCCCTCCTCTACTCCCTTCCCAAACAGTGAGGAAGTCTGAAGGAGAGAAAACACGTTGTACTTTGCAAAGCTGAGAGAACAGAAACACACAAGATTATCTGGGGTGCGGTATGTGTGCTTTAAAGTTCATATCAGAGCTTATATTGAAACCAAAAGATTTAACAGAGGGCACTCTGTACAATAAGCTGAGCTCCTGAGTTTTCCATCCCAGCGAATGTGTCAGGTTGGTGTATAACTCCTGCCACAGCGCATAGAAATAATTGGCCCACTCTGACCCTGAGTCTGAAGTCCCTAGTCCCTATTTGAGATCCACCCCTTATGCTTCCGTGGGATAGAATGAAGCAGGGCTAGGCAAATCATGCAAGCTCTTGAGTGGAGTTGGTGAGTGGCTCTTAAATGAGCCTTTGGTTTTTTTGTGCAGGGAGCCCTCACTTGGTGCTGGTGTACTCAGTGACAGCCTTGCTGAAAGAGGAGAGGGCTGGAAAGGCCAAAGCTGTTTTGGCATGTGTAGAAGTAGCAAAGAGAGTGGGGACCAAAGAGCAAGCCCTGCTTATTTCCCATGTGTGCCAGGTTGAGACAGTGTTCATATGAAAGATTGCTATTCCCTCTATGCATAAGAGCAAATAAAACTCCCCAAAAAATATGGGTACAAATTACTTGCTACTTATGACCATCCCCACCATTCAATATCGCCCACTAGTAGCTCTCCACTATTGGCCCTCAATTACAAGTAGCTCCAGCTAACGTAAAGGTTGGAGACCCCTGTTCTATAGAGATTTCTAATTTAATAAGCTATCCCTTCCCCGAATCTCCCTTCTGCAGCTTTTTCTGGGAAGCCATGACCACCTTTCATGTTATAATTTTAGTTCCCACGGTTGAAGTTCTATCAAAGCTGTCTCAACACATAGGTCTTCTCATAAGATTTTTAATGATATTTGAACCATTATTGTGCAAATCATAGTTCCCGAAATAATCAACAAAGTATGATCCTCCCTAGCACCTATGGTAATTTCAAGGCATATCCTTACTTTTAACTTCTATTACACATTTCTTATTCTTCAAGAAACCTCACATGTAATTCATGCCATTTGCTTCTTTGTGGGTTTGGCCTGGTGTAAAACACTTTAACATTCTTGCGAAGTGAAATTCCTCCAGAAGTTATCTTTTCCCCCTGGTCAGATGGGTCTAACTCTGCCACTTCACCCATGTGGCAGTCTCTGTAACATGTCACTTGTCAGTCAGTTCCTGAACTTCACCAGGAACAGAATTTTATTCCATGCATTTTTAAGTTTTTACTTCCATTGGTTGGATCTTCTGTTTTCACAGGGCACCTCTGTTAACCTCATACACCCTTTAGTCCGTCCCCTGTTTTGGTTCTCTGAGCTTCAAAATTATTTTCTTTCAGATCGAGAGATGAGCAGAGCTTTAACCTTGCCTCTGCTGAGGAAAGGTGAGCAGTCCTGGGTCTGTGAATCTCCTGAGAAAAATGCCTTATGGACTAAACCCAGTGTTTCTTTATGCACAGAAAACTGGTGTTTTTGAATGTTGCAATTCCTTCTACACATGAGTCCTGCTTTAATATTTGACCTCCAATCATATGCAGATTTCTCCTCCACCATGTCATCAAGGTTCATCTTTAGATTATAATTTATATTGCAATTGCTCTGGTATTGGATTTTCCTTTCTACATGTTCATTTCCATGCTGCAGAATGCACACTGTTCACCTTGCAGCTCTGTTTTATCAAAAGAAACAGCTTTTCCATCTTTTGCAGTTCTAAAATGAACTGCTGGCCTTTTCTCTGTCAGTTCACAGTGTGATTTCAAATTACAAGAAATCATTTCTGCACTTTTAGGCCCAACGTGGCTAGGGGCAATTCACTTTTGTCTTGGGGCTGCAATTAAACCCCACAAACCCCCTCCCCCTTGCTCTTTAATAATGATTTCACTCCTGGGAAAGAGCAGGATAGAGTGGGGTTTTGATTTGTTTTCAATTCTGATGGTGGTTCAGTAGTTGTCGTTGGGCTTCCCTCCATCTTTGGAGTTTCTTTGGTATGGAAGTGGCCTCCTTCCTCTTTTCTCTCCTCCTGCCCATTTCCTTCCGTTTCCATGGCCCTTCCGATACTCCCCTTTTCCTGTTCCCCAGGCTGGAAGGGAAATTATTAGTGTTTCTAAAGAAAGGAGTAAAAAAGAGTTGCTAAGTATTTTTGTTGATACCTTCTTTCCCCGGATAACAATGCATGTAAATTGAGACACATTGATTGTATTTCAAATTTATCAATAAAACACTCTTTCCTTTTCTATCAAACATTGAAGATGACTATTTAATTTAATTACTCACCTGTTGTATATATTTTTGTTTCCATCCAGGGTTTTGATCTTACCTTCATTCCTCAGATGGTTCCTTGGCTCTAACTTCAGTGGGTTACTCAATCAGTCTTACAGCTATTCTGGGATGACAGCTTTTTACCTGAATAATATGGACCAATTTCTCTTCCATCTATTCTTCTTTTGGGATGCAGATCGTATAGGCAACAGGCGATATTTTGTCCACAATGTCAAAACTAGAGCTCCAAGACGGAAGACATTTCCGTTCCTTAGTCTGGTTTCCCTAGAAATTGCACAAATAAACCTTGTCACCTACCTCGTACTCCTTTTCCGTGGTCTTTAAATCATAGTATGATTTCATCCCTTCTACCAACTTCTCCAGGTTGCGCTGGGCATAAGAAAAAGCATGCTACAGATGTTTCCTTAGGTTCTCAATGAACTCATGAGTGGGGGACACATTCATCAGTGTCTGCTGCTGAGTTCTATAGAGCAGATGCTGAGGTAACACCATTTTTCATACGGTAACAAGCTGAAATGGAGACATTTTAGTTGCAGAAGATGGTGTAGACCTAATAGCCATCAGGACGAGCAGTAATTGAATGTCCCAAATGGGTCCAGAGTCTTCCACAAACTTCTTCAGCATGCTTACAATTGTCTTATTTTATCTCTTAATCCCTTTGCTCGATGCCGGGTGGTAGGCGATGTTGAGTTTTCTTTTTTCCCCCTAGAATCTCCCACATCTTGGTCATCACCTCACTGGTAAAATGCCTCGGTCTGACTCAATCCTTTGTGGGAGGCCAAATGAGAGAAGAATTGGTTGATCATTAGCGCAGCAGCTGTCTCTGCTGTACAATTTAGGACAGGAAGACATTCTACCTACTTGTACTTGTTTCCTCCAGAGGAGTGAATCATTGATCCAATGAATTTGACTTGGAAATCTGACAAAGGCAGTGTCATTCCCCTTTTTTATAGGGAAGCTCTGTGTGTACTGGAATTTTTCTGAAATTGTGCACACATGAGACACCCCTTTAACTATATTTTGAAGTTCTGGCCTATGTGTGGCCAGTATGCAACCTCTCGCAACATTTCCAATGTCGTGTGAAATACCCTATGACCATCAGTGGCCGTGTCATGAGTGTGATTCAATATCAGACGGCGTAATGAGGTAGGTGCCACCCACTGGTCACACCCAGATAGGGATCTCTGTGCCAACAAACCGCCTTGGATTCTAAACAATTTTGAAAATCTCATCAACACCCAGAGGTCCTCTTTACTGGTATAATCTGATTTTGTTAGAGGAAAACACTAGGTGTGTTCAATGTGTTGATATCATTTTCCAATAATCCGGTCCTCTTTTTGTGCAGTGATAAAATCTGCATCTGGGGTGTCCTTACTCCACTGATCAGTTGAGAGTTCACTGTTGGCATGAGTTTGAAACCTGGTCACAGCTATGTCTTGGATTTCACCCAGCATGGATTCCGTATCAATGAAATCCTCCTGTAGAGCTCTGGGTTTAGCCAGATGGTCAGCCAGGTTGTTCCCAGTCTTATCCGGTCTGTTCCATAGTCAGAGTCAGTGATTATCACCATTTCTTTGAGTTGGTGTTGTACTGCAGTGAGGATGGCTTGTACGACCATCAACTCTGCCACCTGACTACTTCAGGGTCCTATTTTGTAACCAGCGGAGGGTTCAGGGGTATCATTAACCCAGGTATTCCCAATGCCAGTCACTAGCTCTTTTTTCCCATTAGTGCCAACATGGTAGGAGCACCCGTCCACATAAAGTGTGGGGTATCCCCTGAAAAGTGTCTTCTTCAAAGACCTTGGGCCTCATTACACGGATGGCAGAGAACCATGGCGCTATTAGCGCCATGGTTCATGCCGGTAAAATACCGGCACCGCCTTGGCGGAAAGGGGAATTACCGCCCCATTCCAAGGTTGGCGGGGCGGTAATTCCCCCTTCCACCATTGCCCTTCCCCATTCCCATTTTCTCCCCATAGGGCATAATGGGAATGGGGAAGGCGCTAATTACGGTACCGCAAATTGCGGTACCGTAATTAGCTCCCTGGGTCCCTTTGCGGGTTGGTTTTTAACGCCTGCAAAAAGCAGGCCTTAAATCCCCCAACCCGCAAAGGGACCTCGTAGTAAGGCGGTAAGGATTTACCGGTACCTTTATTTTACCGGTACCGGTAAATCCTTACCGCCATCCGTGTAATGAGGCCCCTTGTGTAGGAAAGCTAAGTATGCCTCCATATTATTTTTGGTTATTAGACTTTCATCCTCGAGACAGTTTTCTTGAGCACAATCATGCAAGTCCACGAATCCTTGCTATGGAAAACTCTTCTTGTTTTGGCTATATCTAACCTCCACAGGAAAGCCTTGCATGGACAGAGTCCAGGAAGTAATTCAGGAATGACTTACATTCCCTGCCCGTATCATGTCAATTTGTAAGTACTGCCAGGGTTTGTGAGGAGTCTCTACGATGAAGGCGGTAGTTTCTCAATGCTCATGCCTTTGCCAGGAGTGCCTTTTCGCAGTTGTTGACTTTTTCCTCCACAGAGGACAACATGTTGCTCCAGTAAGAGATAACTTTGTTGATCTTGTCGTGCTTTTGGTACAATACTGCTGCAAGGCCGATACCTGAAGAACTCCTTATTCTTTATGTGTTAAGCAAAACAAGGAGCTTGGGAAAGGCTTATTTTCAGTTGTTTAACTGCCTCAGATTGCTCTGGACCCCACTCCCACTTGACTCCGGCCTTTAATACATGGACCAAGGGTCGAGTGACCACTGCATAGCCTTCAATGAACATTCGACTATAATTTGTGAGTCCAAGAAGGCTTCTCAATTCTCGCAGAGTAATAGTGTCTTTAAATTTCAATAAGGCTTCCACTTTCTTCACCTGGGGTTGAGACCCTCATGGGTGAATTCGACCCTAAAAAGTTCACACTGGTTTTACACCACTGGGCCTTCTGAAAGGACAGCTTTGCTCTGGCTTTCTCTAACTGGGCCAGATTTCTGCAACATGTTCTACCACGGTTGAGTTCTTTATCAATACAACATCTACAAAGGACAGGTTTCCCCTTTTACACAAATCGGGCATGGCCTTATACAGGAAGATATTTAACTAATTTCCAGAGTTTATGTATTCAAAGGATGTTCAGATCCACGTACATTGCTGCCCCCAAAGGTAAAGGCAAGCTTGTATTGGTCTTCCCTACTCACGTGTAAAATCCAGTAACCAATAGTCACATCAATGGCTGTGTACACTTTTGACCCTTGTATCTGTGCCAGCCCTTGATCGATTTAGGGAAGTGGACATCTTGGAATCTGGGCACATTTGTCTAACTCCCTCAAGTCTGCACATAGTCTCTGTTGTCCATTTGGTTATAGTATCCCCAGTACATGGTTGTTCAAGGTACTGTGGATGGGACAAATTATCCCACGGGATTCCACATTTCTGATCATCTCTGTGAGTGACTCCATGGACGCGAGAGTTAACTGGTATTGTTTAACAAATACTGGAACCATCTCTGGATCTGTGGGTATGGTGGTTAAATGAATGGATGTACATCCACAGTCCTATGAATCTACTGAAAGGATATCTACAAAAAAACCTACCGATCGCAATGCAATGCACTGTTAAATTATGGCAGTTACCACCCATGTGCCCTATGCGACAATCTGCCATTTGGGCAATTTCTGCGATACAGACGGACATGTACAAAAATATCAGATTTCCAACATCAATCAGAAGAACTGAAATTCCAACTACTCAAGAGAGGTTATCCAAGGAGAATCGTGAAGAATACCCACAAGCGAGCAAGAAACATCCTGCACGAGATTACCTTGCAACAACATGCAAAAGAAACATCAGAAAATACCATCACAGCAGTTACTCTCCCATTTTCAATACATTGAAAAGAGAGATAAAAAAGCTTTGGCCGATTTTAAATATAGGCACGACTGAGTTAGCCCATCCCGTATTTGCCATCAAACGGAGAAGGAATATCCGAGACAGACTAGTGCATACACCCGTGGAGCCAAAGGACACAATAGACCACAACACTCTCTGGGACACGACCAGCCCAAGTGGCCACACTCCATGTGGCGCATGTGTTATGTGCAAACAGACCACAAGAAGTAAAATCATAGATATAGGATGGAAAACACCATGGATACAGAGGCATTTCATGAATTGCAATAACAAAGGGGTCATTTATCTCATCACATGCCCCTGTAATCTTAGATACATCGGAATGACAGCCCGTTCCGCCAAAACCCAATTTATTTATTTATTTATTTAATTTATTTTCATTTATCAAGCGCGCTTACAGCCCATGAGGCATCGAGGCGCTGTTACAGATGATAAGCAGACTTGAGTTACAGGCGGGTGCCCAATGGGCTCATGGTTACACAGTAACAAACAAATATGCAGGGAATAGCTCAAACCAATTTGTGATAGATATTCTGTTTAGACAAAGAGTCTAGTTTTGATAGCCTTGCGGAAGGCTAGGTGTGATTCAATCAGTTTTAGGTGAGGTGGCAGTGCGTTCCAGTGCGTGGCTGCTTGGGTGGGGAAGCTGGAACCTCCAGCGCGCACCTTTCGTGAGGTAGGTGTGACAATCGTGTTGGCATAGTGTGATCTTAGGGGTCTGGTGGCCGTGTGCCCGATAATTCTGTCGGTCAGGTAGGGCGGGGCGAGCTCGTGGAGGCATTTGTGGGTGAGGGCAAGCCTTTTAAAGACAATTTTCTCTTTGACAGGGAGCCAGTGGGCTTGCCTTCTGATTTCAGAGATGTGGTCTCTTCTGGCGGTACCTGTGGCTGCCCTGAGCGCATTGTTTTGAGCTAGCTGCAATTTGGCCACGTTTTTGCTGGAGGTCCCAGCGAGGAGGGCATTGCAATAGTCTAGCGTTGACCCGATAATTGCCCTGGCAATGGTGAGGCAATTGTGGCGGGCCAGGAAGGGCCTAGCAGCGTTGAGGATTTTAGAGTAATAGGCTGAAGAGGTGGCAATAGCATTGACCTGTCTGTCCTTGGAAAGGTCGGAGTCAAGGTAGACTCCGAGGGTCTTAACATGGTTTGAGACCTTGATAGGAATGTTATCGATGGTGAAGGAGGAGTACTGGTCTCCAAGGTTGCCCAATATGAAAGGTGATCCTATGAGGAGGAGTTCAGGTTTTTCACTATTGAGGCAAAGCCAGTTCTCTGCCATCCAGGATTGGATGGTGGAGTAGATAGTAGTGAGGGTGTTAGTGTCTGCTAGGTAGTCGCCCGAGAGTGGGATGAGTACAGGTGTGTCATCTGCGTAATTGGTGTAGGATATGCCAAGGGAATCCAAGATGCTGAACAGGGGCCTTGTGAAAAGGTTGTAAAGTGTAGGTGCTATACAGGAGCCCTGGGGAACACCGCAGGTGAGGAGGCTCGGGGTGGCGGATGCAGACTCCAAGAAGACTTTCATGGCCCTTTCTTGGAGGAAGGAGGTGATCCATTGACAGGCTTTTGGGGAGAAGTTGGCTTGGGTGGCTAGATGGTGGCACAAGGTGTTGTGGTCCACGAGATCAAAGGCCGCGGATAGATCAAGGAGCAGTAGGAGAGCAGGTTTGGCTGCATCTCTAAGATCGTCCATTTGATTCTTAAGGTCTAGGAGGGCCGTTTCGGTGCCGTGCCGTGGGCGGAATCCAGATTGCCGGAGGCCTAAGAGCCGGTTATCCTCTAAGAACTTCTGGACTTGCAGGTAAGCTGCTTTGTCCAAAATTCTGAGCAGGAAGGGTACAGTGGTAATAGGTCTGTTATTACCAGGGACTGTGGGGTCAAGCGAGGGTTTTTTAAGGAGTGGGCGCACCCAAGCTTCCTTGAGTCCAGACGGGACATGGCCTGACTGGAAGGAGGAGTTGATAAAAGCTATAAGGAAGGGGGCTATGGTAGGTGCTGAGTCTTTGATGAGGCGAGCTGGGCAGGCGTCGCCCTTGCAATTGGAGGGTTTGATGGAGTTGAGCAGGGTGATGACCTCTCGCTCAGTGATATCTTTGAATTCAAATAAAATGGGAGGCGCTGGTCTTGATGGGTGGCTCAGCGCGCAAGTTGGCTATGATGTTGGAGAGGGCTTTTTGGTGGCCGCGGATTTTGATTTGGAGGGTGTTGAGCTTGTCTAGCATGGCCGACTGAATGCTATTACACCACTTGTCATCTTTGATGATTGATGGGGGAGCAGATGGTTTTTCCAGTTCCCTAAAGATGGTGAATAGTTCCTTGGACCCTGATTTGGCTTCAGCAATCCTGGTGTTAAAGGAGGCGGCCTTGGCTAAGGTAATGTTAGTCTTGTAGGATTTGGAGATGGTTTTGAACTTCTGTTTGGTGGCCTCAGAGGGGCTGGCTTTCCAGGCGGAGAGGGCAGTCCTTTTTTGCGCGCGTTGTTCAAGAAGTTCTTTGGAGAACCATGAGTTGGCATGTTTGGCTTTTTTGCGTTATTTAGGGTCAATGGAGCAATGGCGTCAACGGCTGACGTTATGATATCCTTAAAGGTGTCAGCTAAGGTTTCGGGGTTGTTAGAGGAGGGGGCCTGGAGGGCAGGGTTGAGGAGGTAGGGTGCTAGATTCTCAACTGTGAGAAGGCGAGAGCTCCTAGTGTAGGTTGCTGGGCACGGTGGGGGCGGGGGGGCGAAGGCCACTTTCTTGGTTCCGAGGGTGAATTGGATGTAGTGGTGGTCCGACCAAGGGATGGGGGTGTTGGCAGTGATGAGAAGGGAGCAGTTGTGATGACTGATCCAGTCGAGGGTACGCCCTTTTATATGAGTGGGCTCAGAGATGGAGTGTGTGAAGGCGAGGTTGGACAGGGTTTTCTTGAGGGATTTCGCAGGGGGGTCCTTAGGGTCGTTCAGCCCTAGGTTGAGGTCACCCAGAAGTAAGACCTGTGGTGTTTTTTTGATGTTGTTGGACAGTGCGTGGATAAGGGTGTCATGGAAGTCAGAGGATGAGCCTGGGGGTCTATATACAATGTGCATGGTTATGGTGCAGTTGGGGGAAACGTCAATTTTTAGAGGGAGGTAGTCGCTGTTGCTGTCAAGCAGGCCTTCAATTTCTCTAATGGCAATTGCTTCCCTGGTGATGAGGGCAACGCCTCCACCTTTCTGCGAGGTGCTGTCTTTCCTGAAGATGGAATACCCAGGTGGGATGGCAAGGGATAGGGCTGGGCCTGACATTTCATTGAGCCAAGTTTCAGTAAGGATGAGGAGGTCGAGGACTTCCTTGATGAGCAGGTCGTTCACGTCAAGGGCGTGTGCGGGTATGGATAGGGCATTAATCAGTGCGCACCTGAGTGTGTAGGCAGAGAGAGGCATGGAGGTGGGCGGGCTAGCCGGAGTGGAGAGTGGCTCGGAAATAGTGAGTGGGGTGGAGTCAAGGGTGGCCATGGGGGGGGCATCAACATGAGCAGTAGGCAAAGGCATAGCATTAGGCAACATAGTACAGTGAGGAGCCATGGGGGCGGCATCAACATGTGCAGTAGGCATAGCCATAGCCTTCAGCAACATAGTACAGTGAGTGGCCATGGGGGCGGCATCAACATTAGCACTAGGCATAGGCATAGCATTAGGCAACATAGTACAGTGAGTGGCCCTGGGGGCGGCATCAACATGAGCAGTAGGCATAGGCATAGCATTAGGCAACATAGTACAGTGAGTGGCCATGGGGGCGGCATCAACATGAGCAGTGGGCATAGGCATAGCATTAGTTAACATAGTACAGTGAGTGGCCATGGGGGCGGCATCAACATGAGCAGTGGGCATGGGAGCGCCAGTAGGTTTGGGCATTAGTGGAGGTGCAGAGTTAATGTTAATAGAGGTACTTTTGTTTGTGGCAGCCATGAGGTCTTGTTTGGTGGTATGGACATTGAAAGTCTGTCGTAGCGTTGCCACCAAATGCGTGGCAGTACAAGGGCTGGGGTTGACCTTAGTAAAACAGCGCGTGATGCTTGGAGGCTGGCTTCTCACGCCAACCCTTGCAATGCGGTACCCTATGTTGGGTGTGTATGTGAGGGGAATGGTGGGCAGGTGCGTGACCGTAGTCGTGCATTCTTGTAGGGACATTGCGTGGTGCGCCTGGCTGTGACCTGGGTAGGTGCACGCAGGGGGTGTGACTGGTAGGCGAAGAGGCTGAAGGCCTTAACTTGTGTGAGCTTGAGAGAGCCTGGATGCGCCAAGCTCCAGGCTCTATTGAACACAAGTCCTGTTTGGGGACCAAAAAATTAACAGCACCATTAGTCTCCCATTTTGTATCTCAAAAACACACTGGGGAGGACTTCAAATGGACAATACTTGAAAAGGTAAACCCACCCCGTAGAGGAGGTAATTTCCATGACATCCTTTTGAAAAAAGAACAACAATGGATTTTTCGTCTGGACACAGTAAGGAATGGTCTCAATGAAGAGATCCAACGGAACAGCTTGGCTCTAATTAAATAGACAAAGATACATCAAGGCTACAACCAAACCCAAAACAGCCATCTGCTAATTTCAAGGCCCTGTTGGAAAGGTATGCAGAAGCCGAACACTCTCCAATAGACAAAAGATCAGGGATGGAGTGAGCAAAAGCTTCTAGTAGAAGCAAGGAATTTAAAAAGCAAAATAAATAAAAGAAAAAATCAATATGAATAACAAGATCGCACCACGTATGTGTGACACCTACCATGGACATAATTACACACTAACAACACAAAGAATGATTATTCATAGAAGACACCCTTAGCACTTTGGCCTGTTTAACAAATAAAGCATCTTTGCACCCTGTCACATATATTCGATCTGTGATTGTAAGAACAGTGCACCAACCATATGTGCTAAAAAGGTTGCCAATATTACAATACACAGCACAAGTAAGCCTTATGCGATGGAGGCTGCTACAACACCTTTATTAGATATGATACACTAATATGGCAGTTCGACGACAAATACATCTGATGTCAACCACACAGCTTCAAAAATATCCGCACCCATTCCAACATGGTGAACATGAGATGACAACCTGGCCCATTCCAAAATGGCCGCCAGGATGTCGTAAGACAAGAAAACAAAACACGCGCTCGAGAACGAGCGCTGTAGAGTAGGAGGAGAGCAATGTGAGGAGACTGAAGGAACCGGCCGGGACACTCATGTAATACCTGGAGGTGCAACAAGTAAGTGAATACAAATACAAGAATTCACAAAACAAGGGTCTTGCACTAAACGCGATCTATACTCGCTGATAGTACATTTAGATCGCAACATTGCATGCCTCATGGGACGACACCGATGATTAGTAGGGAGCATCTGTAGCAATGAAACTCGCACCAGGAATAATGCACAACAAAACACGGTATGCCTCTGGCTAAATGTGCTGCCCATTGGACAGCACTTAAGCATAAATGAATCAAAAAGCATTGTGCTTTTCCAACATGTTGGTCTCTTTCTTTACAGAACCACCCCAGAATAAACAAAAGTGCTAAAACTTGACCAGATTCCCTAGAAAAACTGGCTTTGGTCTTGAATCTTCCATCTTCAAACTACCACCAGCTGCTCACCTGAATTCACGCGATCCGGGGATTCTTCATCACAATGCTGCATCCATCTTCGGAATGCTGCAGCAACCTGAAAAAGCAAAAACAGACATTATTAGTGAGCGCTCGCTCATGGCCATGCAAGGACAAAAAAAAACACTTACCAGGTGTAGTCTCTCCTTGATCTCGGAACCTCACAGCGGCCTGGAACATCGTAAGGACCTGCAAAGGAAGCAGCACAGGCACAGCTCAGCAAAAAGAAAAGGCAAGAAAGCGCTGCGCACCGTGCTTTCACTTACCTTGCTGGGATTCTCATCCTATAAAGCACGGCAACACCAAAACTCTCCAACTCATCTGAGGGAAAGAAACTAGAGACATTAATAACAACAAAAAGGCAAAAGAGGAAAAGGGCAAAATAAAAGACTGTAAAACAGTAGTACCAACCTCATCATGCAAATTGGAGTCACAGCAGGCCTGGACCCGAACACAGGGCAACTCACCAGTGAAGCAACTAGGTCGCAGAACGCCCACACCTCCAAGGCGCCCCTGCACAGAGACGCAGGACGGAGAGCACACCATACCTAATATTAAGGTAAGGAGAGAGATTAGACTTAAGGGAGGAATTCGATGCTGAGGGAGGTGGGACTCAATCCAAAATGCCGGTCAAGTGGCACAGCGAGTAGAGCGCTCGCTTTGACATCAGTGCAGAGCCTGCGAACGCAGGTTCGAATCCCGGCAGCGCCAAACTCAGCGTTTCATCCTTCCGAGGTCGATAAATGAGCACCACACACCGTGGGTAATAATAAGCAGCGCTCAGATACCTGAGGGTTCGTAGCGCTATATAAATGCCAAATTATTATTAAAAGAGACATTTAAGCCTTATATCCAGTTCTCCTGTATTGCAGGCGCTATCCACGTCCAACACACTACCAAGGAAGAGGGTTCGAGAGTGCTAATCTTCCAGCCAGGGCTGAGTGGTGTCCCTGTGGATATCAGGTGAGCGTAACAAAAGGTTATTTCCCCTTACATATTCTTTGAGTTTGTTCAGCTGATGTTGTAACCCTACCTCAGTTTGGTCCAAGAGTACTAGGTCGTCTGCATATAGTAGCCTTTAACGGGTATAGCACCCAGCTTTGGTGGAAAACATCTTGCCTGACAATGTAATTCCTACATCTGCCAAAAAGAGATTGAAAAGGATCCTGGCCAACAGACTGCCCTGTTTCAAGCCCTCTGTGGTAGGAATTTCCATTTTTATTTAACCTCATTCTAAGAGTAGATTCTCTCTGCAGAGTTTTTAAAGGTTCCAATAATGACCCAGGACAATTCCAAGCAGACAGTTAACCGCACATTTTTACTCAGTCTACTGGTAGAAGGCCTAGGCCAGGTCCACAAGGGCTATATATATATATTTCCTTTGCCTTCTGTGGCCCTGCTTTTGAGTATGTTAATTATCATAAGGTTAGCACTAGTTCCTACAGCCTTCAGAAACACAGTTTGGTAAATATTGTTCCTGCCTTCTTTCTTTGCCCACTCATTTAATCTTGTCAGGAGTGCAGATGGAAAGATTTTGCCAATCACATCCAGAAGGGCATCTTTAATATCGGCACAATTACAGCTTTCTTCCGGTAGTCCGGTAGACCTCTTAACTCCTCAATTTCCCTGAACAAAATATTAATAAATCTTGCCTATTGCTCTGGGGATTGTTTCAGCAGTGCGTTGATCATCCCATCAGGGCCCAGGGCCCGTGAAGTATGTTGTGAGGTAGAAGCAGTGGCAGCCGCCCTAGATACTGGGAGAAAAGAGGGGGTGGCGGAAGGGGCCCATCAAGTGCTGGCCATCAATGAAAAGAGACAGATTACAGATCCCAGAATGCCCCACGAAATACTGCATCAGGGGGGAGGCACACCGATGGGTAAAGAAAGGAAAAAAAGGAAAGGGAGAACTGGGTTTCCTTATGTTAGAACCGCCCAAACACAAGCAAAGTACAGGGTTAACCCACAGTGGACGGTGCAGAGAGGAAGTGGGGAATCAGAATTAGGTGTGTTAAAACCGTTGCTGAGAACACATGGGGCTGATTACGGGGGAGGGGCCGGGCAGGGGTTAAACGCAACTCCAAGAGACTCAGGAGGCGTCTTATCTTGCAGGAGCAGCGCGTTGCGAGAGACGCCGCACCCGAGTGGAGTGAGACCAGCCAAGACTACGAGTGGGCTTATTAGTAATAAGCAGAAAGCCCACAGATTGACGCCGTACCTGGTCCGAGGCTCAAGATATTCTAGTGGAGAGAAACGGCCGCCAAAGAAGAAGGATTCGGAGGGGTGAAGTGTGTACTATTGCCATTTGTTATTTTCGTTTTCATGGCCGGCAGACAGGTTTGAAGGGTGAAAGCCTGTAATCGCCTGGCTGTGGCAAAGACTATTTTGGAACCAATTAAGCCCAGCAACGGAAGGTGCATGTAAAGCAAGGCACAATGCCTGTGCCTACGAGGTGAAAGTTACCGTCATCAGTTGGCTGAAGTTATTGATCTGTGACCAGTATTTGTTGTACAATAAACCACTGTGAAAGGAAAACCTTGTTTGTCTCCAGCTGACTACTTAACAGTGGTGGCAGCGGTGGGATTCCAGAGGAACGCAAAATCACCAGCAGCATGGAAGCCGTGTTAAAAGCACTGGCTGAAGGCCAACAGCAACTGCAGCAGTTGGTGCAAGTTCAAGGGCATCAAGCGCAGACGGACCGGCAGGCCCTACGACAGGCTCTACAAGTGCAAACAGCAACTCAAGAACAGGGAAGAGAAGCATTGAGGATTCTGGGTGAATCAATGGCTAACCAACGGGCACATCCAGCCATTCCCTCTACCGTACTTCAAAAATACCAGGCAGGGGATGACCCTAGTTATTTCTTTATAAACTTTGAAAGAATAGCCCGAGCAGCACAATGGCCACAGGACAGATGGGCTTTCTTTTTGGCGCCCCTGCTTACTGGAGTAATGCAGGGAGCCTATCAGGCTGCCAATCCCACAGGGGACACCCCATATGTGGACATCAAGAAATCAGTGGTGGAAAGGCTGGGGATGGATGAGGAGTCCTATAGGCTCCAGTTTCGTGAAACTAAACTGAAAACCGGCGAGAGCCCCAGGCAACTGTTCTACCGCATACAGGATTTAGCGGAAAAATGGCTACAACCCAACACAGCCACGATTGGACAGATTAAGGAAAAGGTAATGTTAGAGCAATTCATTGACGCCCTGCCTAGTCCCATCCAAAGGTGGGTAAGGCAACATCACCACCTTACTCTGTCGGAAGCCATAGATGTGGCCACCGCCTATCAAAAAGCCAGAACACCCCGCACCTTCACAACACTAACAGCGAGGCCCCCCAACGAAACTCCTATTATGCGCAGCAATTACAGGGGAGCAATCCAGGAACCCAGGAATGGGCCAGACCCTAATCCCAACAACTGAAACAGTGTCCTAAAGGGACAGACACCCCAATGCTTCGAATGTGGGGAATGGGGCCATATAGCCCGGTTCTGTGCCAGAAAAACCAAGGCAGAACCAATGGACATTGGAACGCTACAAGCTCCAGGATATCGGAAGAAACTGCCCTATGTGATAGAGGTAACGGTGGATGGACATCCCCAACAAGCCATGATGGACAACGGTAGCAGACAGACGGCCATACAACCGCATGTGAGTGAGCAAGAACCAGGAAAGGTGAGCACCATTGACATTAAATGTGTGCATGGGGACGTAAAAAGGTATCCTACGAAAGACATTGTGTTGGGACTACAGGGACAAGAGATACCAGTTAAAGCAGCCATTATTCCTGCCATACCAGCCCCGGTACTAATAGGGACAGATATTCCAGAATTCGATAAATGGTTAAAGGAAGCTCCATTTACCAAAACAGAGATCGGGGTACCAGCAAGAAGGGGGAAACTCACAATAAGCCAGAGAAAGAATATGGAAGAGAACAGTGGAAAAGGAATGGAAATTGCCATCATAGACTGGCGAGTGGGAGACCATCTTCCCTCGCTCTGGTCCGAAACCGGACTGGATGAAACCCTAAAAAGGGCCAGGGAGCAAGCCCAAGCAATGAGAGGGACCGCAGTTACTACTCCATACTTCAAGGAAAACCAAGGGCTAATATATAGGGTGACCAGAAGTTCCGATAATCAGGAGAGGGAGCAATTGCTGGTTCCCCAGTCATACCGGAAAACTCTGATTCAACTGGCCCATGATCACACAACAGGGGGGCACTTAGCGGAAAACATGACGGTGTAAAGGGTGTTGCAGAATTTCTTCTGGCCTGGAGTGTATGCAGAAATAGCCAGATATTGTCAAAAGTGTGCCATATGTCAAAAAACTAGTCATCATATACCAGCTAGAGCACCTCTACAAAGAATGCCCCTGATTAGGGAACCCTTCCAGAGAATAGGAATGGGCATTGTAGGGCCATTGGAGCCCACCAGTAGAGGGTTCCGGTTCCTCTTAGTGATTGTGGACTATGCCACTCGCTATCCCGAAGCTTTCCCTTTAAGGGGAATCTAAGCAAGACAGGTATGCGATGTGCTTATGCCGTTCTTTGCTCGAGTGGGAATTCCCCTTGAGATAGTTACAGACCAGGGGAGTAACTTCATGTCAGTGGTTATGAAGGAGGTGTGTAAGACCATAGGAATTCAACACCTGAAAACCTCAGTGTACCATCCACAAACGGATGGGTTGGTGGAACGATATAACAAAACTATTAAACAGATGATAAGAAGAGCCACCAGCCCCACAGGGTTGTGATGGGATCGGGTTCTGCCTTGGGTGCTGATGGTACTAAGGGATACCCCGCAATCCTCAACCGGATTCTCCCCTTTTGAATTGTTATTCGGGAGACAACCCAAGTCCATACTGGGTTTACTAAAAGACACCTGGGAACAACAGGGGGAAACCTCACTCACCGACTATGTTAATGACCTAAAAGAACATCTAGGTAAACTGAGAGACTTTGCTCAAGAAAACCTGGGGATGGCCCAAGACAGACAAGAAAAGTATTATGATCAAGGGAGCCGACCTCGAACTTTGAAGGTAGGGGATAAGGTATTGGTTTTACTGCCTACCCACACGAACAAAATGTTGGCTCAGTGGAAGGGCCCGTATCAGATAACAAAAACATTGGGACCTGTAAACTATGAGGTGGAACAACCCGAACGGAAAAATAGATTTCAGAATTATCACATTAACTTGCTCAAGCTGTGGAAAGAAGGAACACCGGACATATTATGTGCAACACTCTCAGATATGTCAGTCTCAGAGCAAATGGTCCCTAATAGCCATAGTAGTCTTCAAGATGTGGAAATGGGGGAACAGTTGAGTGAATCCCAAAAGACCGAATTATTGGATACCTTGAAACAGGTGGCCGAGATTTTTTCAGGAATACCAGGAAGAACACATATGGCTACCCACTCTATACCCATGGAAGAAGGGAAAATTATAAGGCTCAGGCCTTACCGAATTCCGGAGTCAAAACGTGGGGAAATGGCCAAGGAAATAGATAACATGCTCGAACTGGGGACCATTGTGTCATCTAAAAGTGCATGGTGCTCGCCAGTGGTCCTAGCACCTAAACCTGATGGTACTACCAGGTTCTGTATGGACTTTCGGCAGTTGAACGCAATATCCCACTATGAAGCCTACCCGATGCCCAGAATTGATGAACTGATAGAAAAACTGGGTTCAGCCTATTCCTGAGCACCCTGGATTTAACCAAAGGGTATTAGCAGATCCCCCTTAACCAAGCAGACCAGGAGAAAACCTCAAGGCTTGTTTCAGTTCACTGTCCTACCCTTTGGTTTGCATGGGGCACCGGCTACATTCCAGGCATTAATGGATAAAATCTTGAGACCACACGAAGAATATGCCGCGGCTTACTTGGATGACATAGTGATCTTCAGCCATATGTGGAACGAACACCTGGCACATTTGACCCAAGTGATACAATCATTAAAAGAGGTGGGTCTGCACATTAACCCAAAAAAGACTAAACTGGCAGCACACACAACCAAATACTTGGGGTATGCAGTGGGGGGAGGGGTGATAACCCCCCTTTTGGACAAGATTCAAGCCCTACAGAAGCTTAGGCCTTCCGAAACTAGGAAAGAAATTCGAGCCTTCTTGGGATTTGTAGGGTATTATTGGAGATTCTTGCCACAATTCTCTACCATAGCTGCACCTCTTACAGATGCGCTGAAAACAAACCGTCCCCTACAGATCACCTCTGAAGCAGTGCTTTTCAAAGGAATTCTATTTGCAGGCGGATGCCTCGGGATGTGGTTTGGGAGCAGTGCTGTCCCAGGGGACGGAGCAAAACCTTTGCCCAATAGCCTTCATCAGTAGGAAGTTACTTCCACACGAGATTCCGTACTCAACGCTGGAGAAGGAATGCCTGGCCATAAAATGGGCTGTGGAGTCTCTCCGATATTACCTACTGGTTAGACGATTTACCATTTTTACCGATCATGCACCCCTAAAATGGTTGGCTACACAAAAAGACTCAAACCATAGAGTTCTGAGATGGTTTTTGATGCTACAGCCTTACCAGTTCGTGACTGTGCATAAACCAGGAAAATATCAGATGGTGGCTGATTACTTGTCATGTGCCATGGACCTGCCCGAACGGCATGGGTCCTTGGGGGGAGTATGTGAGGTGGAAGCAGTGGCAGCCGCCCTAGATACTGGGAGAAAGGAGGGGGTGGCGGAAGGGGCCCGTCAAGTGCTGGCCATCAATGAAAAGAGACAGACTACAGATCCCAGAATGCCCACGAAATACTGCATCAGGGGCGAGGCACACCGATGGGTAAAGAAAGGAAAAAAAGGAAAGGGAGAACCGGGTTTCCTTATGTTAGAACCGCCCGAACACAAGCAAAGTACAGGGTTAACCCACAGTGGACTGAGCAGGGAGGAGGTGGGGAATCAGAATCAGGTGTGTTAAAACCGTTGCTGAGAACACATCGGGCTGATTACGGGGGAGGGGCCGGGCAGGGGTTAAATGCAACTCCAAGAGACTCAGGAGGCGTCTTATCTTGCAGGAGCAGCGCGTGGTGAGAGACGCCGCACCCGAGTGGAGTGAGACCAGCCAAGACTACGAGTGGGCTTATTAGTAATAAGCAGAAAGCCCACAGATTGACGCCGTACCTGGTCCGAGGCTCAAGATATTCTAGTGGAGAGAAACGGCCGCCGAAGAAGAAGGATTCGGAGGGGTGAAGTGTGTACTATTGCCATTTGTTATTTTCGTTTTCATGGCCTGCAGTCAGGTTTGAAGGGTGAAAGCCTGTAATCGCCTGCCTGTGGCAAAGACTATTTTGGAACCAATGAAGCCCAGCAACGGAAGGTGCAAGTAAAGCAAGGCACAATGCCTGTGCCTACGAGGTGAAAGTAACCGTCATCAGTTGGCTGAAGTTATTGATCTGTGACCAGTATTTGTTGTACAATAAACCGCTGTGAAAGGAAAACTTTGTTTGTCTCCAGCTAACTACTTAACATATGTATTCTTTTAATTTTCGATAGGATGTCTTCAGCACTATGTGGAACAACACACCCCTCAACTGATGTTTCCTGAACTCTGTGGGCTTCCCTACATTCCGCCCGATAAGGTAGGGCAAAGTGGGCCACCCAAGCTGCCTCTGAAACTGTATTCATCTGCACCACTAGCTGGACAGTGTCTGGTGTCTTCAATAACCCCCAAATATCGACGTTTTCTTTTTTACTAAGGGCCCTCAACATGTTTTCAGCATTGTGCTGCAACATTGCCCCCTTGTGCCATTTTATCCATGGTTTATATTAACTGGTTGTTTTTGTTGGTTCTTCAAGCGCTTTTGCCATTCTAAGTGATTTCCTTATGTCTGCCCTCTTTCTAACAAGTACGTCATCATACACATGGTTGAATTTCTTCCCATGTTCCACCATTCCCTTATTAGGGATCATGAAACTGCACAATATTGATGGATATTCATTAATGTTTTTTCATCTTGCTCAGACCCCCTAGAACATTTTTCAAGGTATGTTTTTGTCAACTGCTCCACATTTATTTAATTCATTTTTAGGCGATTGACACCATTATTAACGTTGCTGACAAAACCATGAAACCATCCCTTCTACCATCTTCCACTACCCAAGACTTATTCAAGAGGTCATGATCACTGGACATGGTTTCAAACCACGCAAAAGTTATGAACAA
The DNA here is from genome assembly GCF_040938575.1 of Ambystoma mexicanum. Taxonomy (NCBI): domain Eukaryota; kingdom Metazoa; phylum Chordata; class Amphibia; order Caudata; family Ambystomatidae; genus Ambystoma; species Ambystoma mexicanum. The sequence goes on from NC_090923.1 coordinate 1,252,378,250, forward strand.
AATCCAGCATGGGTCTAGACAGGAAGACATAGGGCCTCATTACGACTCAAGCGGTAAGGGTTTTACGGCGGCGTAAACAGCGCCGACCCTTACCGCTTGATTCCGAGGTCCCTTAGCGCCATGGAGGTTTTAACACCTGCTTTTAGCAGGTGTTAAAATCCATGGCGCTAAGGGACCTTGATGTTAATTACGCCACCGTAATTTACGGTGGCGTAATTAACGCCTTCCCCACTCCCATTATGCCCTATGGGGCAAAATGGGAATGGGGAAGGGAAAATGGGGATTTACCGCCCCACCAAGGTTGGAATGGGGCGGTAAATCCGCCAACCACCATGGCGTAAACGTAGTTTACGCCATGGTGCTAAAGTCACGGCCCAGGCGGTAACTTACCGCCTGGGTCGTAATGAGGCCCATAGTCTATTGTTGCTGATTGTTCCTCCCAGGCCCAGGTTGATTGTCCAAGGATGTCTCCTTCAATATGTCAGTTCAAAATGTGCAAGTCTCTTGAGGCCATCAAGTTCATCCAAGCCAGGTCTCTCCTCTGTGAAGAATTCAAACCGGCCCCCTGTGACTTTATTATTGTTCCATCCTTATTCAAACAAATAGCGTTCAAATCTCCACAAACAATAATAAACCCCGACCTGTCTTCTTGGTAAGACTCGTCAATGAGTTCTGCGACTTTCCCAATAAGATTATCAGTCTGCATAGCCGTAGGGTTCCCGTAAATATTAATGATAGACAATCAACACTTCCGCTTTCATCTGATACTAGTGCCCAATGGATTCCATTCCACCACTAATCTTTGGGTATATGGTTCCGGGCACTGAGATTTCAGTACTTTTAATCCCAAGCCATTTTTAACAGTTGTTTTAAAGACCCGAGACTTTTGTTGCTGGATTTAGTATCACTGAGTAACCATCCAAACTAGGACTACATTGAAGCCAGGTTTATTGCAGACCAAGGAGGTCAAATTTTCCCAAGTCGATATCCTTTTCTACCCTTAGGTGATTGTGACCCCTTGTGTTTCACGATCCCAAGAACATCAGCTTTGATTTATTTTTCTTACAATGCTATTGGTCATTTGAACCTCCCAAATCTCCTGATAACCAATCCCAATAATTATGCTCCAGGTTGCTTCCTTCAGCTTGTTTTATTACCACTGTTCTTTCACCATTCCGGGCTTTTTACCGTCTATTGTCATAAAGAGGTTTTCATTCTTTGCTAACGGGTTATTCAAGATTTCTCTTTCCGTTTCCTCGATCAACTTAGTGAGGTTTACAAATTCCCTTGTTCATGCTACTTCTTTAATGGATTGCCGAGAGTTTGCCTTTGCAGTGTCTGTTACTTTATTACCCCTGTGTCTTCCGGCGTTGTTGAGGCTGATGTTTTGATTGTAGTTAAATCAAACCCTAACATTGGGAAGCTTCCTGCGCAATCCAGCATCATTTGTCTGGAAATAGGGGAAGGAGTATGACGGTATACGTGATCCATATGGCTCTAATCCACAAATTCAACCACTTTGAAGTCGTTTGATCTAGTTGTCTTAAACTGGGTAAGCAGTGTATAAGCTCGACAACGTGCACCTGGTTTAAAATTAGCTTATCATTCCTGTCCAGCAGATTTTCCAGGTACAAGCACTCAAAATTGTCCCTGGTGTTTTCCTTTGATTCTGCCATGACAAGTAGTTCTGATGTTTCCTTTCTCCTAGTGCTGGGTTCCAGATGCTTCTCTGCTTTCCCTAAGTGAAGAAAGGAGCAAATCGGAAGTAAAGATGGTCATTGGTTCACTGGGACATTCATTGGGCTACCCTCCTCCCAGATTGACTGAGCCGATTGCACACACTGAATTGTTACATGTTTTTTTAACTGGGTCTGCTTAAATTGGGTCTCCGCGGCATGTCTCTTCTCTGCTAACGTTATATATGTGTTGTTAGGAGGTTGCATGACCATGTTTTTTTCTCCATCCACCTCAAGGTCCCTTCCACTTGTGTCCACATTGGTACTTAATATGGGTTGGAGGTTGGTGGTTGGAGAATCTCGGGAGTCTATGTTTGCCACTGAGTGAACTGGCCAATTCATTGCATCGTCTTGGCATTGATCCTCAATAATTATCTCTGGTTCTGTCTTTTCCACCTCTTTTACTCTTTTACAAGATGCTTTTTTGGTGTTTTTTTAGCCTCTGACACAGGTGCTGTTGGGTCAGATAGGTTTTAAGAAAGTTTTGTGAGACATTTCATTTTACCTTATGCAATGTTTGTTGGAGATTTCTTGATGGGTTGGATCTATTTTTCCTGTGTTTCCTCCTTTTTTGCCTGAATATCAGAAATTGTCTCTGACTAACATCACTAAAATGTGTTTCTTCTTCCTATGGGTCACTACCCTCCTCCTTTACGGGATCCACCACTAGTTCATCCTCACCCTTTCCCCTTATTTCTTCCCTAGATTTATTGTTGGTAATTAGTACTGTCTTGGACTTGTTTATGATACACCAAGTGACCGCCCTTTCCACCTCATTTTCACTTCCAACTATCAAATTGCCTTGGCAAGCCACCTCCTTCCTCTTTGTCAAGGTCATCTGGTGACTTTCGTTTCATAAGTTATGTTCAATGACATCCCCCAAGGCATCCCTACCCTTTTGTCGTTCTTAATGAGTGGTGCAATGGGAGTCGTCCTTGTTCCTGATTTCTCAAGCTAACTCTTCCGGTTACTCTCTGCTGATTGTTTTTACTGCAGTAAGGTAACCTTCCAGGTTTAGCAACTTAGAGTGCATCATTGAAATCAAAGTATTTTGGTCCCTTAGTGAATCGTTCAGCAGGGTTTCATATAGTTTGGTAAATGGAACAAGTGAGATAGTTTTCACTTGCAAGCTCTGCGTGATAACATACCCTACAGTCAATTTCTCAGGGCTAGACGCAACTGTACTAAAATGGAGGATTTTACTACTCAATTGAATACAATACAACCTAGACTGTCAGATAGAGGATATCACCATAACTTGCGCAGACAATCTAAAAAAAAAAGCACAAAATCAACACAGGGAAAATCTTCTGACCAAAAAAGTAAGGAAAACATTAATAATTCCTGTTTGGTATTTGCCATGACATGTAATACCCACACAATGAGATTAAAAAAACTGATATACAAACATTGGCACTTGTTACAATTGAATAATCCAAAATTGGAACGTCTCGTATATGCTTTCAAAAAAATTAAAAATCTGAAAGATTGGATCTCTAGAGCAGACAGAGGATCAATAAGAAACAAAACACCCACGATCACATCGCTTTGGGGTTTAGAACCTGTTACTGGACAGTTTCCATGTAGGACCTGCTATCAATGTATTTCGACCTCAGCGTGTACTTCAGTCCTAATAAATCATAAAACGTGGACCTTGAAACATCACACTGCTTGTAATAGTAAAATTGTTATATATGCAATAAGGTGTGCATGTAACAAAACAAATATAGGAAAAATGTTGAGAACCGAAAAACAGAGAATAACGGAAGAAAAGTCAAAGATCCATACCAAGAATATTAGATCGCCCTTGATAGCCCATTTTATTGAAGAAAATCATTCATGCGAAGAACTTAAATGGTGGGCGATCGATCGCATATGGGGAAGTGATGGACGCAATACATCCACCAGATTGTCTCAGAGAGAACAATGGTGGATGTATCATACTCAGAGTCATCAAAATATTTTGAATCAACAGAAAGAATGTCTTCAATGCTTTTTATAATAATGTAATATGGGAATATTATAGATTGTTTCTTTAATTGGTAATATTCTGTCAACATTTAGTATATGGCTTCTAATTTTAACACGTATGTGAAAAGTTCATCAGGTATCATCTTCTGTTATGCACATTGTCCTAGACAGTTATATATATATATTACATGGCCACGGAAGTGGCCATGTAGTTATGGTTAAGTTGGTGTTTCCATAGGAAGAGCACTTTTTGGGTGGCTTATAACTACGCTCCCCCTGGACGAATCCTCACCAAAATTTGCAAAAAAAAGTATATGGCCCACTTGGCCATTTGGCCATGCACCCAACACTCTATGCCCTGGCCACAACCACCGCAGCATATCACACTTATAGTTGCTTATAACTTTGAGTCAAAAACAAATTTATAAGGAACAAAGTTATAAAATACTATGGGTGTGATATGCTGCCATGGTTGTGGCCAGGGCATAGAGTGTATAATGTACTTACTGTTTGGTTTAGTAACTGGAGTACATGTATTTCTTGTTAATTTCTGTGATAAAAGAAAATAACATGTTAGTATTAGTATTTTGTAATGACTTATTACATTGTATATTCAACATTTTTTTTGACCCATATATTTAGTAGATTAGAAACCAGAGTACTGTGCAATTTGCTCAGTTTCTGTGTTCGTTGCTAAAATCATTGGGTCTGTGGGAGAAAAAATAATCCATGTTGGATTAAAAAAAAAACTTTTTCTGTTATGCTACAGTTTATTTGTTTGTTTGTTTTCAGTGTTCACTTGTTGTTTCTGGGTAATGCTTTATACATTGGCTTGTTGCATTTTTTTGGAGCAGTAACATATTATTTATTTGTTTGGATATTATAACATTTTGGAGCAGTTAGATACCAGTAGGTGTATTCTAACTGCCTATTTTTTAATATATTTTAGTGGTATTGTTTTATCTGTTTGGATATTGTTAAATTTGGGACAGTTAGATACCAATTGGCGTATTCTAACTGTCTATTTTTTTATATATGTTTGTGGCATTGATTTATCTGTTTGGATATTGTTCAATTTTGGGACAGTTGGATACCCATTGGTGTATTCTAACTGTCTATTTTTCTGCTCTAATTTGCTAGTATTCATTTATCTGATTAGTTGTTGTAGAATCTTTTGGCAGTTAGATAGCTTTTGGAATATTCTTACAGTTTACATTTTTTTACTACAAGTTTACTTAGGGTTTAAGTACAGTTTAGTTATCAAATTTTGGTTTTAAGAACATTAAATAAGCGTTTGTAAGATTTGCTGGTAATCTCTGCTTTAGAGTAATGGTACTATCATTACATTGAAACCATCCACATTTCTTTTTTATATATGCAGTGTAGTGTCCTGAATTGGTTGTGGCTCCTGCGTGGTAGATTATACCTATTGTTGTGAAGGTTTTCTTACCAAGTGATATTTGACCATGTGTGAATCCAGTCAGCGTGCAGTTGTTTTTGGTACCATCTGCATTGTAACGTAGAAGCATTAGTATTACTATTTACTATGTGCTTGTATTAGTAACGTGGAGCGATTATCTGAATTGCAGGTAGAACATAATCTACCATGGTTTGCATTTTGTACAAGTTGCTGAAATGGAATGGATTCACAATTAGGTATTGATATATATACAAAGCGTTCATTGGGGATTTGTTCTTCTGTAACATTGTTGCAGAGAGTGCATGTATGTTTCCACATGTATGAAATGTAGAAGATTTCATTTATAGATATGTTTTTGTTTTCCAGTACTTTTAGTAAGTACATTAGAAATTCTTGTGGATCTTCCTGTGAGTTTATAGTGAATTTCACCATTCCAGCACAGTAGTCCAATTGTTGTCTTATTCCATAAACACTATATGTGTTATCAGGATTGTTTGCTGCATTTCTGTGAAGTACTAACATTTGCAAACACAATGGGTCTGTACTGTGTAAGTAAATGTTGTCAAAAATTGGTGGTAATTGAAATAGAATATTCATTGCTACATTTGTGTAGCAACTTACACCAACCATATTTGAGCGTTTAAATGGACCAGGTAGTTATGTATCTGACTGCTTTTTTTGGAGTTTGTCTTCCTTCTTTGAAGAAGTACCTGGTTTACTTTCCCTAATTGATTCTTTTTTGCTTGTGGTATTTGATGAAGTATTAGTTTCTTTTACTCTCTTTGGAGGATTTGCAGTGACATCCTGTTGCATTTCTGTTTGATTTATTTTTCTTTTATAACGTTTTACTTTTTGTGGAACAGAATATGTGTTTAGATGGGGGGTGTATAGTGAGCAAAGTCTATTGTATTCTAAAATGCAAGGAATATCAGCGTTTACTTTACTTGCATCAAAGTTGATCGAAATAGACCGTCAAGTGTACGTAAGCGTGATAGTGCTACGTAGGTCATGCCTTTTTTAAAGACTGTGTTACCAATATCTATCATTGCTTTGTATAGGGTAAGACCTTGTGATTTATGAATTGTGACTGCGTATGCAAGAGTTAGAGAAAATTGTTCTCTGCGTACATACATGTCTTTGAAGAGAAGGAATCGAGCTGTTGAGTGTCCTATCCTTTTTACTTCTGAAAGTTTGTCAAAGAGAATAACAAACTGAATTTTGTTGTCACGTGGGTATGTTTGAAAGCCAACAACTGTACCCAGTGCTCCATTAACTAGTCCTTGGTCCACGTCAAGGTTACGTTTAAGCATTACTCTGCAATTTAAGGATAATTTTAATATCTTTTCTAAGCCTGCTGTGTTTGAGATTGATTTTTCTAAACTATTTAGTCTTGTTGTGGCTTGGTCACACATAGGTAGTGTCATACCATGTACATCTAGTTTGTCTGTGGCGCTAATTTCCATTATTGGTTGCATTTCTTTACTTAACATTATTTCATTGAATTTGAAACAGCTTGCAAGAGTTGGCATTAAGGCCATACAATTGACATTTTTGTGGGCTAATTGTTCCATAACATCTGTAGCACATGCATTATCGCCATAAAGTGCATTGATGTGCCGGGTTTTCAATATTGCTTCTGCTTCTTTAGAAAGTATACCAACTCTGAAACTTTTTAAGATGTTGGCATAAGTGAGATCTGCAGATTGCCGCATGTTTTCTATTAATTCTCTGTATTGGAAATGTTGCCAAAGGTTGGCATTTCCAATGCTGCCAACAGTTTTACGGCAGAGTTTGTGTCCTAATGTTTTAAAAATAGGCTCACCTTTTACTGGTGTCAATTGAAGAAGATCTCCGAAAACAATAATGTGTTTTCCTGCAAAGAGCTCTTCATAGTTTGTTTTGAGTACTTCTTGTAATCTGAGGTGAATCAAAGCCAACATTAGGTTGGAGACCATGCTCACTTCATCTATTAGTAGCATTTTCATTTGTTTCAATACTCTGCATAGTTCCATTGCAGCTTCTGCATAAAGTTTGTAATAGTCTAATTTGTTCTGGTGTTCTACTGGCAATAGTAGTAATCAGTGTAACGTGACACCACCTATCTTGTAGGCAGCTAAACCTGTGGGGGCAGTGACAACAGCTGACAGTTTGTTGTTTGTCAATTGTTGAAGGAACTTACTGATGATTTTGATTAGGAATGTTTTGCCAGAACCAGCGTCACCACTGACGTACAGTAGTAAAGGTTTATAATTATGGCAGGAACATTCTTCATTTTCATGTTGTACACCATGTGCAATTTGTTTTGTTACTTATTGAAAAATGCTAGGTTGCTCATTGTTTAGATTTGATTGTAGTATAGTTAAGTCTTCTTTATCTTCATACTGACACATGGTGTTTTCTACTTCTATCATAGCTAATTCTGCCTCATTTATTATTAGTGGTTCTCCCAGTGGTTCTTGGCTTCCTGTTACAGAAGGTTGACTACTGTCAGGAGTTTCTTTATCTAGTAGGGCCTGGAGTTCTTCTTCATGTTGCTGTTCATTGTGGAACATTGTTTTGTACTGTCTAAAGTTTACATCAGTTATAGTGCTTTAATTTGCTTTAAAAAAAAGCATCTTCATATGAGTCATAGTTATCTTGTATTTCTTCTTCTTTTCTCCATGGTTTAAAGAGTTGTAGCAGGGACATATAATATACTTCTTTATGTTGAGGAGTCTTTAATGACAATGTGATATGATTAATTAAATTTGGTTTAGTGAGTTTAACTAAGCTGCCTTCACAGTTTGTCACTCTGTATTTACCTTTTTTTTCATCAGGTTTTATATTATTTTTGTATGTTTAGTTTTGGGCTATGTGGTATAGACACATGGTTTCCAAAGTATTACTTCTGTTTGGGTAGTATGTGTCTGATAAATTGTTTTTTAAAATGTCTTGGCTGTTGGGATCACGCTTAGCTATTGTTTCTATATCTTCGTAGGATTTTAGAACTCTTTTTCTAGATTTAGCTGGACCAAGACTTAGCCATACTATATTTTCAGATTTACCATAGAATGCAGTACCAGTTAAACGATCAGCTGCTTCATATGATCCACATTCTCTATGGGAGAGCATTTTTATGCCCAAGCTGTATAATTTCTGAGACACTGTTTTATCTGATGACAGCTCATTCCAGAGGTCTTGGAGCTCTGTCTTTTCTGCTTTGGTTAAGTATGCTGTGACATATCGTGCAACTGCAGTAGAATTGTCTGCAATGTACTGCACATCTATGTTTGCATTCCATAAGTGGGCAATGATTGCATTATAATCATTGATATATTTTTCTTCTTCTTTTCTTTTTATGTAATATGTATTTTTAGGTGACTTACCTTTAACACTATGTCTAACTGAAGACATGAGGTTGTTCACTTGACCTGTATTTGTAACTGGTCTAGGGAAACCAAATCGGCATTTGGTGTAGTATTTCCCTTTGTTTTTGTATTTGCGACGACAATATTTTCCACATTTGTGTCTTTGAAATTGTAAAATTTGTGCATGAAGATCACTATTTGTTGCTTCCAATGGAATTTCACAAGTGACATATTTTTCAATAAACTGTAAAACAGAGGAATCACTGTCTTGACCAAATCTAGGAGCATTTTAATCCATAAAAGCATGTGGATATGTGGTGCTCCTCTGGCTTGGTATTCTTTTCTCCAAAAGAAGTGTTGCACTTCTCCAAGGGGAGGAACAGTTTTATTACAAATAAAATGTAGCATAGCAATGAAGCGATGGTGAAAATATCTTGAAACATTAACAGGATCCAAAGAACAAAGTTCTCCAGGCGTTAGTATATCTATGTTTGTTTTGTTTTTATTTGATATGCGTAGGAAATCATGTAAATCTTCCCATGCATATTCTGCACAACTTAATGTAACAAACCAAGTCGGTGGCCCAAGGTTTCTGATCATACAACGTACATCTCCATGACGTCGAAACCAGTACTCTTTAGTACCATGCATATTTGCTAATAGATTTGTAATATTTGATTGTAAAACATCACCCTTTTGTTGCACTTTTTGTAATAATTGTGTAGCTGTCATATTTTGAAAGTGTGATCCTGATTTTAATATGTGTGCAACTCCGTAACATAAAGTTGCTAGTTCACTTTGAAAGAGTAGGTGGAATATGTATTCCACATTTTTTCTAAATCTGGGATCTTCAGAATACATCCGTAATGAGCGGTATTCTGAAGCTGATATTTGAATAGGTCTATCATCGTACCTTCCTCCTTTGCCAGTAGGAAAAAGTAGAGGAAAAGCATGTGCTTCTATACTTTTTTCCCATATGCTGATTGGTGATCTTTTTGTTTGACGCATTTGGTACGTTTCCAGTGCATCGTCTATGGTGTCATTAGAGTGCAAAGGATGAATTGTATAATGGTCTAAAATATTTGATATTGTAGCAGGATCTAGGAGCTCAAATTGACCGGCTTCTTGTGTTTCTTGAATTATTTCAGTTGTATCCTTCAAGTTTTCTTCAATATTAATTTCTTTGTAATATTCATTATTCTCTTTAAGATATTGCAAGGCATGTCTAACTTTATGTAAATCTACCAGCTGTTGCCATATTTTTTTGTCTTTTGTAGGTACTCCATTTACTAAGATAATTAAAGATTGCTGCATTGGACGTTGCACTCCTAGAGTATGCACATTTTCTGTTAAATCTAATGGTAAATAAACTACTTTTCCACAAATGCCTTTTACCAATTCAGAGGGAGGTAATTTTGCTGTTTTTGGTTGAAGGCGTATTATTGCTTGAAATGGGTGCACTGTTTGAATTATGATGCTCTCATATAAATTAAGTTGTTGTAGGGGTTTTGGTAGTGGGTATAATTCCAAATTATTTGTGATAGCACATGAAGGAGTTTGGTTGTCTTCAAGTTTTGTAGTGCAGTAACTGCAAAGTATTAAGGGGTCAGTTATTTCGTATTTGTTTTCTGCTACAAGGTAGATAACTAATTCAAACCATTTAGAATCTTCATTGTCTTCTATTTTGCATGATAGGTCTACAGTTTTTGTGTTACTTTTATAAAAAGTTCTGCGGCAACATACACACACATGGTTTGGTACTTCAGCTGATGTACTTTTAAATTTTAGTATTTCTTTTTTGTATGTGTTTAGTAAAAGGTTGCCATGTGTAGAATTGTTGCTAATTTGGTTTAAAGCTATTTGATTCTGTAAGTGGCTTTCACTTCCAAAATATTTTTTCTGGATATAGTCAATTTCTCCAAGTAGGTCTTTTGCTGTACCATGTAGAAGAATGTTATTTAATTTTGCTAGTGCTAAAGCAGGATTTTTATCATAGTACAGTTTATAAACTAGGTTTCTTATAGTTGAATGATGTGTTGATATCCTTTTGATATCATGGAAGGTGGTTTTACAAGTAGGTCCTGTAATGCAGGCCAATGAATGTCCTTGTAGTCCTGTGTACTTGCGCACTGGACAGGTATCCATATTTTGCAGTAGTTTCATTTTGATTTTGTCTTTGCTTTTTACATATTAATTGAGGAATTGGCGTAAAGACTTGAAAAATTGTTTGGGAATGTTCCACATTGACGTGCATGGCCATTTGTACACTAGATGTTCTGAAACAGTTGAATGGAGGGGTAATTCTAAGTTTTCAGGGCATATTTTTGTAAGGAGTACTTCTTGTTCCATTATGGTATTATTCACTTTTTCATAATCTCGACCACTGCTATGTATGGCAATTGTATTTGTTTGCTTTTGTTTGTACGCTTCTTCATTAAAATATGGTTCTGTGCTCGTAGTGTGATTCCATTCACCTCCGCAGATACTTAAGAAGTTCTTTCTGTTGACATTTCGTTTTTTGAGAAGTATTTTTTGTAATTTAGTTATTAGTTTTGTTAGTGGTTTCATTTTGTTAAACACTAAAATAAATAACTTTCTTTTGAGAAGAATTGCACTATCTATCATGCTTCTAAGATTAATTTCCTACGATAGGTTTTAAGGGTTGAACCTGGTTTTTCTCCTGTTTTTATAAGATTTTGAAGGACTCTGTGATGGAACATTTTGGCTAAAATACTTTTCTTGGTATGCTTACTTTGAACTTTATCAAGATTTATAGAAGCAGTTTTATCTGTAGTGATAGCTGATTTTTTGTTAATTGTTTTCTCGTTTGTTTTACATTTTGATAGAGGAGGCAAAGTTCTTCCACTTTAAACTTCTTTTGTTTCACTAAATGACTGTATTAGCTGTTTTGTTTCAACTTTTTTTTACAAATTCCGCTAGATATGGATGCTTATGTTGGACACTTTTATTTTCATTTGCTCTACTTCTGCTTTGCTTTCTACGGACTTGACTTTTGGTAGGCCTTCTTTAGGGTCTGTTGAAAAAAATAAAGAAGGTATGGGTTGGGGTGTTCTGCAATATATGTGTGCTGTGTGCATGAGTGTTTGAGTAAGATGATAAAGATGTATGTAATGGTGTGTGATTGTGCATTGGGAACTACAACTAGTAGGGATGGGTATTCTTGAATTTATATGCTACTAAACTGGGGTTCAGATGACAGAAAAACATAAGCTAGTGGTGTGGAGAAGTACAAATAGTAAATCTAATGTATACAATTAAAACAGTTGTTTGTTCTATAATATCCAAATTGTAGCGGTTTAGTTGGGTAATTTGTGTGTTCAAAAATAGGAATTTGTGGGCCATTCTGTCTGTAAATCGCTGTTTAAGACATGGGGATTTGTGGACAGAATGGTGCACAATCTCTATTTTTAGGCACAGAAATAGCATGAATTAACTTTACAGTGTGTTTCAGTAATATTACAAATATTATTGTGATATTCTACTTACTTTTTTTTATAAAATGAACAGGTTACTTCTTAGTTCTTTGTTCTTCAAATTTGGTTGCTTCTTTTCAGGAGAATGGTCTTCACTGCAATTGTAAAAGAAACAAATTAGTAAATTTGTTTGTACATAGCATTGTTTTTAATTTAGACATTGATTTTTTTAATTGAAATCCTCAGCGCCTTCCTCAAAACCATTAAAACTATCTTATTTACATAAGATACGTCGCACAAGTTCAATACATATGATATGTTCTTAATGAACAAATTGTATTGTAATGACTAACTTTAGCAAACAAAATATCTTTACTATGTTTGTGAAATTCATAATCTACCACTGAATACCACTATTTCTGTAACTAAGATCTTCCAGGTAGTAGTGCCTCAATGTCATGCTTAAATTAAAGTAATTGAATAAATAAAGAAATAAAACAAAAATATTAAGTCAGTTTGAAAATGTGTTCATGTATTGTACAGAAAATATGCATACCTGTAGTTTGTGTTCATGCATTTGGATATCCATGGAGCTGCAAGTAGAAATCCTGGACACTTGTACAGTATTTCTTGCTGATGGTGCTTGCCAATGATATGACACTTGTACTCAGAGAGATTCACAGTACATTTGCAGTGCTGATCTATGATGATGCAGTTAGATGTAGGGGTCTTGAATGTGATTGGTGGATGGTCATGTGACTTCTTAGCTACATCCAATGAGGGAATGGCACAGAAAGTGAAGTGGAAATGGTAGAAGGGCTGTTCATGTTATGATATGTCCGCGGACATGGCGGTAGTTCGCGGACATCGGGTGTTACATCTGGGGATTTTTGGGTTCAGAAGTCATGCAAATGAGAATGAGCACTGAAAGGGAATGGTCAGGAAAGTTTAGTGGGTGTGTTGTGCCGCCAGGAGAGAGTTTCTCAGATACTCCTTTTGCTGAGAGAACAACAGATAGCTATGGCTGTGTGTTTCAGAAAACAGATTGTTTGGATTTTGAGAGATTCATGGATACATTGGTTGAAGGTGCATGCAGAAAGCTGCGGAGTAGCTGTAGTTCTTGGATTTCCACATGTAGAAGTACACTGGCATGGAGTACGTGGAATGAAGTGGTTGGACTTGCTACCTCTTTGTGCTACTTTGGAGACAGAGCAACATCCAGATATAATTGTAATTCATTGTGGAGGGAACAGTTTAGGACATGTGTCTGGAATTTCTTTGCAATTTTCTATGAAAGAAGGACGTGGGAAGGTCATGGACATGTTTCCTAATTCTCAAGTAATATGTTCACGGATTGCACAGAGACAAATGTGGCTTTGTTCTGCTTCATTTGGTCCACAAATGGAAAAAGCAAGGCGCAATATTAATAAGACTGTTTGTGCCTTTCTAAGAGATTTTGGCATGTCCTCTTTTCATTATGAAAATATTATGTTTCGTAGTACATACATTTTTCGCAGAGATGGAACCCATCTTACTTATGCTGGCAATCAGATTTTTTTGACAAATATACAAAATGCATTACGACCTTTTTTAGATTTACAGCATCCATTTTGAAGTGGGTGTTAAGTATTTATAATTTTTGACATACAAACACCTCCCAAAGTCTCTTTTCAGAGCCACCACTTCCTACCAGAGAGAATTGCAATGGTTATGATAGGGTATCAACCCAATTTTTTTGATGTCCGCGGACTGTCCGCGGACTTCTAAAAAATACAAAGGGCCCTGCTTCATTTATTTTCACTTCTATTTTTTAACTGTGAAAGGCGGCTCTGAAAAGAGCCTTATTTTTTTGTTTTTTTTAGTTTTTTTTATACACAACACACTAGGAGAGGAGGGGAAAGGATGGGAAAGGAGATCAAAGGGGGGGACACAACCACAGGGATAAGAAAGGGTGAGCTGAGAGAGGAAGATATAGAGTGGGTTTTATTTGGGTAGTGAGCAGGTCTTCTCATGCTCTGAGACGATAGTCTCAAAAGCACTGCAAAGTCACTCCCCCCTGCAGAGTACTGTGTCACAGTACATACCTACAACTGTGACCCTCGAAAGGTAAGGGTCATCAGAATTCTGTATGGCCTGTGAGGCAGCTTGAGGAAGACGCTGTCCGACAGAGGTGGTCCTTGTGGTGACAGGATCAGAAACAGAGGATGAAGTAGAGGAAATCAACCTACTACGTTCTTCGCAAGGTACAACCTTGCGAATAGCCCCAGAGTGAAATGACCTCAGGTGTCGCTTCATGGTAGTGGTCCCAAAGCTGTACGAACCGTGCCTCCTGCGACTGAGTATCATTTTGCACTCATTGCAGGTGACACGGTTCGCACGAGCCTTAGGACCATTCCCATGAATGGTAAACAACCACCACACCCAAGACTCACGCCTAGTGCGGGTAGTAGGGATTTCCTCTACCTCATTCTCCTCATCCTCTTCTTCCTCCTCTGCATCCTCACTCCTGTTCCCCTCTTCAGGCCCTTGGGGAGGTGGTGGTAGTGGAGGGGGTGGGGGTGGTGCTGAAGCAGGTGCAGCACCAGGTGGCAGTAGTGCAGCCATGGATGCCATCAAAGATGAGATGGAAATATGCAGTTCGCAGTTGGCATCAAAATTTGCTGTGCTCTGCACAAAAGGCAGTAACACAATGTGAATAAGCTCTAGGGCGTGGTCTTTTATAGGGGTGCTTGTACGTAGTTCGTGGAAATGTGCACTGTCCGCGGACAGATCGAACACAAAAAAAGGTTCAAAAAGTATGTAGAAACTCGGGATTACTATGTGGGACTTGTGCCATGGTGAGTTTTTATGGAAACATTTTGTGGATTACTTGAAAATGTACTTTTAAATTGTTCGAGGACACAAACAGTGTCCGCATTCAGAACATGCGATCAGCGTGGGCGCGGACACATGACCGCTTCGCGAACATGTTCGCAAAGGAAGCGGCTGTCTGCAGGAACCAAATGCACGGACATTGGTTTGCTCATTCACGTTGATGTTCTACGGACACTGTTCGGGTCCTGAAGTAATTAAAAGTGCGTCACACGTCAAACGAACAGTTACGGACAGGCGCTTGTTCTTAGAACAGTTTCAACTTGCTTGCGAACAATACTGATAGACATAGCGTCCTCAGGACACCTCCATTTTCGTTTCTTTATGAACATTTCAGGACACGGCATGTGTTCTTAGAACAGTTTCAACTTGCTAGCGAACAGTACGGACAGGTATAGTGTTCTTCAGGACACCTCCATTTTCGTTTATTTACGAACATTTCCGGACACTGCATGTGTTCTTAGAACAGTTTCAACTTGTTAGCGAATAGTATGGACAGGTATAGTGTTCTTCAGGACACCTCCATTTTTGTTTATTTACGAACATTTCAGGACCCCAATTGTGTTCTCAGAACAGTTTCAACTTGCTAGCGAACAGTACGGACAGGTATAGTGTTCTTCAGGACACCTACATTTTCGTTTATTTATGAACATTTCAGGACACCAATTGTGTTCTCAGAACAGTTTCAACTTGCTAGCGAACAGTACGGACAGGTATAGTGTTCTTCAGGACACCTCCATTTTTGTTTATTTACGAACATTTCAGGACACCGCGTGTGTTCTTAGAACAGTTTCAACTTGCTAGCGAACAGTACGGACAGGTATAGTGTTCTTCAGGACACCTCCATTTTTGTTTATTTACGAACATTTCAGGACACCAATTGTGTTCTCAGAACAGTTTCAACTTGCTAGCGAACAGTACGGACAGGTATAGTGTTCTTCAGGACGCCTCCATTTTTGTTTATTTACGAACATTTCAGGACACCGCGTGTGTTCTTAGAACAGTTTCAACTTGTTAGCGAACAGTACGGACAGGTATAGTGTTCTTTAGGACACCACCATTTTTGTTTATTTACAAACATTTCAGGACACCAATTGTGTTCTAAGAACAGTTTCAACTTGCTAGCGAACAGTACGGACAGGTATACTCTTCTTCAGGACACCTCCATTTTCGTTTATTTACGAACATTTCAGGACACCAATTGTGTTCTCAGAACAGTTTCAACTTGCTAGCGAACAGTACGGACAGGTATAGTGTTCTTCAGGACAGCTCCATTTTCGTTTATTTACGAACATTTCAGAAGACCCGCGTTGTCCACGGACACCTATATTGTTTTTTTTTTTTTAAACGGAAACTAATTACAACTCAATATAAAAATGTCACTTTATTTAACATATATTAATAATTTAGTACAGAGAAGGTGAGGCAGAAACGGAAACAAAAACAGGAGAATTAGAGGTTTCAACATGATTGGTATCAGGTGAAGAAGGGATGGAAGTCTCATCAAAACGTTTTGGGTTATGGAGAGGGTTTGGGGATAATTGACTGGGATATGGTGAGGGAGGACAAGTACATGTGGGGCAATGGCATGACGTTTTTGTTTTAAAATGATTTTCAACAAAAGTTTTAAAATTATTAAAATTGGTCAACAATAAATCCATTTTTTCTTTTATGCTGTCAAGCGTGTTTTCCATAACAGCTTCTTCAGAGGTATTTTCTATTTTGGTATGCTCTGTACAAAAAAAATATATATATGTTAAATGTATATAAAATAATAATAATTAAATGGTTTATATTGTAAAGTGTTTACCATCAGTTTCACTATCTTGTGACATTTCCTCATGTAGGAAATGCTCCTCTAGCTATTCCAGAGTACAAGACATTTCAGTGAGAAAAAAAAAGATATTATATTTTTTTAATCTAATACAGAAAGTTTATAAATATATGAGTAAAATGAAGTACACTTACTATTTCAGGTAAAATATGTTCTAAGTACTGTATAGGTCTGGTCTTGTTCTTAGTTATGTAGTGTCTGTGAGGTAATTATGTTGGAAACCAATTTATCTTCTTCTGGTATATTCCATTTTACAACATATTGTATTTAAATGAATGGTTAGTGTGTTACATATATGGGTTACATTTCTTATGTATTACTACATTTAGGGGGTAATTCATAGAATTCAGCGCACAAGTGGCGCACGCGGCTGGCGCACAGTGTGCGCGTGCGAATCCCTGCGCCAGCCGCGTGCGCTGAAATCCATTTCCGCGCACAGCGTATTCATGGATTCCAGCCACCAAAACCAGCCGTGGCGCAAAGTGGCGCAGCGACCCTGCAGCAGCGCCAGTTATGCCCCCAAGAACGCCTCCCGCGCAGGGAAAAGCCATCAACATACCCAATCCAGCGCAAAGGGCTGCGCTAACCCTGTACCAGCACAGCAAGCGGGCTACGTGTATCACTGGGGTGCGCGGGAAGTACCTCACGCGATTGTCCCCGTGCGAGCAGGGTACGCGTATTTCAGGGGTGCGCGGGAAGTTCCACACGCGATATCAGCAGGGTACGTGTATTTCAGGGTGCAGGGGAAGTTTTACACGCGATTCCAGCACGGTACGTGTATTTCAGGGGTGCGCGGGAAGTTCCACATGCGAATAGCCTGGGCGCGTGTATTTCAGGGGTGCGCGGGAAGTTTTACACGCGATTTCAGCAGGGTACGTGTATTTCAGGGGTGCTCGGGAAGTTCCACACGCGAATAGCCTGGGCGCGTGTATTTCAGGGGTGCGCGGGAAGTTCCACACGCGAATAGCCTGGGCGCGTGTATTCCAAGGGTGCGCGGGAAGTTCCACACGCGAATAGCCTGGGCGCGTGTATTCCAAGGGTGCGCGGGAAGTTCCACACGCGATTTCAGCAGGGTACGTGTATTTCAGGGGTGCACGGGAAGTTTTACAGGCGATTTCAGCAGGGTACGTTTATTTCAGGGGTGCGCGGGAAGTTTTACACGCGATTTCAGCAGGGTACGTGTATTTCAGGGGTGCGCGGGAAGTTGTACACGCGAATAGCCTGGGCGCGTGTATTCCAGGGGTGCGCAGGAAGTTGTACACGCGAATAGCCTGGGCGCGTGTATTCCAGGGGTGCGCGGGAAGTTTTACACGCGATTTCAGCAGGGTACGTGTATTTCAGGGGTGCGTGGGAAGTTTTACACACGATTTCAGCAGGGTACGTGTATTTCAGGGGTGCCGGGGAGTCCTACATGTGATTTGACAGTGTGGGTCCTCCCAGGTGTTCCCTGTACACCCTCCACGGCCCCTGCAGGCAGCCCACACCACAGGGGACTACCCTGCATCCCTGGTCATGTCCCGCAGGCAGCCCACCCAACATGGGCATGCCCCCCAGCAAAGGCACATGTCTCCTTGAACTAATGAACATCAACTCATGTCCCCCACCACCCCCACCCCCCAGCACTGTGGGGCACCTGCCAGCAGGCCCCCACCCATGTCCAACTCATGTCCCCCACCACCCCCACCCCCCAGCACTGTGGGGCACCTGCCAGCAGGCCCCCACCCATGTCCAACTCATGTCCCCCACCCCCCAGCACTGTGGGGCACCTGCCAGCAGGCCCCCACCCATGTCCAACTCATGTCCCCCACCACCCCCACCCCCCAGCATTGCGGGTCACCCTCCACCAGGCCCTCGCCCATGTCCCATCCATGCCCCCCTGCACCTGGGTCCCCACAATCCCCAATCATGTCCGTAATGGCCATCCTCCCCTGCCAAAAGGCCCAACCAACTATCACATCCACCCACATATCAAAGGCAATTACATGTTACACACCCAATGTAAATAATGCAAATGAACACATGTCTGTCACACACAATGGCTGCAAGTGAATGTTAAAACACCCAACATGACATGCATGAAAGTAATGAGATGATACGACCCATTGAAGGATGAAAATAAAAATGTATTGAAAATCAACTAGAATGGAAATGAAATTAGAAAAACCACAAAGCAAAACAACAAAAAGAAGATGAATGTCCATGAAAAAAATCAAAAAATCCATAGAAGAACTATATACAAGACAATCCCGGGTCCATGAGCCCAACCAAATGAAACCTAACTATGTCAACTAACTAAAAACTGAACTATATACAAAAAAGTGGCGCATTGTCCAATCGCAACCAAATAAAAAAAAAAATAATTTAAAGGAAACCTACCACTAACTATATAACTATATACAATGCAGCGGGCAAGTCCTGCGGCTCACTCTTTGATGTTGCCGGCCAGGGCATCATCGAACTCCATGTCGATGTCCTGGAGGCGGGACTCTGTCCTGGCCCCGAGGTCTCGCAGGGATAACCCCATGTTCACCTCAAACTCCCTGCGAGCTTCCTCGAGGCACTCGGCCCGCCTCAACGCCCGACGCATGGAGAACTCCGCCCTGACCATGGTGAGCCGCTCCTCTTCTGCCCGCTGCCGCTCCGCACCTATCCGCTGGACCAACTGCTCCCACACGGAAGACACTACCATCCCAGGGTTCTCCTGCCCTCCAGCCGATGCCTGCCCCTCTGATCTTGATGGCCCCGAGCCATGATGCCTCCCACGTCGAGCCTGCTGCTGCCTCTGACGCCACTGCCTCTGCCAGCACAACGGCATCCAGGATGATGGAAACCACCGACGCCGTCGTGCACGTGCCCTGCCCGATGATGCCGTCACATCCTCCATCTGCTGGGGTCCAGTTGCTGTGTTGTCCACCCCTGCTGGACCTCTGACTCCCGACTGTGGCAGGGATGGGATCCCCACCGAGCTGGCTGTATTGGTCAGGGCAGGTCCACAGGGGGCCCTGGTGGCATCTGGGCCGGAAGACGGCAAGGAGAACGACTGGCGTATAGTCTCCACAGAGGAGGAGAGGGCCGCCAGATTGGCCGACACATGCAGGAAACCACCGAACATGGCCGATCCCAATTGGGCCACGTCGGCACGGTGCTCTTCGTGATGACGTGCGTGCTCCTCCTGGGAAACACGCACGGCATCACGAATCACAGCAGTGCGCATCGCGACCCCAATCAGGACCTTCTCCACACAGCCAGGGGTCCCCTCGTCCGCAGGTGGAGGGGAGTCAGATGACATGGACATCCCCTCTACCTGCGGACGGGCCTGGGACGGGGCATCCCTGCTGGTGCAAGGTGGTGCACCCACAGGTTCAGGGACAGCGACATGCACAGGCCCCTCCACGGTGACCTGTGCTGTCTCCTGCCCCTGCCCCTGGACTGCACCACTTGCACCAGCAGGGATGCCCCCACCAGGCCCCATGTGCGCCTCAGTGGCGGCCTCCTCCTCTGTGGAAACCACCAACCTGGATGGCTCCTCGCCATCTACTGCCGTAGCAGGCCCCTGTGGGGGCTCACCCAGCCCTTCCGCTGCAGCCGTGGGGGCATCCCCGCCGCCTTGCTCCACAGCGCCGTCTCCGCCCTCTCCTTCACTAGCCGCTTCGTAGAGGGAGACATTGAACACAAGCATCAGGGTACTGTACAATGGTCCCCTAGACAGGAAGCAATAGCAGATGAGTGCCACTGTCAAAGTACACTTCCATCATGTCACACCACAACACATGTGTCAGTCCAGGCAAAACACACACAGTGACAGTCATGGTGCGTGCCATGGACATTTCAATGCATGTCCAATGGACTCTCGAATCATACAATGTAATGGGACTCACATGCATCATGGGTCATGCCTATCACATGCACACACTTCACCTCAGTCACATCCATCTGGCCCCGTACACCCCAATCACAGTGCATACAAGGATGACTAGGCTGCATCAGTGAATCTGTACATTGTCACAGACATGTGTCATGCATCCATGGCACTCACAAGTCACAGACACGCAGGTCAGGCACACAGACATGGATACCACATATGTATCTGGCATCAGCACCCATCCCTCGCCCCCACCCATGTCCAGGAACAGAGACTGCCATGCTCTCATGTGTGCAATCTGCACAGGGCTCCCCATGTCGCATTCAAACACATGCAACAACCGTGTGGTTCACACATTACAGGTCGCACATGCATTCCCACGATGTCCCTGCACACATACATGCGTACATGGCCTATGTCACACATGCAGGCAAGTATCAGACAACCAGCACACTGCAACATGCCCTGTCTCACACAGCAATGCTTGGCCACTTACCGCTCAACTCCAGACGGGTCTCCCTCTCAAGGACCTGGGCGTGGAGCGCTGGGTGTGCGCGTTCCAGGACCCTCAACTGGATGGAACTCATGCGGCCCCGGCCCCCCTCCACGAGGCGCCGGGCCTTCATGAGGGTCCTGGACCTCAAGTCCTCCCAGCGCTTCTTGACCTTCTGGATGGTGCGGGTTGCCACCCCCTCCGCATTTATGGCAACCACACAGTCGGCCCAGATCCTATCCCGTCCTTCCCTGTTGGCGCGGGGCGATCCGAAGAGGGCATCATACTGCCCCAGGACTTGCTCCACCAGGACACCAACTTCGGTGGCAGTGAAGCTGGTGCCCCTCTGGCCGGGGGTTGCCACTGGGGTCAGATGTGGATGTGCCCGACATGGCAACCCCAGGGGCAGGAGTGGGTGGGCAACTGGGTCCTGGGGCTGGGCTGTGGAGCGATGTTATTCGAGTCGGGAGTCTTCTGTACCAGCAGGGGTGGACACAGCAACTGGACCCCTGCAGATGGCTGATGTGCAGGCACCAAATGGCAGGGCACGGTGGCAGCAGGCAGGCAGGCAGGCAGCAGCAGATGGCACGTGGGAGGCTGCTCGGGGCACTGGGGGGCAGTAATTCGGCCTTCTGGGCAGGAGCGTGGTCTTCCGTGTGTTTTCGCGTGGCCAGCTTGATACGGAGTGATTTGGCACGTGAAAATCCTGCACGTCAGCGTGAAAATCGAGGAAAGGCCCTTAGCGCGTAAGCGCGTCAGCACGCGTACGTGATTTCATTGGACCAAAGGCCCTTACAGCGTAAGCGCGTCTGTGACGTTTTGCGCACGGGCGTTGCCCTGGCAGGGCTTGGAGATCCCACGTGCCTTTATGTTCTGTACGTGCTTTTCGTGCAGTGCGTGTGTTTTCCATCCGTTGGGGTTCACACGGTATTACTTCACAGCGGGTGTTGGCTACGCGTTCTTCTACACGCAAGGCAGACGGTGAGTGGTACCCCGCTCCCCCAGGCCCTATCGCGTGAGATACTTCACGCGAACCCCTGAAATACACGTAGCACGCTCCCCCAGGCCCGATTGCGTGAGAAACTTCACGCGAACCCCTGAAATACACGTAGCACGCTCCCCCAGGCAGGATCGCGTGAGAAACTTCACGCGAACCCCTGAAATACACGTAGCACGCTCCCCCAGGCCCGATCGCGTGAAAAAGTTCACGCGAACCCCTGAAATACACGTAGCACGCTCCCCCAGGCCTGATCGCGTGAAAAAGTTCACGCGAACCCTTGAAATACACGTAGCACGCTCCCCCAGGCCCGATCGCGTGAGAAACTTCACGCGAACCCCTGAAATACACGTAGCACGCTCCCCCAGGCCCGATCGCGTGAAAAAGTTCACGCGAACTCCTGAAATACACGTAGCACGCTCCCCCAGGCCCGATCGCGTGAGAAACTTCAGGCAAACCCCTGAAATACACGTAGCCCGCTCCCCCAGGCCCGATCGCGTGAGTTAGTTCACGCAAACCCCCGAAATACACGTGCCCCGCTCGCACAATTGCTGTATGTTGCCACTTTTGTAATGCGCAGGGACGCTACCGCCTGCCTTCGTGTGGCGGACGTGTATCGGCTTGTGCGTGTCTTTCGCTGTGCGTGGCTTTGCCCTATTTGGTTCCATGAATACGTGTGGTTCGGGTGCGTGTGGGCGTTCCCTCTGCTTCCCTGCAGTACATCCCCAGTTACGCCCTTGTTTTCGCAAGTTGTTCCCCATTCCGCGCGTTACGCCCCGTGTTCCGCCCACTTTCTAGTGTATGCGCAGAGGTTGTGCGCTTTCACTGTGCGCGTCGCGCACGTCTTTCGGGATGTTGCAGTGACGTGTGCGCCATGCACGGATTTGGCGCACATCCCGAGGAAGACACGCGCAGGGACTTCCATGAATAGCGTGCGCCTCTTTTTTTCCGCTTGCGCCTGCTTGCGCCTGCTTGCGCGTAGATTTTCGGCGCACGTTTGTTCCATGAATCGGCCCCTTAATGTATAGAACTGTGCAGCACCCTGACTTGAGAGATTAATTTAACATCACAATATACTTTGCATGAGGTTCACTTTTCCTAACATGAAACACCTTGAAACATGACCCGATCATATGCTTGGCACTAAACTATGATGAAGTTTAATTTAAATTACATGTAACGCTTTTCTATTTGCAAAAACAATTTCACGCATGCAGTAATCTGTATTTTCGTCTCCCTGCACGCTTGGCAATGCTTTACAATTTTGGTCCATAACAGACTTTTAAAAACAAACACTTTTGATATATATGGAACCCTTCGTCCTTCACCCCTATAGGATGAGTAATCTCTCTTCTACTAGGAGTCACTTTCCAACTCTAAGTAGAGAGTATGCTTTTCAATCAGGGTCTTCACTCTATTTATTTTGGAAAGACCCGTTTCTGGCCCAGCACACAAACCCAGATATTCAGTTTACATTCAGCACCCCTCTGCTTTAAGGCAGGGTCTGAGGAATGGTGAACAGTTAGGAGTTTCGTTTTCACAAGTACCCTTTATGGAGATTTTGGAGTTCACCACAATAAGGTAAGGGATACCCACATATTTTAAATCACTACACTTTTAATCAGCGCTAGGAAAGAGAACAAAGGTTTCGAACTCCCCCGAGGTTACCCCAGATTCTTTGAGTATATGAAAGTTAATTAAATTATTGTTTAGTAAAATTGCTAAGGCTCTAAGTAGTCTGCCCACCCAATTAATAAAGAGAAAGACTACATCAAACAGATATCCACAAGAGTTGGTTTGGTTGTAATATACTTACATAGAATATCTCTGAGTTTTGTGCTCAGGAAAAGTCCTGAAGGATTTTGGATAATCGCCGGAAGCATCAGGACTTGGTTAGATGGCCTCCCCAGGTTTAGTCATGGAGACCTCCAGAATCCATCCCTTTATTTGCCTCTCCAGGTTCGCTCCAGATTCCCTCCTGGTCTAATCCTTTTCCCAGCCAATATTTATTGTAGAGCACTTTTATCAGCAGTTCCAGCTCAGATGACTTCAGACAGCGCTCTGTTTTACCATTGTGCATCTCCTTATAAAATCGAAACCACTCCCCAAATTATCTAAATTATCAGGTGCCAGCTTATTGGCTCTTGATTTGGATTGGACCTCTATTCGTTGGCTCCTTAAGTTACTAGGTATCAGGCCTCATTATGAGGTCAGAGGTAACCCGTCGGTACTACCTGCGGGTTGCCGCTGACTTCGTTACACCATTCCCGATGCCTGATATCCTGGTGTCACCGGGATATTAAAAGTCCCGGCAGCCTGGGATGTCAGGTGGCGGGAACTGTAAGTCCCCATTCTCGTGGAGTCCGACAAGACTCCACAGGAATGGGGACACGGAAGCACTGGCACCGTTGCTAATGGTGCTGGTGTTTACGTGGAAACCATGCCTGCAGGGGCCTGTGCTCCTGGCAAGTCAGACATTTTGGGGGCATCGGCCCCTGCAGACATTCTCATAGTCTGGCAGTTCGGAAAGGGTGCCGGTACATTGCTACCGGCACCCTTATTTTCAGACCGCCAGACTTGTAATGATGTCCATCATCCCAGTGAAATATAACTCCACCCTTTAGAATTTGCATGATTTGCCACATCAGTTATGACTAAGAAAAACCTCAGCATTACAATGTTTTTATATTTATGAATAACCATAATAATGTATAGAAAGCTGCATTGTTCTGACAATGCCGGACTGCGTCTCATTTCAGAAACAAGTATGCAGGTTTGAATGACACATTTTCGTGAGTTAGCAACACAAACTTTTCTATAGAGATATCTAATTTAATAAGCTATTAATCTCCCCTCTGCAGCTTTTTCTGGCAAGTCATAACCACATTTCAGGTTATAACTTTTGTTCCCACGGTCGAATTTCTATGAAAGTTGTCTCAACACATATGTCTTGTGGAAATCATGGTACCTGACATAATCGACAAAGTATGATTCTCCATAGCACCTATAGTAATTTCAAGGCATATGAATACTTTTAACTTCCATTACACATTTCTTATTCTTCAGGAAACTTCACATGTAATTCAGGCCATTTGCTTCTTTGTGGATTTGGTCTGTTGGAAAACACTTATCATTCTTGCAAAGTCAAAGGCCTGCAGAATTGTATTTTATCTTCCTTGCCAGATGGGTCTAACTCCACTTCCTCACTCATGTGGCAGAACTGTAACATGTCATGTGTCAGTCAGGTCCTAAACTTCACAAGGAATCTATTTGTATTCCATGTATTTTTAAGGTTTTACTTGCATTAGCTGGATCTTTTGTTTTCACATCGGTCATCTGTTAACCTCATCAACCCTTTAGTCCGGCACAAACTCTGTCCCCTGTCTTGGATCTACAAGCTGAGCTTCAAAAAGATTTTCTTTCAGATAGAGGGATGAGCAGAGCTTTAGCCTTGCCTCTGGGAAAGGTGAGCAGTCCTAGGCCTGCGAATCTCCTGAGGATCATTTCTTATGGGCTAAACCCAGCATTTCTTTATGCACAGAAAACTGGTGGTTTTGAATGTTGCAATTCCATCTACACATGAGGCCTGCTTTAATATTTGACCTCAAATCATATGCACATTTCTCCTGCACCATGCCATCAATGTTCATCTTTACATTTGGACCTCTATTGAAATGGCTATGGTAATGGAATTTCCTTTATACATGTTCATTTCCATGCACATATTTCATCTTGCTCCTCTGTTTTATCAAAGGAAACAGTGTTTTCATGTTTTTCAGTTTGAAAATTAACTGCTGGCCTTTTCTCTGCAGTCCACAGTGTGCTTTCAAATTACAAGAACGTATTTCTGCACTTTTAGGCCCAACGTGGCCAGTGGCAGATCACTTTTGTCTTGGGGCTTAAATTAAAACCAAGAAGCAAGGATCTTTGGATACCAAGCATGTTTTGCACACCACCATGGTAGCCTCAACACCGAAAATATATTTAATTCAGTGCTACAATGGAGGTGAATGTCATGGCATGAATTAATATTACTCTTTGAGTCAGAAGAGTACCTTTCATACAAAAGTGATTCTCGGTCCAGGGCTGGACTTCTTCACTCGCTGATTAGGCTGTGTTGTCAGAATGACTAAGCAATGTGCTACTAACTGCCATTGAATGTACTGAATGTATTTGATCAAACTTAGCACATGGAGCTCTTTACTGACCTCCTCTTAGCCAATCAGTATACTTGGAATGCAGGCTTTAGCTACTCACATTGACTGCATTCCAAACATTCTGAATTGGGAAGCATACAGGGAAACAATGGGCCTCATTAAGACTTTGGCATGAATCCATTGGTAAATCTGCTACATGACTGTGAAATGCATGTACTGTTGCTGCCACTCAGTCCCATGGCATCACCACAGGATTACAAATGGTGGTATGGCAGTGAAAATCTCATTTTTTGGAGTCCATAGGACTTCATGGGGATTTGTATCACATTTACCGCAAGCAGTAATTCAGAGTTGTAAATTCCATGAGTTGTATGGTTAAAGTGGCGTGCTGGAAGCACATCCTCCACTTTACCTCTAAACCAATAGTACAACAGTGTGATAATGCAGCATTAACAGAATTGCTGCCATTGTCCGCCATTAGTACCGCACTGCCATACTTGTAACAGGGCCCAAAACCTTTATAATAAAGAACATGCCATTCTCCAGCAAGATTTGTTTCAATGAGACACTCCCTCTCTGCATGTATCCTTTTTTGCGTGAAATCTTTATTGACTTTTTTGAAAGACAGAGAAACGCAATCCAATTAACCCCCCAGAACCTACCCCAAAAACTACCCCCGCCCCACTCCCAAGTGCGTCCCTGCGAAGTCCTTCTGACCTCTCACCCTCACGCCCCACATCTAACACAATCAACATATTAACCTATCCCAAAACATGAGGGCATCATCTTTAAGGTTCCTTATATTTCTCAGGTACAGTTCCATAGGTAAATACGATCTGCATAGTCCCAGGACATCGAAAGGTGATGGCAGTGACACCACCAGTGTTCAGCCAGTGTATCCACAATCCATGTTCCCCCCTAGTGCACAACCCAAGTCCATATACACTCACTGGCCAAGGCAGCCACCGACAATGACCAGTGTTCCCAAACACCCACATGGCTGCATTATTGTCACTCAGGGGCCAGCCACACCCTCGGCCGAGCTTTGCCGGATCCCTATACAGCACTTGACCCCCACCCCTCGGTGTCCCACCCCTACCCCTCGCTGACCTTTCTCCAGGACCTCCACATCCGCAGGGGAGCATGCTCATGGAGGGCGCACATCAGATGTTGGAAACATTGATTGCACCAGAGCATTCCATGCCACAACGTCTGTGTATACTCGCCCCCCATTCCTCTATGCAGCGCTCTGCACCAAACTGCCGATTTGGCCAGGGCCCACCTCTCAAGATTCACCCAGCAAGCTTCTATACTGGGGCCCTCAGCTGCCGTCCAGGCCATGGCGATTCTCCGCTTAGCTAGCACACATACGTATGATGTTGATTGAATGCTTCCTACCCTTTGGATATCGGCCCAACGACAAGGCTTCAGCCGGCCACGTGTGCATCTGAATACCCCCCTGGCAGCTCTGTCCATCACCCCCAACCAGAATCTACCAATAACTGGCCAGGACCAAAACATATGATAAAGATCTGCCATCTCATGCACGCATGTAGGGCAGCTCTGCATCCCGGCTCCCACAAACCTAGAGATCCTATGAGGAGTCATGTAGGCCCTGTGCGTGACATGCAGTTGGATAAGCTGAAATCTGGAGTTCCTGGAGACCCTCTTGATGAGCCCCAGCGCCCGAGTCCACTCAGCATCAGTGAGTGACCTGCCAAGATCCACCTCCCAT
This sequence comes from Ambystoma mexicanum, assembly GCF_040938575.1. Taxonomy (NCBI): domain Eukaryota; kingdom Metazoa; phylum Chordata; class Amphibia; order Caudata; family Ambystomatidae; genus Ambystoma; species Ambystoma mexicanum. The sequence goes on from NC_090923.1 coordinate 1,252,406,107, forward strand.
CGTACCCGTACCCCCCATCCCCCTGGGCCGTTTCCCCATGCCTGGTCAGAAGCAGATCATACAGTCGATATACAGTCTGCCGCCCCTCTGCCACGTCATACATGGACTCAGTGTTCTATACGCCTCAATGCCCATGGAAATTCCCGGCCACCGGGCTTTGATGTTCCTCACCAAACACTGGTACGTTAAGAACTTGCCCACATGAATACCAGATCGCTGGCTTAAAGTAGCAAAATCCATCAACCTCCCGTCCTCCAGTAAGTCTCCCAGCTTGGCTAGCCCATGGCCCTCCCAGTAACTTTGAATCCTGGTGATAGAGTCCAATCCCGTTGAATATTTGGGGAATAAGGGTCTGGAACCCCTGTTCTTTTCCAAATCCTACACCACAGTGACATTCCTAACCTAAGAAACCAGGGCTCAGACAAAGGACCAGCATCCGTGACCAATAAAACCTTGTTAAAAAACACTGCCGGAGGGACAGTTGCAGAAGCGTCATGTACAACATTGTCTCGTCCGCCAACCACCCCACTACAAACTGCAGCTGACCTGCCAGATAGTGTGATTCAAAATGGGGCAGCTGTATTGCTCCCCGATCAGAGTCCCTCTGCAGGGTTCCAAGCGCAATCCTACATTGTCGTCCCCCCAGAGGAAGGACCTTACCATTAAGTCCCGTGCTGCAAAGAACCCCCCAGGGATATCATAAGGGATATTAATAAAATTATATAACAGGCGTGGCAACTCTACCATCTTGAGCAGGGCGCCCTGCCCATTGCCGACAAAGGCAGTTGTCGCCAAAATGTCATGGACTTGAGCAGCCCGTCTCGCATCGTCTGTGCGTTATGTGCGTGTGAGACCGCCATGTCATGTCTGACATCAAGTTCTGGCAGCTGTGCAAGGACCTACGAGTTCCATCAATGGGAATAAGCTATACCTCTCTCGATTTACCCGAATGCCGGTGAACTCCAAAAACTGGACTAAAATGTCTAGGAGGTATGGCATATTTTCATAGGATGAGTGGATGTAAAGAAGCATATCATCTGCGTACATCGAAATCAGGTGCATGACACCATCAATCAGGATGCCAGCATCTACATATTTTGCGCGCAGGAAGGCGACCAACGGTTCCAAAGCAAAGATCAATAACATTGGGGACAGTGGGAAACCTTGCTTGGTGCCTCTACAGAGCTCCCAAGCTTCTGAGATCTGCCTCCCGGTCCAGCCTTACACTAAGGCCGCATATAAAGAAGTTTGACTCACTGCTGGAATTCGCGACCCACGCCACAGTGCCGCAAGGTCCCGTGTTGCCATTCCCACCTCACAGAATCAAATGCTTTGACTCCATCCAACGATGCCACAGCACAGTCCATGCCCAGGTACCTGGCGCGATCCATCACGTGATGCAACCGTCTCAAGTTCCATGCTGTGTTCCTGCCAGGCACATATCCTGTCTTGTCAGTGTATTAAGTCTCCGATCATGCCTTTAAACCTATTAGCTAAAAGGGCAGTGAGCATCTTATAATCCGTATTTATCGTGGAAAGCGGCCTATAAGAGACGCAGTCCAGGGGTGACTTGCCCAGCTTGTGTACCCGGCACAATGAAGGACTCCCTCAGGCTGCTGGGAAGCCTACCATCTTCATATGTTTCCTCAAATATTTCAAGGAGTTTTGGCGCAAGAGCTACAGCGTATGTTTTATAAAATTCTCCCAGTAACCTATCCGGTCCTCGCGCTGCGCCCTTTCAATCGCTGCTTCCATGTCAGAAAGAGCCTCTGATAGCTCCATCCGAAGCCCATCCATCGTGCCAATAGCAGCCCCTCTCTTCATGGTCTTAAAAGTATCCCAGACAGTGCCAGACTTAGCCACACTGCTCACATTCATTTCAAAATACTCATCAATTCGGTCTTCTGTATATTACCCTAAAACCCCATCTTGCAGAGCCTCGACGCGAAGACGTCAAGTCGGGCCAGGGGATCTAGTGGGGTCACTTGCCAGGTTGCTATCAGCGTGGCATGGTCCGAGAGAACCCTAGCCTTATACTCAATGGTTGTGAATTTCCCAATAACCTCCTGCCCAGTAAAGAGGTCATCCAAATGGGCGTGCACCCCTGACGGTGCTGCATAGTGTGAATAACCTCTATCCTCACCATGGTGCCACCTCCTGATGTTCACCATCTCCAAGTTCCTCAGAGCCCAGGACCCTAGGTGGAGGAGATGGCTTGAGATAGTTATCCAACACTGGGTCAAGGGTGCAATTAAGGTCACCTCCCCAGACCCACGTTGCTCCCTTAAATCTAGCCACACTAGAATAGAGAAATTTAAAGATGACAGTTGCGTTATTATTGAGGGTGTAAGTGTCAATGAAGCACACCTCCCTGTTTTCAACTAACCCGTGCACCAGTGCCATCCTGCCCTCATCATCACACTTAAATTCCATTAACTGGAAGGGAACCAAAGGCTCTATCCACGTTAGGACTACCCCCTGGAGTATGACGAGAAAGGAGAGCTGTCAAGCTTGCCACCCCACTTCTAAGCAATCACATCCTGCCTGTCCCCTTTGAGATCTGTTTCTTGCAGCATCGCTATATGTACCCCATCCTCCTAATATAAGCAATCACTCAGAGCCATTTTACGTAACTGTTGAGGCCCCTGACAATCCATGTAACAATTGTCAGTGACCATCCATCCCCCTGTTCGGGTCTCACGTCATTCCGACAGATCCAACCCTGGACCAAGCCGAAGACTCCACCACTCTCCCTACTACTGGTAGCTCTTACAAAAGAACATTCCGATGGTAGGGTCGCATTAGTACCCCCTGCAGAGTTCGCACTTGAAAGACACTGTTTTTCTACACTCACTTCGTCGTTATTCCCCCCCAAACAGACCTCATAACTTGGAGACCCATAACAACAAGCACAACAGCGTCTTTAAAACAACAACAGAACCTAAAAAACCAAGGGGGGTACAACCAAACCTCATCCCCCAACCCAAGAACAAATGGCTCAGTAGTGTAGAACCCACTCAAGCCCAGCTGCTTCTCCCACTCCCCCACACCGAAGGCAGCACACAGCTTCTTGATGCCATGAAACGGGCATCCAAGATTACGTCCGTGGGGTGTCCAGCGTCTAATGCAGGAGGCCCTCCTCAACTACAAAAATATAAGAACTTCAAGCAAGCATCCCTGCACATTATTACGCAGGCATCGCTCTGTACTATTGCTGTAAGGCAGTGTCCACGCCTCTCACTGCGTCTTAGTGTCACAGAACATTGTCCACTCTATCCGGGAGCTGCGCTGTGCCCATTGTATCCATCTAGGCATTCGTGGCAGCAGTATTCTCGAAGAAATGGGACGACTGTTGTGAAGCACCTTCAACTTCACCGGATATATAAGCATGTAACGTACGTTTGCCCTGCGCAGTCGTTCTTTGGTGGGCCCGAACATAGCCCTGCATTTTTGCACCAGCACAGTGTAATCAGGATGGATCGTGCACAATGCTCTCCACTGCCCTCGAAAAAAAGCCAGGATCCGTTCTCTGTCCTAAAAGTTCATGATCTTCGTGATCAGGGGTCGCTAAGGGGCTCCCGAGGATGGTCTCCAGGCCAGTGCCCAGTGCGTTCTCCCCACAGGGAAATCGTGAGTTAATGTCCCAGGAGCCCACCTCCTGCCGAAGTAAATTTTTGACATAAGTGGTCGGGTCCTGTCCATCCTCGCCCTCACGTTGCCCAAGGATTCAAATGTTATTCCTCCTAGCACAAACTTCATAATCTTCTACCCGGCGCTCCAGGACCCCACTCTAGTCAACAACTCAGTCACCTACACCTGGGCTGTGGATATGTTGGATGTATTTTCACACACCTGCATCACAACAGGCCCAATCTGGTCTGAGAGCGTCCTCACATCCTCTTACAGCAGCCCCCGTCCACTATGGCAGAGTCTGCTTTTTGTTTAAAGCAGGATTTTAAGGATGGGATAGCCACCAGGATATGGTTCTCCTCCTGCTGGCCCGATGGCATGCCAGGTGCCCGCAGGTGTTCTCCGTGTCCGCACGCAGCTTCCCCAGGCCTGTCCTGTCTTTCCGGGCGTAGGCATCCATTATGGTCTGTTTGTCCTTGCTTCTATGATGTTCCTCAGGCATCTGTGTGCTAGGCAGGGGCACAGACCACTGGGAAGCCCAACGCAGCTGTCTGTCCACCACACCCAAGTCACCACCTCAGGCGCAGCAACAAGTCCTCTGGGGTTAAAGCTGCATGCAGAGGTTGGACCCTCCCACACAGGAGGCAAGTGGAAAAACTCCAATGTGGTGTCAGCAGGACGACTTTCCTCATCGCCGCAGAGTGTCGCTCTATCGCTGCCCAATGGCCACAGCACCAGTATGTTTGGTGGGGCCCCTGGCGTTCCAGGGCCAAACCACTCACCCTCAAAGGGTGGGGTCTCAGGCCACTCACAAAACAAAAAGGAAATAATAAAGGTGCAGTGCTTTTCTCAAGTGTGACCACCTCAGGGGGTCTGTGTCACCCCCCAGCCTCCTCCCAGGGAGGGCCCCGACAGCATCAAGGGTTGTGAGACTATGCCCACCACCACGCCATGCCAGGCACACTTCTCCAATGCCCTAGGCAACTCATCTCCTTCGGTAAAGCAACACAAGCGCTCAGTAATGTGGGCCGAAATGTGTGAGATAGTGAAGCGTTTCCTCTCTGCTCTCCGGACCCTCTCCCAGGACACTGACTCTGGGCACAGCGTACCGCTTCTAGGCCCACCACTGCACACCCTCCAACACCTTGCAGTGTCTCAGTCAATAGTGCGTTATACCAGACCAGCCTCCCAGGGGCGGCACCACCAGGCCCGACACCGAAAGCAGGCACCATCACTCCGGAGCTCAGTTCGCCCCTCCCTGCTCTCGCCGGCAGCTGTTCATCGTTGTCCACACCACGGAGAGCACTAGGCTGCCCACCCGGCTCGCTCCGTTTCCTCCTTGCCGGTCACTGCTGCTGCCAATTTCAACAGCGGTTTCGATCCTGGTCAGGTCGGGCTGCCTTCCGATGCAGATTGCTATGTTTATACGTGAAAACTGGCGATCTTAAGCAGCTGTTGTAAAGGATCATGCAGGAGCACACTAGGAGGGAAGCCTCACAGCATGGTTGCTGACCCTCTCTGCAAGTATCCTTTTTTATCACTGTACAGCCAAAGTGACTGCTATATCCAACTGAATGGACCAAAGCAAAAGGTAAAACAAGGAAAATAGCTTTGACTTTCGCACAGGGAAACCGTAAGTTATACCCAATCCATGCTCATGTTAAAACCATTCCATTTTAATACACATACAATTGAAATGTTTAACTCATTAAGACAATCTTGTTATTTGAATACTACCAATAAAACCGCACTTGTTTTACTAGCATGTTTTATCAATTAACTCTACTCACTATTAAACTCAAGTTTTTATTTCAGCAAAACAGCTCCAAAGCCTACATTACTATTACCATTAGCCTTATAGACCTCGGTAGGGTCAATTTTTAATGGGACAATAAGCCTTCCAGAAACATATAGAGTAAGACGAAGGTGGGTCACTATTCCTGGATTCATGACCCATCCCTTGCTCTATAAGTGTATAATATTCTAATACATGCCCAGCGGGAATATCCTGAAAACCTGACTCATGTTGACTATTCGGTGAGTCGACGAGCCCAACTGCACAGGCAAAAATTGGCCAATGGGGTCGCGAGCACAAAGGACTGCTCATGTGATCCTCCAGGAGGGTGATGTGCCAGATTGTGCAAGGCTCTGTATTTAGAAACTGGGAGGTAGGAAGGATGCCAGATTCACTTTGATCATTGAGAGTGCTCTGCAGTAGTCATTGATGTTGGGTTTGCCCAAACTATTTAGAAGGAGCTTGCCAACTTTCACCCTGCTCACTGTGGAACAGATAGAGTCCAGTACATTGATATACATGTTGTGCCCCTTGGGCAGGCACTCAATAATGACACGAGACACACACTTCTTTATTTTCCTTACATCGTCTGCCCTTCCCCTTCCTCCCCGTCCCCCCTCCATTTCCCTCCCTCCCACCCCCTTCCTTCACTCTGTGGCTCTCTCCTCCTTAAAGGATTCTCGTTCTGTGGTCCACAACATCCCCCCCTTGCTTATCACGGAAGTCAGTGGCCTACATCTGTTTGATGAGACGGGGTGGCTTGCGGATGGTATGCTGACATCGACCGGGCGGGTCCTGAGTTTCCTCATCGGGTGCCTTCAGTGGGGGGGGGGTCCTCAGGCGGGTCTAACTGGAGTTGCTCTTCTTCCTCCACAGGTGTCTCCTTCTTGGTATCCTATTGGGACAATTTGCAGAAGAACGAGGCGTTTCGGGTTATCTGCCCATCCTCTCCCAGAGTGGTATTGATCGGCCCCTTGACCTTGGTGACTACGAGCAGTTCTTGCCGGTACCTTGTGTCTGTTTTCTATTGTTGCCTTTGCCGGACAAGTAGGACCTCACCCACTGGAAACTGGTGTTCCTTGGCCTTTCGATTTCAATAAGTCCATTCTTTGGCTTTCCTTCTTTTCTCGGCCTCCCGTTACCTGATTGCCTCATCTTCCGCCGGGGTGTAGTCCTCCAAGTGTGGGAGCCGAGTCCGTGGCTTGTATCTTATCATCAGTTCGGTGGGTGTGCACCCGATCGTCTCATGCAGTGTATTTCTGTAGCTGCTCAGCATTTGAGAAATGGCTTGTGACATGGGCATTAAATCTGCAGCTGCTTTTTGACGTGTCTTTTTTATTGTGGTCATGAATCGTTCCACCATGCCATTGGCTTGTGGCCACAGCGGTGTGATCCGTTGGTGGTGGAATCCCAGGTGTGCTGCTAATTTCTTGAATTCTTGGCCCTGAAATGGCGGGCTGTTGTCCGTCTTCACTACTTTGGGGATACGCCATTCGCTGAATAGCTCGTCTACTACCGCCACTACGTGGTGGAATGCCGTGGACTGCATGTGCTTGACCAGGGGAAGGGGAAAGTGGGAGTATTCGTCAATGGCTACCAGTAGGTGCCCCCCTTCTTCTATTGGCACATAGAAGTCTCTTGCTACCCTTTGCTAGGGTCCTTGCGGCAGTGGGACCACCTGGAGTGGGCATGGCAGTCTGTTTGGTGCAGTCACCTGGCAGGGTGCGCAGTGTTTGAACGTGTCTTCCACTATTGCGTCTATGTACAGGAACCAGACCAGGTTTCATAGGATTTTCTTTGTATTGGCTATTCCTCGTGCGCTATAATTGATGAGAGCTTTCCTGAGACTCTTTGGAGCCACTAGCCTGTTGCTTCACAGTAGTGTTCCTTAGGCCATTGTGGCCAGTTCTCCTTGTATTCTTGCCATTCTTTGTAGGTCTCTCTGGTCCACCTCCGTATTCGCAAAGCTTTCCGTGGTCAGGTGTCGCCACCTGTTGGAATTTCTGAGTTGGATGGCTGCCTGGATGGTGGGGTCAACTTTGCACTTCTTAGTGAATAGGTCTGTTGTGATGACGGGTGGGAGGGTGTTGAGGGACAGGTATGCAATATATGCTTCTGCCTCGAGTTGCATGTCAATTTCTGTTGCGTTGTCCAGGTGGCAAAACAGATCATCTGCTGGATTTGCCTCCCCTCCCGGTTTATGAATGATGGTGTAGTTATAGTCTTGTAATCGAACGCCCCACCGTTCTATGCGCAGTGGCATTTTGATCTTGGGGTTCCCGATGAGGGAGAGAAGCTCTTGATGGTCTTTTATGAGGACAAACGTTCTCCCGATGACGAAGTGGTGAAACTCTTCGCAGGCCCAGACTGCAGCCAGGCTCTCACGCTTGGCCTGGGAATAAGCTTGCTCGACTGTGGTGAGGGTCCTGCTGGCATATGCAACTATGGTCTGTCGGAATTCCCGCTCGGGTCCGTCTCGGCTAGGATGGCACCCCGACCCACCGGACTGACGTCAACTGTGATTTTTGTTTCCCAGTCGGGTTTAAAGTATGCCAGTTGGTGGTCGTTCGCCAGTTCTCGCTTGATTGCATCGAAGGCTGCTTGGCAATCCGTATCCCAGGTGAAGGGGAGGTGTTTCTTGAGGAGTTGCCAACGTGGGTTGGTCAATGTGGCCTAGTGTGGTAGGTATCGGGTGCAGTAGCCTGTCATCCCAAGAAAAGATTGTATTTCGGTCATGTCATTTGGGGCTTCAAGACGTACAATAGCATTGATTTTGTCAGGGGCTGCTTTTATCCCCTGGTCAGAGAATATGTGACCGAAAAAGCATAGGCTGTGTTTGTTCACAGAACATTTGAGGCCATTTAGGGTGAGGCTGCTGTTGCACAGAATGGTGCAGTCTTGTCATAGTGCATCATCATGTTGATCTTGGGTGATGCCAAATATCAAGATGGCGTCACTGTAATGGCAAGCATTGGTGACCAGCGCTATGAGATGGCGTATTGTCTCTTGGTATATCTCGGCAGCTGAGTCTATACCAAAGTTAAGCCACTTGTAGCGGAATAGGCCTTTGTGGGTGGTGATGGGTCTTGAGGCTGGGTCGATGACCAGTTGATGGTAGCCTTGGTTCAGATCTAACTTTGAGAACTGGGTTGCCTGGTTCAGCCTTACTAGCATGTCCTGAATGTCTGGCCCCGGATGTCTCTCCCTCTGAATTGTGGTATTGGGGATCCGCATGTCTACGCAGAGGCGTAGGTGCCCGTCTGACTTGGGTACTACAACCAACGGGGACACCCAAGGGGTGGGCCCCTCAACTCTTTTGATGATGTCATTTTCAAGTAGTAGTTGCAGCTCATGCGTCACCCTGGCCTGTAGATGGAAACCTATTCTTTCGGGGTGGTGCGATAAAGGACGCAGTGAGGGATCAATGTGGAGCTGGTTGACCGTGTCCTTCAGCATGCCAAATGCCTTTGAATAGATCAGGGAACTCTTCTTCAATTTGCCAATGTCTAGTTCTCTCCAAGACAAAGTCTGCAGGGTCTGAGCTTGGGGAGGGAGGCCCTCTATCATTTTGGATTGGTCATATCTAATATTGATTAGTTGTAGAGCGGTGGTGTCAAGAATCAACTTCCTCATCCGCAACAAACTCACCCGCAGAGTCTAAACAAAGTACCTGCCAGAGCAACCTTCTCGGCAGTAACATCTCATACAACTACGGAAAAGCCTTCTCATATATCCAGGTTATCACTGCGTTTTTCGCTCCAACAGACAGCACAGTTTCTAGCAATCTACTGGTCACCATGGCGATGGTGGAAGCTTCTCCCCACACCTCGGTATGCCGTAAGAAAGCTCACGTCTAATGCACACATGTTGCCAGGACATGTGACATCATGAGAATAAAGCCTGCCCTCAAAGTTAACCCAGTGTTTCTGATTGAAGTGTTTTCGGACTTCTGTGTTTCTGTTTTGGCTTGTTACGTTCTGTATTCCTGATTCCTGCCACGTTTCCCCGATTGCCTTGCCTTAGCCTTCCTGTTCATTGTTCTGGCCATTAATATTGCTCACACATTGACGAACCCTTTTTGCGTAACGGACTGCTCTGCCACACGTTCCTATTCCTGCTGCTGCCCGCACGTTGATGAAACCATTTTTGTGTAACGGGCTGCTTCTGCCACACATTCCAATTCCTGCTGCTGCTTGCACGTTGCCAAAACCATTTCTGTTTTTAAAGGATTCCTTTTGCTTTGCATTCCACTTACAATTGCAACCCTGGGGTAACAAGTAAAAGACTAGAGATGCTTGCTGTTTGGGATAGATTGTCTTTAGGCGTCCTAGTGCCGTCGGAGTAGGTTTTCTGAAATATTGATCTCTGTGTTTCAAGGAACTTATCCAGGCATCTTTGTGCCGTCAGGACAGAACTTTGAAATATTTGTACTATGGACTTCAGTGATTGACACAATCAACTTCTGGTAAGAATGAATTAACCTATCCTCTCTGAATTCTAGTACTATTCATTGTTCAGTTAATTCAGGGTGTGTTCTTGTAATTGGTTCTTAGGTGACTACTTATTTAGAAATATTACCAGCCATAACCCATCTACCTGTAATCGGCCTGCTGGTTCTAAAGATCAGGTTGGTTTCCCTTTCATATTGTTGGTGGTGTTATCCCTATTAGTCCAGTGGCATTGATTATTCTTTCTTGTTTCTCCAGTCGGCGTATCGTGGGTGTGTGTGTCTCCTCTTCCAACTACTTGATCCTTCTGTCTGTTACCTTTACACAGCAGAGGGTTACAATAGTAGGAAGAATTCTTCAGCGACTTCCAGGTTTCCTTGTTTAGTGATCCTTCCATGCCGGTTACAGTATTGGCGGTGAGTCCTAACTGGTGGCCGTTTTGACGCTGAGGAGGCATCTCCGAGTCACAGGACTGTTTATGACATGGATCGTGACCGGAATCCGCTGTCCTCTATGTATCAGGTCGCACCAGAATTGTCCTTTGGATTGTAGGGGATGGGTCTCTCCCCAATGGAAGATGCGAGCTTTGGAAGGTTACAGCAGATGGATGCCAGCTATGGTTGCATATGTCTTGCCATTCATCACATTCACTGTGGCTCCTCTGACAATGAGGAACGGAGTGTGGAGTCCTCCCATATGTACTGTCACCTTTGGGGTGACGCTGTCATCGGAAGTGTCATAGATGAGTCGTACATATTCTCTGCTGTATCTGTCATACTCATGGTGCAATTCTGTGTTGGGTGATTCCTCTTCTACTGGGGGATTTTCATATGGGTCATCCACAGGAACTTCTCTCCTGGGTCCTTAACCTTCTCCATGGTATGGTTGTGCATGGAAGGGGTGTTCTGCCACCCCGAAGGGACCGCTGGGAATGTCCATCTGCACATTTTCCACAGCTCGTATGAATCCTGGCTGTGTGGGATAGATTGGTGGATTTCTGTTGAAGTTGGGTCTCTTGCCTTCCCTCTCTACATATGGCCATGGGTTAGGTGCTCTTGCTGGGTCATACCTCCTTTTGGGGCTCAACTGGTGCGGTGGTCTGTATGATGGCCGCAACAGTGTCTTTTCCCTGCACAGGATCTGGAAGTGGTTCTCCTGGCCGCATCTCATGCACATCTGACCAATGGCATGGCATTGGCCTTTGTGTGGAAAATCGAATCCACATCTGTAGCATTGTCTTTCTGGTGTGGGTCTGCGGTTGGTATTCAATGCGTCATGGCGGGGTGCGTATAGGGCCTATCCTTGTTGGTGGATGCCAATGGCGACTATCGTGTCCGATTTCTTTGAGCTTTCTATGTTGGCTGCTTGTGGGTCGACCCTTTTGTAAATCCTCGACAAGTCTGTGACCTCCTTGAGTGGCAGGGGTTTCTTTAGCCGATGTTTCCTAAATTGTGAAGATATGCACCCCTCTGTCACACCTAGTCCGATGGCTTCGTCATCATTAAAGTTTGTTAAGTCGCAGTACGTTATCTTCCTTTGGAGGCGCAGGATGAGCTGGCCTATGGTTTCATGGGGTGCTCGGGTACACTGGTTGTTCCTGTTGGGGAGGACTACTAATCATCCATTTATGGCGGTGATTAGAAGGTGATAGGTGGACTTTTCCTGAGTGGGGATGGTCTTGATGATGCTCTTCACTTCTTTCCCTACCAGGTTCTTGAAAATGTCCAGTTTGTTGGGCGCGTCCTGATCTCCAACTGCTCTGATAAGATCTTCGAATTCCTCCATCCACTCCTGCCACCTTTGACCTTGATCTTCCTGTGGCTCAAGAGTGAAGGGGTTTGGGCGGCGTAAGAATGTCACAGGTTCGTGGGAACACCTCCTGCTGCATTTTGTGCTGGTATGGCCACTTCTCCTGCTACCCCTTCAGACATGGTGGCTGTGGTTCAGCGTAGCACTTGGGCACTTCCTTTCTGTGGTGGTTTGAGCACTGTCTGGGTGCATCGTCCTGTTTGACGCTCTGCCTGTGTTCCGTGTTTGCAGCGTCTGGTCCGTGGATGGTGGTATCAGCTGCCTGGCATGTGGTTTCTGCAGTGGCACTTGATGGCAAGGGCACCAATGTTAGTGCACCCACAACTTATGGTGGCTTCTTTGTTGGCTATACTGTATAGGCCCTCTGTATTTGCAGTTGTCAATGTTTGTGGTGGAGAGCATTGGTGGTGGTGTACCCAGGTGGGTGTTGCTGTGTGTGATAGGGTGATAGGGGTGGGTAGACAGGCCCCCTTTATCTGTGTTACTGCAAAGTTCGCCTTTTGTAAGTCGCGTTCTAGTGGTTCTGTGTCCAGGGCCACGTGGGACCTATCCTGTGCGTGTCCTTTGTGCACGTATCCCTCCACGCGTAGCTTCTTACCGTCACCGATGATGAACCATCGGCCTGTGGCAGTGCTCTTCTGTGCTGCTCACCCCGTTGCTCCGGACGTGCAGCTGTTGCTTCCTGGGATTCCGGCGAGGCAGCCTTCCTCACCAACATGTCTGTGGCCTGCGGGAGTCACTTTCCCTTCTTCTGGCGTTCTACCTTACCGCCGGCAGCGTCGCTGTCTCCGACCACCTCTGCAGGTTGTGCAGCTTCCATCTGTTTGTGTCTGCAGCCTCCTTCTGTCCTCCAGTAGCCCTCCTTACCGCAGCTCTGGCGCTGGCTTCGACCACCTGCTTAGGTCGCGTGGGTCCCTGCACCTCTGCTGCTCGTGACCGCCGCTGACACAGCACGAGTCTTGATGCTGGCGTGTGGATGTCGTCCTCCGTATAATCCGCGTCCCCTCCCCACCGGGACAGCAGGCGTGGGCCGTCAGCTTGTCACCAGTTCTTGTGCCCCTTGGGCATGCACTCAATAACGACACGGGATGCACAGCTCTCACGACGTACTTCTATATTTTCCTTACATTGACTGCCCTTCCCCTTCCTCCCTGTCCCTCCTCCCTTCCCCTCCCTCCTGCCCCCTTCCTTTACTCTATGGCTCCCTCCTTCTTAAAGGAGCCTTGTTCTGTGGTCCACAACAATACAATAACTCCAGTGATGGAGGGGCACCCCGCCTTACTCCTCCCATGCCCAGTGCGCACCCTAGACTCCTGCTGGCGCCCTATTATCCCCCTGCCCCCCCACACCAAAAGCTCCCTCTGCCACTGATTGTAATCTTTTAATATGTCTGAACCAGTCTAGACTTGACATGAAAAATTGAGTTTGTACTAGGTGTTTGTATTCCAGCTGACGCACATGTCTTTAGACCACAACAAAAGAAAATATGAAGGTGTTTGAACGCAAACAATACGCGGTGTATTCCTCAGCGGCTGGTGAGTCACGGACCACGTGCTGCGTGGGATGGATCTGTGACTTTTATTACCGTATTGTCATGGTAACGAAAAACGATATAAAAAAATTGTAATGAAAATACGATTTTTTACGTTCATCAAAAAGCATAAAACACATTTAGCTTTGTAGTGAAAATAAAATGTAACGCGTGCGTACAAATAATGAAAGGGCAGCGAATCAAAACGAAAGTTTGAAAGAACGACGGATGATGAATTTCTCATAAAAGTTAAACAAAGCACCGTCCAGTTGTTGACTAGTCAGAGGAATCCTGGGACAACCAAAGCCCCGAGCGAACCCCTCAGTGCATCTAGGTGCCCCCACAAGCCCACGCTTTCCCAACCTCCCCCACCACCCCCTCGCCAACTCATTCCTCACAGTTCCCAAACCTTTGAAGGGAAATTGCTGTAAAATGGGCACAATCAAAGCAAAAGCTGTGGCCAGGAATCATTTCTTTTAAAGGGTTGACAAGAGGCTAGGGACAAGCTAAACATTCAAGAGAATTAGTCCTTTTATGTTGTTATTCAAAGTGAAGAGTAATGGCCGCATGACTTGCATGAGTCAAAACCACTGGCATTGTTCTGGGCACCCATTCAGACCACCTTTTTTTTCCATTTTTGATATTACACTTCATTTAAGAATAAATAACATTAGTAACACAAATATATCTTTGGTTCACATGTAAGTTAATTTCAGTTCAGCTGCGCCATAAAAACAAGCAATGGCAATGCCAACAGTTTGGGCGGGATGTAGGCATGGGAAAGGCACTTACCAGGCAGTGCCATAGTGTATTAACTGTCCATTGATGGTAGCAGATGCGAGTACATGGGCATCTAATAGCAGTGCCTGGCAAATGCCTAATACTTATACACAAGCCAAAACTGGTGGCTTTGTCAATGCTCTTGTTTTTAACAGGACTTAAGTGAAGGACACGCATGCTGCTTATGAATCGAGTAACTGAAGGCAGACCTGGTTAAGACATTTTTATTACACCAGTAGCACGTTTACAGTCCCAATTAAGTCATTAAATGTCAAAAGACTGCTTTGCAAAAAACACTAGCAAGCACTTTGATTTTAAAGCGAGCTCAACGAGTTCCCATGAGGAGTTGTTTTAGGCGGGAAGGGGCGGGAAATGGGTGGGACTGGCCATATGGATTAGCATGGCCATGGGCAGTCAATAGGTGGGTAAATAACCAAACAACATCTACAAACTGTGTGCCCCTCCTCATATGCCATCCCTGCCTATCTGTAGTCTGATGCAATAGTTTCAGTTTATGCTACCTAATAGCCCAAACTAATATCCCCATGGACAAAAGAGGCTCCCCAACGTCAGATGCAACAAGAGTGGAAAACAAAGTCAATGCCCAATCCATGGTTTGGGGTTGGTGAGCCTGTCAGTCAGTGCCCTAATCCATGGGCTGGTGAACCTTCCAGTGAGCGCTGATGCCTAAACCTGGGGAGCCCCAGTTGCTCCGGATATGGAAGAAGTGAGTCACTAATTAAGGCAGCACGACTCGTTAATCTATCACTAGGGAAGGGGGAAGGTCCAGAGAAGGCCTTTGCACAGGTCCTGTAAGAGGGTTACCGATACCTCCATGTCCCCAGCCGGTTGGCAGAGGAGGGAAAGACCCAGCCTGCCTCATGCGGCTTATGGGATGCAAGAACCTTTGGTTCAGAGGAAGGGCAGCTTGAAATTTGATGGCCACAATCACCTAAATGAAATGATATACTAAGGTAGCCAGTGTGTGGAAACTCGGATTGGACAGTCCGCACGAGAGTGAGGCAAAGGGGGCAGGTGTTTTTTCTGGCTGCCCACATCCTGCTCTGTGCACAGTATGCCATTCCGAGAAGGCTTGCACTGATCCCTATTTCTAACAATGGATGGGCGACAGTGCACGCAGCTGCCTCCCATACTGGAAGAGCCAGAGGTCAGGCCCAGCAGGAAGAGCACTCCAGGGATGGCCCAGCTGCCTAGGGAGACCTGATATCTCTTAGTGCAAGCCCCAGCTAACACACACCCAGTGGGCTATGCTGGACAGGGTGCATTTTGCTTCCCCAGCTTTGCCTGGCTCATTGGACATGTTGACTGGGCTACTGCCCGTGGTCAAGGCATAGAGTGCGCTCTGCACATCTTCATCCTTATAGCCTGTAGGACCATTGGATTCCCAGAGCTCATGGCCGCCCTGCAGGAACCAGGTTGCAGGGTGTAGTGTGACTGACACCTTCCCTGCTTCTGGATTCCTGCGTGGACCGTGCACAGGAACTGGCAATTCGGGGAGGAGGATATTGTGATGGGAAAGACAGAGCCGAGAGAGCACAGTATGTTCAAAAGTTGTGTGTGTGTGTGTGTATATGCGTCCAAACAAACAGGATTTGTGTGAGTGTGTGCTTGTGTGAATGTGTGCATTAGTGTGTGTCAGTGTGTGTTCAGGAAAGTGCAGTGTGTGTGTGTGTGTGTGTGTGTGTGTGTGTGTGTGTGTGTGTGTATGTATGTATCCAAACAAACAAGATTTGTGTGAGTGTATGCGTGTGTGAATGTATTCAGGAACGTGCAGTGTGTGTGTGTGTATTTATGCCTCCAAACAAAGGGGATTTGTGTGAGTTTGTGTGAATGTGTGTGCTAGTGTGTCAGTATGTATTCAGGAAAGTGCAGTGTATGTGTGTGTGTGTGTGTGTGTGTATGTGTATGCATGCGTCCAAACAAAGGGGATTTGTGTGAGTGTTTGCTTGTGTGAATGTGTGCGCTAGTGTGTGTCAGTGTGTATTCAGGAAAGTGCAGTGTGTGTGTCTGTGTATGCGTCCAAACAAACAAGATTTGTGTGAGTGTGTGTTTGTGTGAATGTGTGCGCTAGTGTGTGTCAGTATGTATTCAGGAAAGTGCAGTAGGTGTGTTTATGTATGCGTCCAAACAAAAGGGGTTGTGTGAGTGTGTGCTTGTGTGAATGTGTGCGCTAGTGTGTGTCAGTGTGTATTCAGGAAAGTGCATTGTGTGTTTGTGTGTATGGAGGTGCGGGCTGGCAACGCAATTTATTTCTACTCTACTTTGAGGCTGGCATTTATTGGCACAGATGGCAACATGACGTCTTCCTACAGTTACAATGCTGCCATTATTGGGAGAATGAAATGTCTACACAAGTGTGAAAGTGAGCAATAGTGTGACACTGTGTCATGCCATCATGAAGGTGTACTTACAGTAGCCATGCTGGTCTTATTGACCAACCGCATTGTGAGGGTGAACGTACAGAAGCAGTACTCGCCTCATTTGCCAAAGCCAACATGAACAGGTACTTGGAGTAGCTGCACTGGCCTTATTGGGAATAGCCTTCATGAGTGTGCTCTTTGAGTGGAAATACTGAGCTTATTAGACAAAGCCATAACAAGTGTGTACGTAGAGTAGCAGAAGTGTGACTATTTGGCAAAGCCATTATGAGGGTGTGCTTACAGTATCTCTTACTGGGCAAAGCTATCATGAGAGGTTACTTACGGGGAGCAGTACTGGCCTTATTGGCAAAAGGCATCATAAGTGTGTGTTTACATTTGCTATGACAGTTGGGCAAAACCATCAGCAGTGTGTACTTACAGTCGCAGTAATGCCCTTACTGGAAAAAGCCATCATGAGTGTGCACTGAAATAGCTGTACTGGGATTGTTGGGCATAGAAAAGATGATTGTGTACTTACAGTAGTTGCACTTAATGGGAAAGCCAACAAGAGGCTGTACTAACGCTAGCTGTCCTGGCCTTATTGGGCAAAGCTCTCATGAGTGTGTACTTACAGTAGCTGTGCTGGGATTATTGGGAAAAAAACATCATGAGTATGTAGTACTTCCAGTAGCTACACCGGCTTTATTGGACAAAGCTATCCAGAGGGTGTATGTACAGTAGCTGTGCTGAGATGATTGGGCAAATCCGCCATGAGTATGTGCCTACAGAAGGTATAATGCCGTAATGGAAAAAAAACATTATGAGGGTGTACTTTGTAGGAAGAGTAATGGCCTCGTTGGACAAAGCCATCAAGAGTGTGTACTTCCAGTAGTTATATTAGCTTATTCGGCAAAGCCATCATAAGGGTATTGAAGACAGGATCCCTGGAATGCCCCTCTTGAGCCCCATAAGCATGACAGACCAAAGAGTCAGAGATGCAAGATGCCAGTCCCTGTTCGGACAGCCCCCAGGAGGGCCAAATATCCTGCGATGCTGACATCATTGCCCACCCCTCCCAGAGGAACTCTTCACCACCCCATCGGCCACCCCTCACCCAGAAGCGGCCCGGGTCGCGCTCCAGCAACGCGCCGATTTCGGAAAAAAAAAAAAAAGAAAACAAAATGTCGGGCGCGATGCGGCGCCAGAGCGAGGCTCGGCATCCTGGTTGCTAAGCAACCGTGCTTCATAGCACACAAAATCCGCCGGCAGGCGGAAGAGCCGGCCACATTCAAAGGCCATTTTAAGGCCCTGTTTGCCCCTGTTCGCCGCTTACGGCGCGTGGCGAGTTCCCATATTATACATTTATGACCCTCTGATGCCCCAGGACAATACATGGGCTTACACCGTGGAACGCAGCGGTTGAGCAGGAGCTCATGACATCGCAGAAGTAGCGGACTTGGCTAGGAAACCTTCCGGGATCAGATACCTGGTAAGCGCTGCCACATTGCGCTATTCTTTATCTTTGTTTGTGCTGGTCATCCAGCCTCAAATCTGCCTCACTATGGTATAAATGCACTCAAGTGCTCCGAGTTGCCCTATAAAGGCCCTAGGCAACGTGCACATGCATGCGCCTTGTATTCTCTTGTGACATTCAATGCCCGTCAGCCACTGTCTCACTCTCATGCTCATTGCCTTACCCCGCACCCACCTTGCCACCCTCTTGCCCTCCACTTCCAGCCTCGCACTCAAATACTTTGATGTACTCCCGCCAACTTACAACCCCATTGCATATGAGTTGTGTGGTGCCCCATGATCGCCCCCAGACCACACTTGAACTGTGTTGTGCCCTATGGTCGCCCCCAGACCACTCTTGAACTGTGTTGTGCCTTATGGTCGCCCCCAGACCACACTTGAACTGCGTTGTGCCTTATGGTCGCCTCCAAACCACATTTGAACTGTGTTGTGCCCTATGGTCGCCCCCAGACCACTCTTGAACTGTGTTGTGCCTTATGGTCGCCCCCAGACCACACTTGAACTGCGTTGTGCCTTATGGTCACCTCCAGACCACATTTGAACTGTGTTGTGCCCTATGGTCGCCCCCAGACCACATTTGAACTGTGTTGTGCCTTATGGTCGCCCCCAGACCACACTTGAACTGCGTTGTGCCTTATGGTCGCCTCCAGACCACATTTGAACTGTGTTGTGCCCTATGGTCGCCCCCAGACCACATTTGAACTGCGTTGTGCCTTATGGTCGCCTCCAGACCACATTTGAACTGTGTTGTGCCCTATGGTCGCCCCCAGACCGCATCTGACTTGTTGTGTGCCTACCGTATGTCACCAATGCCTCATACTCGCCAATTTCCCGCAAGTCGCCCCTGCCATAGCATGCTTTCCTACCTCTTCGCAATCATGTTCCCCTTCTGTGTCATGCAAAGTAACATACCCTGCAATGGCAATAGCTACATAGCCTATAAAAACGGTCTAGCCAGGCCGGCTTGCCCAAGACATTACCCCATTATATGCCCCACACCTTTCTTGCCTACCACTCCTGCCTTCCTCCCAGTCTCACAATCCGCCTCTCCGACCCATTACCACGCATACTCTTCTGATGTCCCGGCTACTAATCACCTAGATACCTCCAAGCGGAACCCTACCAATATAAGTACCTCAAGCCCCACCTCTGGTCCCAGTACCTCTACAACTGCTGACCTTACTGTCTCTAGAACCCTCACCCCTATTGATCGGAACAAAAGACTCGGTGCCAGAACCCACCATAAGACCAGCATACCCCTAGTTAAGCGACCCTGCAAGACTATCAATCACACTGCAATACCTAGCAATTCCACCCTTTCTACTCCTAAAGGAGCTCTCCTAAATGTTAGATCACTAGTCGCCCATTCCATAGAAGTAGCCGACATCATTCTAACAAACAATTTGGACTTCCTTGCTGTTACTGAAACTTGGTTGCATGATGCTGCAGGACCATCTCTCACCCTAGCTATACCAGACAACTATACCATCCTCAGAGCAGATAGACCTAACGCACGAGGCGGCGGTGTAGCTATCATCTTCAAGTCCTCGCTTAATATTAGACTAGCCTCGTCTCCCCCACTTAAATCATGTGAACATCTCACATTCAAATTACAAACGTCCCCTAAGAACACCATTACGATGCACTTAATTTACAGACCCCCGGGCCCACCAGGCTCCTTTGAGGAAGACATCACCTCACTAGTTGCCGAAAGCTCCAAACTTTCAGCACAAATGATTATACTTGGAGACTTCAATCTTGGGTTTAATGACCCCCTCGACGTCCCAGCCACTGCCCTGGCCACAGCATTAGAGGAGCATGGCCTCCAACAATTCTGCTCCAAACCTACCCATTCGAAGGGCAGAATCCTCGATTGGGTAACCGCCCTTAACTGCAACATTACCATGAAGGATCCCATACAGCTCTTATGGACTGACCATCATTTCCTCCCATTTGACATTAACACTAGCAGCCTAGTGCATAACAAGCCTGTTACCGCACCAGCCTGCCTAACTAGGAAAAAGAGTAACATCACAGCGGAAGCCTTAATACCCTTGGTAACCCCTATCCTGAACGCACTACCAGCCACAACCGACCTGAACCAATTGGTCAACGTCTACAATAATTCCATGGCCATAGCTGTTGACACTATTGCCCCACTAAAAATGCGCAAAGGGAAACCAAAAGCGCACCTGAATACATGGTACACCCCAAAACTTAAATCCCTCCGGCAACAAAAAAGTAAACTTGAAACACTATGGAAATCAGCGCCCTCAGCAATTAACAGAACGAATCTCACTAATATCTCCACTTTCTACAAAAATGAGATTATACGCGCAAAGAAAGAATCGCTCAACTCCAGGATCTCGGAGGCAAGCTCCAGCTCAAAGGAGCTTTTTAAGATCGTAAAGGAACTAGAAAACCCCATTCCTCCCACGGATACTTGCACTAAAAATAAACAATGGTGCACAGGGATCCAGAATGCCCTTGTTAACAAAATTTCAGGGCTCCAGTCTAAAATTGACAATAAACAACAACAACTCACCTATGTTCCGACCTCCAGTCCCACCCCTCCCCCTCCTACAGCCTCCAGCCCAGGATTCACCTTCAAAAAGGTATCCATACCCGAAGTACAGAAAATCATAGCGTCATTGAAACCTTCGAACTGCAAGGGGGACAGCTGTCCCGCTCAGATTATAAAAGATGCTGCAAGGGATCTCTCCCCATTCATCACAAAATTAATAAACCTGTCTTTCTCTGATAACTCGGTCCCTAGTAATCTAAAACAATCCTGGGTCCTACCACTACTAAAAAAAACTACCCTCGACCCAGATATACCCACAAATTACAGACCCATCACCACTGTCCCATTCCTACTAAAAATTCTTGATAGAGTGGCCTATCTACAAATCCAGGATTACCTTGAGACAAACCATCTACTAGGAATTCGCCAGTCCGGCTTTCGTCCACAACACGGGACAGAAACGGCCCTGGTCGATCTCAAGTGCCAGATAGACGACCTCAAAGACAAAGGTAAAGCTGGCATCCTTCTTCTTCTTGACCTATCCACTGCCTTTGATCTGGTTGATCACAAAATCCTGTGCAACCATCTGTCATCGGCAGTACACTTCTCCCACTCCGCAATTTCATGGATCCAATCCTTCCTGGACAATAGGACCATGCGGGTCTTCTCACCCCTAGCAGCGGCCGACCCTATTCCTATTACTTGTGGTGTCCCACAAGGATCGTGTGTATCACCCACTTTGTATAACATTTTTACAAAGCCCCTATTCGACAAGCTGGACCATCTGGGTGTCACCTACACCAACTACGCAGACGACACCCAGATACTCCTCACCTTAACCGGCAACTATAATTCGGACGCCATTTGGATCAATGAAGTCTTCTCCATCATTCAGGCATGGATGGCCACACATGGCCTCTGCCTGAATGATGACAAGACTGAACTGCTCCTTGTCGGCTCACCCAACACCATTCGGAAACTTAGTCCTAGCTACACTAGCCTTACCATTGACGGCAACACAATCACTATCGCCAAGAGTGTAAAAACCCTTGGCTTTTACCTCGACACGAACACTAACCTAGCCAAACAAATTAATATGACTGCCTCAGCCACGGCCTACACAGGCAAACTAATCAGGGCCTGTAGACCGCTGATCTCCCCTAACAACTGCCTCACCTTAGCCAGAGCACTTATACAATCTAAACTAGATTACTGCAATAGTCTCTACGTAGGTGCCAACAAAACGGTAATCAATAAACTGCAAGTTATACAAAATAATGCACTCCGTGCCGCCCTGAATATTCCCAGAAGAGAACATATTTCGGCTACCAGAATCGCATGCAAATGGCTATCCATCCAACAAAAAATAGATCTAAAAACTATCTGCCTCACCTATAAAGCACTCAACGGCCTTGCCCCGCCCTATCTCACCAACAAATTCACACTAAGACAGAACACTAGAACCACTAGATCCTCTAATACACTACAATTGACTGTGCCCAAATTCTCCCTCAAAAGAGCTAGTGGTTCCAGCTTCCCAGTTCTGGCTTCACAACTTTGGAATACCATTCCACTGGATATCAAATCTACACCCACCTTCCAACCTTTCAGAACTAAGGTCATCACCTGGTTACTCAACAATTAACCTACCACGATTGAATGCATACCTCCTGCTTGATTGTATTTTGCACCATGCCAGCATATTACTGTCTATGCACGAATTGCTATATTACTGTCTATGCACGAATTGCTATCCTGTCTTGTATACCTTTGCTTCATCACTGTATAATTGTACCCTACCTTGCCTGTAACTCGAAGATTAAGCGCCCATATACCTTTGGGTCAGGTGCGCTATACAAATTAATAAACAAACAAACAAACAAACACCACGACATAGCAACGTTAGCCATGAAGCAATCTCGCATCCACGCACGAATTTACATGGACACACATGTGCACACACAAAGAACATTCTTACACAGTTCTGTAGATAGAGGACAGATACATATACATACTGTCGAAAGCTTTTATTTTTTCTCATTAGCCAAACGCGGAAATGCAGAAGGCGAGGCCAAGAAGAAATGCAGAGCAAGCTTTCAGCAGCTTATTGCAACTAACCACATGGGACTACAGGATCGTATGAGGGATCTTGAAGAACCAAAATACTACTAACCCATAAGGAGAAAAATACAACATAGATATATAGATATATAAAAAGTATAGCCCAACTATAATAGAAGGTACATGAACCCACATGCCGCACAATGAGAGCCGAAGCAAAGCAAATTAGCTTGCACGAAGCACCAGGCCAGGGCTTGCAGCCAAGGTCAGAGACGAGCAGAACATACCTAAGCCGCAGAGACAAGGAGCCACTTGCAAACCACAGAATAAATCCTCACTAATTGCAGCCCAGAAGACTTGATTTTGCGGTCTTCACCTATGTGGTACGGCCGAGCCCAACAATGGTCATTCACGCGCGGTGGGAAGAGGAGCAGTTCCCAGTGACGCAGACATAAAATGACACGTATTATTCTACAACCTTGCAACCCTGCAGGAACTCTGTAAGGCAAAGTGGTTATACTGATGTCAACACTGGGGACACATGAGGCCTTATTACGAGTTTGCCTGTACAGTAACAATGGTACCGGTAAGCTTGCTGGTACCGTTGTTACCGTACCGGCAAACTACAAGTTCTGCTCGCGGTGCCTTTGCAGCCACCAGGTCTGACCTGGTGGCCGTACCGGCACCCGCAAGCAGAAAATGACGGTAGCACTGGTACCGTTATTAATGGTACCGGTGCTACCACCTTACCCATTCCCATTGGGCTCAATGGGAATGGGGAAGAATTTTTTCCGGCGCCCAGAAAAGGGCAATTACCGGGTCCGGCAAGGTCGTAATGACCTGGTAATTGCCCTTTTGTGGGCGCCAGAAAAAAATGAATACGGGTGGCACTACAGGCACGGCTACCGCCAGCCTAGTAATGAGGCCCATAGTCTTTCTCATCACCTTGAGAAGGTACACTGAGCGTTGAGAACATAGCTGGGTCCCAGGCCTGGGGAGACCAGCTTCAGCCAATCAGGGAACACAAATCCAGGGGTGGATGGAAGAGGACAAGGGCCAATGGTAATCCTGCGACCCTGAAACAATGTAATCAGTCGTTTTTGGGGAAGGGTCAGGCAAGCCACCTGACATGTGAGGGCCTGTGAAATAACATCTATATGTGCCAACTGTAAGAGATAGCACCCCAACCACCCAATCAGGCGGGCTTGTAGGTTTTTGGGGAAGAGCCCTGATTTGTGTTGTCTTAATGTAATAAAATCCCCTGACATGGGCTCAGGAGCTGTGATTGCCGAAGATTCCCAAAGTCCTGTATGATCTCTGTCTGTTATGGAAAATAAAGGACAGTTCTAACTTGCCATTGGCTAAGTCTTCCATTTGTATGCCAGGGGATGGTTCGTTGGGTGCTGGATGGTTTGAATGGTGACTGCGTAGTGTGAACCCCCGGTCCTCTCTGGCATACCTATACAGTATACCTTCAGTAAGTGTACTGGCCTTATAGGTCAAAGCCATTATTAGTGGTAGTTATGAGTGTGTACTTACAATAGCCGGACAAGCCTTATTGGGCGAAGCCATCATGAGTGCGTACATAAAGTAGCAGTACTGGGATTACTATGCAAAACTAAAATGAGTGTGTACTTTCAATGGAATTACTGGGATTAATGCGCAAAGACATCATGGGTGTATATTTACAACAGTATTGGCATTATTGGGCAAACCTAACATGTGTTCTAAAAGCTGTATCAGGGGAGAACCCGCACGAACACCCCTGGTTGGTTGGTGCGCTCTTGTTATCCTTGGTTGCATTCACTAGTGGAGAATGTTTACACCTCTTCACTGAAAAGAAATCACCACCAGCAATTGACTTCCAACGAAATAATGGAAAGAAAAGACAATACCATACCATACCATGCATGCTCCAGACAAAGCAATGCTGATACAATGGGCGGTTCAGGGTTCCTACAGGATTGGCAAGAGCTGTGCTATGCATAGAAAATAGCAAAGGCTGCATTGGCTGCACCTCATGCACATCCCTCCTATTGCATTCGCCTTGGCTTTCTTTAGAGGACGCTAAAGGCACACCATGAGTCAAATCTAACAGCACCTAGGACAACAGTGCAATTCTAGGCAAAGTGAGGAAACAGACACCTGTCGGATATCCTGGAGAGGGAAAATAACTCTTCAGACATCCTTGTGGAGCGGCAAGCCTGTTGCGGAATTAGCAAACCTGATGGGGCTTAGGCTGTAGGAGGATAAAGGAGTAACAACAGTGGGTGACATTTTGAAGGAAGGGCCCTTAAAAAGCTTCCAAGAGTTTCTGGCAGAAGTAATCCGTTGGTGGATTCGAAAGTTGTACTGGACAGATTTCCATATTATTTGTTGTTTTGTCCCTAGTCTATGCCCCATTTTGTTCACACTCTGATAACCTGGCTGACCAGACCTTTCAGGGGAAGGCCTCCGTCACCTGTAAATGTGTTATTGGAAGTCATCTCTGATCAAAACTCGACATTTCTCTTCTTCAAATAAATACAAGTACAAAAGTACAAACCGTATACAGTGCTGGCAGCTTTTTCTGCAAAGTCACTGCTAGATTGAATAGCAAGTTGGGACTGAGATATATGAGAGCTGGAGGGAGAGGTATGTTGTGTTGCATTACAACCAAGTAGCCACAAGTAGCCGGCTAAGACTTATAGAAGATAAGTACCTCCATAAGGTCTATTCTTCAAGAGAGAGGTTATACAGAATGTAGAACAGGGGTAATGACCATTGTCTCAAAGATAGGAACAGTACTAGAACACTCTATCCTATGATATCGGAGTGCAGGCGGATACAGGAATGTTGGTGCAGACTCTGGCGGAGGTTTTTGAGGTACTGGGATGGGTTGTGGCAGCGACCCCAAAGACAATTCTGCTGGGTGCCCGGCCGTACACAGATCTACAGGAGATGCCGTGCTTTCTCATTACTTAATTATTGATGGGAAATTTAGTTTCTCAGGAGGTGGTGGAGGTCAAGGATATGCCGCAGAAATATTTATTTAACTGTGTGCTGTCTTCGCAATGTATGATTTCTTTGTGGGCGAACAATGTACTACACACACTGCATGATGGAGGAGGCAGAGGTAGGGGGAAATGGCAGGCTGGGCACAGGGCCCAAGGAGTGGGAGGAAGAGATGGTGCATTGACTGGAAGACATTTTATTCAAGCGGTTCTATGTGAGGATTTCGAAAAGACATTTGATATTGCAATGCCTTTGCTGCAAAATTTCAGGCACCTCAATTTTCCAAACCTTGCCTCACCCCCAGACCTCCTCTACCACCCCCTTTTCCATGATGCCTCACATTTTTCTTCCTTTCTGGCCCTTCATGGAATCGGCATATATATTCCCCTTTCCAGATTTGATTTTCACAATCGTTTTTTTTTTTTTGGTGAAATAGTAGATTTGCAATGTTTTTTTGTGGAAAGGTGTGGAAGCGTAACATTCAAGGGCTAATTATGGGTTCATGATAAAAAAGAGTGTGGAAATACAACATTCTCCCCTCCAGTTTCCAGCACCCCCATTCTGAACTGGGTGGACGCAGGGGTGTTGCTAGGTCTGGAAAAGACCCGGGGCTAGGCTGGTTTCGGAACTGTCGGGACTGGGGGCTAGCTAGCCTTTTGGTTGTAGCTCCTGAGATTCTATCCGGGCTACAACCAAAAGATCAGGGGCTATAGCCCCCTTAGCCCCCTCCTAGCGACGCCTCTGGGTAGACGTATTGGAGGGGAGATGCCGTGCTTTCCAGCAGCAAAAGCTCCTTAAATATCTCGTTGCAGGGGAAACATGTGCTCCAGTGGCATTGCAAGCACTTCTTAACCAACTACCAATTTTCTAATTTAAGAACGTCTTCTTAAACTTTCATTAAACTAGAAAAATTGTGCTGCAGTCTAAGAAATGCTATATTTCTAAAGGGAAAATGTGTGTAGTGGAGTTTTGCCCTATTTTAACTCCTTTTATTGACGTGCTTAACCAGTGCTCTTGGGAGGAGAATCCCCTCCATGTGGCTGCGCTGCATTCCTCATGGTTGCTAGGACTGTTGTCAAGCCATAAATCAGACACCTGCAAAAGCCGAGGCTTTCATGTCCCTGCCCCACATTCTTTCATTATCAGATATGGTGGTTGTAAGTAAAGTGTTCCTCCTTCATGGAAGTACACTTTCTTACATTTGCACGCACCTCAAAATCAGCCTGTCAGTCATTTACCATTGCCAAGTCTTTTGTTTTCCGTTTGGGGAGGTTAGGGAGACCATGGGAATACAAATGAAAGTGTGCATAATTTTAAATATCATTAGAAGGTGTAGAACAATTAAACATATAACAAAACAATGATTATCCAGTTCTAGATCTTTCTTACTATGTAAAAGAAATTGGAATGTAAAGCAGTTACTTTTTATTTCAATTGTGTTTGTTTCTAAATTGGTATAAAACTATATAGTACATGTGTGACTTAATGGTAAAAAAAGTAAATATTGTTTTATAATGTATTTTTTATTTTTTATTTAAATGTTTATTAGTTTAAAAAAAGATAAACTGACCAAGCCTATCATTGGCTGAACAAATCTAAATTAACCATTTACATTAATCCATAGCCATCACCTTAAATCATTATGAAGAAAAAATAAAATATTTTCAACATCAACAATCTGCCAAAGGACAGGGAGAAAGAAAAAAAACAGGGATTAAAAAGAAATATCAAGTTCTAAGCAGCAGGCCAAACGAGTTAACTGATAATCATCAGTTTCAGCACTGATTAGGGTCCAGTTTTATCTTTAAGAGAATAGCTTCAATAAACTTGAGCATTTCAAGGCATAGACTGATACTTTCTCCCATAATCATCCACTCCCACCAATTTAGATCGAGGTCCATGTACGACATCGCATAGGATTTCTTCAAAAATGTTGATCGTAAGGTGGTTAATTTAGAACAATTAGTCACCCAATGTACTAAAGTTTCTAAGGTGTCCACGGTCCTACAAAATCTACAGTTGGCTTTGCCTCGAGAAATTAGTTTCCTCTCCAGAGCTATTTCGTTGGTACGTAAGATGTTTAGTCATACCCTCAGCAGTAGATCTCGGCAAATTGGAGATGGGATTTTTTTTAGGTATAATGGCAGATTGTTTAATCCTTTTCTTTCCTTTTCATGAGATGGTCTCAAGGGGTCTTGATTTCTCAACGTCACTGTTTCTATCCAGTCTTGCTCAATTATTATTTTTTTTATACTCATGGGGTTGACCACTAGATCTTCTTCACACAAGTTTTTTTCAAGCATTGTCAAAATAATGTGAGCGTCTTCCATAGAACCATGCTCTCAAGGGATTGAAGTCTCAGTTCTTAGGTGAATTACTGACATCTTCATGTCCACCAGAAGAGGATCTCGAGCAGACCATGATAGGCATAACAAGCCTTCGGCCCCAAACGTCAATATAGCTGCACCATTTTGTCGATAGAATAATGTAAGAGGCTCCAACAAATATTTTCCATATTTTTGGAGGATCCTAGAGCTTTGTGCTGCTAGACATTTGGTTTTAAGGCAGAGCATCTGATAATGAGCATTTCCATCACAATTTTTATTGATCAATACACCTAGATACAGCATTGAATCGACAAATTATAATTTCGTTCCATTTATCCACCATTGATGATTTTTTAAATTCGGCATTTGAGCAGATGACATCTGTACGATTTTCGATTTATTGACATTGATTGTCATGTTGTTTATTTTCAAATATTGATGAAAGAAATCTAGCCTTCTTTGCAGACCCACTGGGGTCAAGTCCATAAAAACAAAGTCATCTGCATAGAGGATCCATGGTGTTGGGTTTACTGTTTATTTTAGGTGTAAAAGATCTTAAATCTGTTTGAGACTCTTTCATATCTGCAATATAGAGGCAAGCGCACACCCTTCTTGCAAGCCTCTTTGAGTTGCGATATTCAACGAGAGTGAGCCTGAATTTGAGAGTCTAATTTTTACCGAGGTGTTTGAGTCAAGGGCCAGACAGCTGCAGTCAGGTCTCTAGGTCTGTTCCACTTTTCTAGTTTGATGCATAGTTTTGCGCGATTGACAGAATCTAATGCCTTTTGTAGGTCTAAAAAGGCCATGTAGATTCTAGTTTTAGTTTCAAGGGCTTTGATTTGAAGTATTCCTAGAGTAAAAATATTTAGCGAAGTGCCAACGCCTTTGATAAATCCTGTTTGATGTTGATCTAGGATTTTAGGGTTCTTCGGCCATTTGGTAAGATCTCTCAGGAGTAATATGGCAAATAGCTTCCCCATGGAGTCTAATAGCACAACAGGGCGATAGTTAAAAGGATATTTCCTATCGCCTTTTTTATGGATCGGAACTATAATGGCTTCGCACCAAGATGGCGGCACCTGTTTAGTTCTTAATACCTGTGTATAAATTTGAAACAGGAACTTGCTCCATGTCTCTGGGTTTTGTTTAAGAAGATGGTTTGATATCTCGTCTGGGCCTGCTGCTCTTGAGGAGCTCAGTTTTTTTATTCTGACTTCAATGTCATCTATATCTAATTCGATGTTCCACCCCTATTGTGAGATAACGGGAATGTCAGGAAGGGAGGAATCTAAAGCTGAGAATAGGTCTGTATAATGTGTCCACCATCTCGCCTCACTAATTTGTGTAAGCATTTGTTCTGATCTAAAAGACTCACCATTATTTAATAAATCCCAGAGGTCACAAGTGTTTTTTTTTTCCAATCACTTTTAGCATATGTTCCGCCTCAGATTGGAGCCGTTCAGATTTTGTTGAGATTAGCCAATTTTTAAACTTCTGTTTCCTCCGACAGACCATTTCTCTCCACTCCAGGACTCTATTCTTCTAATTAATTATATTTGATTATTTAGTGGGTTATTTTTAAAAATAATTTTATTTAGATTAATATTACTTTTACTTTGTATTATTATATTTTTCATTCATTGCTAATTTGTAAATGTTTTAAAATTAATTCTGATCGATATGAAATGTTATTTTCATTGCTATCGTTCTGTTCATGTTTCTAACAGTATATAGGAACAGATAAGCCGTATTTCCCTAGGGACACATATGATTCCATTTATGTCCAACCAGGGCTCCAGATAAGGGGAGTACCTGGCCTTTTTACGCATGGAAATCTTGTAAATACGCCAGCTTTATTATTTTCCTGGGTACATTTACATGCAGGTTTAGAGCAGAAGGCAGTGCAACGGTCAGGTAACTTGACAGAAACCAGAAGGCTTCTTGTAATTGTTATCTACATGGATGTAATTGCAAGCCACCTCTGAAACAGAATGTATTTCTCTGAAGCCTTTCAAAAAAATAAACTGCACACTGATAAAAGGAATGGTTTCTTTCCATTCAGCTTCAGAAGCACTGTGCATGTTTTCCTAGAATTTTAGGATTGTATAATAAGATGGAAAACTCAGTTGCAATTGATAATTCTTTTTTTTTAACAAGTTATGCTTTTTTTCCAGTGAAAGCAAACCAGTATTGCACAATTGTATTTTTTAGAGTTCTGATGCTGTGTGCATAATCATGCAGAGGCAGATCATTTTTACACTTCTAATTTAATTTACAGTCTAACTATAAAAACAGTGTGTAAAATGATGACAATGCACAGTCTAGTTTATATCCGTTCAACCTTGCAGTCAATGGGGTACATTACTATAAATGGTCAGTGGCGGCAGGGTCTTTCATCAAGGGTGAGCAATTGTCATTACAATGATCACAGGTGTTCTAGCCTCTCAAATCTTCAAGACTACAGATAAAACATCCAAAACCTGACTTTCAAAGTGCAAGCGCTGTTAAAAAACAAATGAAAGTTACATTGGTAATTGAAATAGAAACTCAGCAAAATCTGTCCCAGTGATAATCCAGATAGGTATTTAACTTTATGTAGCGCTTCATAAATGGTTCGCCAGACATCTAGGTACTGTGATCATTATACCTCAGTCGATACTCAGTTAACCAACCTCTGAAGGATGTTAGCCAATAAGATAGCTGAGCCGGTTGAGGACTTGTTTCTGTAATCTCTGCGTGATCTGTGGGTTGCGGGTTCGAATCCTGGCAAGTACAACTCAGCCTTTCATCCTTTCGAGGTCAATAAAGGAGTATCGACTTTGGTTTGGTGGTAATTGTGATAAATATGTTCTATGTACAGCGCTTTGCCAAAAGAGCTATATAAATAACCATTTGACCACTAGATTAGATATAGAATTTAGCATGGAGTCCTTGCCTCTCTGCACTGTTGTATCATAACATTGGCATACCATTAGGTAGTGATAGCTCCAGGAAATTAGAATTTTCATTAAACATCAAAAGACAATTCTGCTATCGAATCTCAAAACACACAATACAAATTCAGGTGTGCTTTACTATATAATTGGCTAGGTTTTTGTGATTTCAACATTTAAATATATACAGGAGAGATCAAATGGCCAGAAATAATGAAAAGTGTATTCTGTCACAATGCCGAAACCTACCGCATAGTAATGATTTCCATACAATTTTTTCACACGTCGGCTGGATGTCGCATACATTTCACTCTCTTGCGAAAGAGAAAAGTCATTTTCACTCTCTTAAAATCACATTTACTCTCCAAGTTTAATAATAGAGAGTAAAATACTCCCACCTCAAAATCTTATCTGGAGCACTGTGTCCAACAGTTTATGTCCAACAGTCTACTCACAAAAATAATACATCTTTGCAACATTGTAAACCATTACAGTCTATGGATGCAAAATCCCAAAATGGAAATCTCACTTTGTAAAGAGAAATCATTACAACCTTTAGAGAATTTGATATTTTTCCTTACAAAGAATTTCCAAACTTACAAATACACAAACATATTCCTTGAGTATCCTTCTTTTTTCAATTAATGGCAATACTCCATCTAGTTGCTAGTAGGAAAGTGAATAGCAATACCACTTGATGTGTTTGAAAACTATTCTGCACTTATGGAAAACACCCAAAACCTCTGCCCATAAAACTGATTGTGCCCAGCCCTGTGGTTGCAACCAGTATTCTGATCCAATTCTTTCATGGCACCCATCATCTAGCTATGAGGACATTGGTTTCCTCTAAAACTGCTCTGAACAAGAACGGTGACAAGAACCATACCCCAGAATCTAATTACTGAGTCATGGAACAGTGTCTGGTTCTCCCTTCCCAGCCTACTACTAAGCAACACACCTAGGAAATTCACACCACACGTCTTGAGCCCTTTCTGTGTCATCCAACGCCTGTCACATATTGCTTTATGTCTTCAGTTGTCTTCTACCAAGCGTGACCACTCAGTCTTTCATGTAAACTTGCTGACGCCCTATCTCCTTGCAACAAAGGGTACCTCATCCCGCCCCAAAAATGGCTGATGGCAACAGGTTTGAGAGGTCAACGAAGTCTATGGCTCCTTCCTCCGCCCGGAAACTCCTCTATAGTCTTGCAGACTCAATGGGCTATGCAGTATCTGACAGAAAATAGGATCCTGAATCCCAAGTCCATATTGCTTGAGTGATCCATCATTTTGTCCTGTGATTTCCTTGGAAAAGGAATGCACCAGTTAGTCGTAGAAGGGGGCAGAGTGTTACACCATCTGGCCCCAAGTACCAGCCTGAACACTGGCACTTAAATCCATACTGGTGTCCGGCTCCGCACACTCAAGAAAAGCAAGGGCTCCGGGCCATTAAACCACCCCAGTGTGGACTTAATTGCCAAATGGGTGTTGCCATGACACGTCTATCATACAGCC
The DNA here is from genome assembly GCF_040938575.1 of Ambystoma mexicanum. Classification (NCBI taxonomy): domain Eukaryota; kingdom Metazoa; phylum Chordata; class Amphibia; order Caudata; family Ambystomatidae; genus Ambystoma; species Ambystoma mexicanum. The sequence continues at coordinate 1,252,438,367 of NC_090923.1, forward strand.
CTCGGGGTCCTCTGGCTGGGTTCTGTGCATATGTCATCCTGATATGCTGCAGACATTGCAACATGGGTGTGGCTTCCCCACTGCTTTTCTGTTTGGCAGACTTGGTGGGAAGCACGCCTCAATTACTACTTTGATTTTTTGATGTATTTCTAACGTATCTTCCGGCATAAATAACTGCATCCAAGCCCAGATGTTCTCATCCACACCAATATTGCTAATGTTCATACTCCGGGAGAGAATAAGAAGGCAGAAATACTACATAAACAGATGTGTCTTTAATGACTTCCACAACAAAGCAAATGATGTGATACTTCGAATATCCAAGGGCAGCGAGTTCCATAATCTAGGTCCCTATATTGAGAAACGTCAATCACCCATATCAACAAATCTAGATAGTGGCATCACTAATAAGTGCTTGTCAAGGGATTGCAAGCGACGATTGGGCTTATAATTGAACATCCAGCTAGACAAGTAGCTTGGAGCTAGATTCGTTAAGCATTTAAACACTGTGCAGAGTATTTTAAAGTCAATCCTCTGCTTGACTGGAAGCCAATGAGGTGACCTGCGCATTGTGGAGATAGATACGGTTTTTGGGTGCTGTAAATATCAGCCCGATGGAGAGAAACAAGGAGGCTAGGAACAGAAAAACCATGTAAGTTGGACGAGACAGTTTGCAAAGTTAGTTCTGGTTACATGAGTGTTTAAGGAGGAGGTGGTGAGGGACTTTAAGGAGTAGGGTAGTGAGAGAGGTTATGTAGGTTTTGGTGAGAGAAGTTAAGGAGCTGGCGAGGAAAGTTAAGGATGAGGTCTCGAGGGGACCAACAGAAGAGGCAAATCTCTCAATACAGAGTTGCCTGAGGGGCAGGTGCGTAAAGAGAAGGTAGTGAGCAGTGAGCTGAGTCAGTTGTAGGGTGCTCAAAATGGGGAGCTGGATCAGAGCCTCACCAAGAGTAGGAGAGAGGAGAAAGAGGAAATTAAGATCAAGGGGACGATAGAAGAGCATGATGAGGAGTAGGAGACTGAAAGAATATAAAATGGGAACACTGGGATGAGCGGAGGAACAAGCCCGAATTGAAGCATTCAGGGTGTGCAGGAGAAGCAAGAAGAAAAAGGAGGAGGGAGACCTTCAGTTAGGAGAAAGTGGAACCAGGACCCCTAGTGAGGGAGGTGGTGAGAGGCTTAGAGAGTAACCTGTAAAGAACTTAAGTTGGCAACCTATCTCCCTATGGGTTCAGGCCTTGATTTGAGGCCGGCTCAACATTAGCACCAACTACAAAAACAACAATCAGGCTCCGTACAGACTTGAGACCTGAGAGGAGGCTTCCACACCATACGCTAGCTGCACAATAACTTTGCCAAAGACATAGAATGAGACTGTGCTATGGACTGAAATGAAAAGATCATGAAAGGTATTTTTCTTGGAAATGTTTATGCTAAATTTGGGACACTGAGTTGCATAAGGATATCCTAGAGGCACATCGCAGGTCATTCATGTAGTTGCGTGATAGGAATGAGGCTGGGCCCCTTTTGACCAGGTTTCTCATCTACCCCCTACCTTGGGTCAAGATGCCCCTCTTGAATTGTACCTATCTTACTGACTAGATTCTCTCTCTCTCTCTCTCTCTCTCTCTCTCTCTGTCTCTGTCTCTGTCTCTGTCTCTGTCTCTGTCTCTGTCTCTCTCGCTCTCTCTCTGTCTCTCTCTCTCCCCCCTCTCTCCCTCCTTCTCTCTATCTCCCTCTCTTTCGCTCTCTCTCTCTCTCTCTCTCTCTATCTCTCTCTCTCTCTCTCTCTCCTGGTGTTCTTCGACCACCTCCTAATGTTCCTCTAACACCAGCGCCAAGTCTCTTCCCATCTCCTACTGATGCTTCTCTACCATATCCTCCAAGTGTCTCTACACCCCCTCCTGATTTGGCCAGCAACCTGTTCTAAGTCTATCTGCAACCCCTTCTGATGATCCCGTACCACATCACTTAGACCTACCTCCCCCTCTACTCTTTGACTTCCTGTGCCACACTCCTTCTTCTCCCTCCAACCTTCTCCAAACATCAACTTCACTCTAAAACCAATTCCACACTCCTTCCTAGATCTCCGACTACCCACACTACCTAACTGAGATATATGCATTTTATAATGCTGTCACCTGGGGTTGGGTATTTGTTAAAGATCTGCATGTGTAATTTTGGTCTCTGGGTGCCGGGAGCCAGTGCTTGCAGTTTGCGTTCTTGTTTGGTAACGGTAAGAATAGGGAATGCATATTTGTACATGAAAGTGTGCAGCAGACCTGCAAAAATGGCCCCCGCTGGAAAAGGTGACATCTCATAGATTAATGTGTGGATTAGCTCTGCAAGTCACAATGATTTGGATGAACTCCAAAATCTCTATTCACTTAAGGGCAGTGCCAGCAAATGCTGTAGTTCCCTGAATGTAAAAAAAGTATTCTCATTGAACCTAGGTTTCCTTTTAAAAGAACAGTGTGCACTTGTTTGACCTTTCCTAGTGCACAAGCTGACTCTCTTAAGGAGACAGTGTCCTTAGGCCTCGCGTGACCATTCCATTGTATGAGACAGGGACTAAGTAGGGATGACAAGGAGATTCTCCCAGTATCACCCACAGGCCCATCATCTGCTAAGGAGAGTAATAGACTCCCGTTTAGATCTCTACAGCTTGAAGCAGGAGACCTAATCACAATACCCAACAACAAAATGTCCTTTCTTGCTTGAAGGTTAAATTTGGATCGCCCTGTCATATAGTGGCCGAGGAACTATTAGCAGTTTCCCTGTCTATATGCAAGAGGAACTGGGCCCTGGAAATCTCCTGCCCCAAGAATGGGAGACCCAGCCATAAGACAAAGGTCACTGTCTTTATTAGCAATTAAAAGGACAGGGATCACAACCTGAACAACACAACATTCTTCAAGAGCTCTTACTCGCCAGTGGCCGGTCATTCCATTTTGTTGATTAGTTATGTCACAAAAACAAAGTTACACCCCAAAACCATAACAGGGGTCGAGGCGGAGGAGGTCGAAAATAACGGTTTCAGCTGGGCTTACTAAGAACCAGAGAGAAGCCCTGAACAGCTGTTGCAACTGTCCAAAGTTGAGTAAAAGTGAACCCTGTTTGTGGGTACCATTTTCCTGTTAGATTAATTGCGAGGCGCCGTTGCACTCGCAGAAGAGTTGAAGTGGTGATCAGCTGATCGATCACAGAGTAAAGGTGAGACGCTGTTGCGCTCGCAGAAGAGCTGAAGTTGTGATCAGCCGATCGATCACCCAATAAAGGCGAGGCGCGGTTGCGTTCGCAGAAGAGTTCAAGCTGTGATCAGCCGACCGATCGAGGAGCAAAGACGAGGCGCCGCGGCGCTCCTCAAAGGAACAACTGATGAGGTACGAGGTTGCTGTTGCTGATCGGAAGACAGGAAGAAGCCGGACTATGCTGTCGGCGAGCCGAACAACGTGAGAGCAGGTATTCGTTGTCGAAGGGGAGAAACTGTCAGTGCCATCGGCGGTGGGTGAAATCCATCCTCTTGCAACAATTGTACAGTCTGCATTTAAGGTGCAGCAAAACGAACGCAAGAGTGAGGCTAAAGCTGGGAAGGTTCTGATTACAGAAGGTGCTATATGCCAAGTGATAAAAGGGGAGGAGTAATCCACAACTCGAGCTGCATTATAAACATACTACCTGAGCATACCAGGGGAGAATAGGAGAACTAAAAGGTCTCTCTTGTGAATTGTTGAACTGGTTGTCTGACAAAGGAAAGCAAGGCAACACAAGCTTAGAGTTAGAAGAACAGTGTGAGTAAAGACTAAGAAGGAACATTTAAGTGCCTGAGACGAGGCTACTGTCACACAAGAGAAAAGGTACATGGTACTAAGCTCTAGTCTAGAACTTTAAACAGAGAAAGGAAAGACACAGCAGGTGCCTAAGAACTGTTGAAGGTGAAAAGATAGAAAGGCTCAAAAGACAAAGAAAGACAAAGAAATATTCTGAAGAAACAAGGTTTTACAGCCAAATAATTTTTGAAAGAGGAATAGAATTTACCTGAATATATTGAACTGAATGCTCCTAAGCCGAAGACGCAAAGAACTCCCTGAAGACGTATCCTTTTTGCAACAAAAACCTATAAAAGAAAAGAATTATATGTTAATAAAAGGATTGGATTCTCTTTGTAATCCATATACCTACTCACTGGCTCTGTCTACTTATTATGCATATGTTAGCTGAACAGTAACACTCATAGATTCAGGTAAAGTGTGTAGGGACCACGAAATGGAGCTATCCTGCTTCTAATTAAGAAGATTTCTGACTGTGTTCCTCACAAGTGTCCTATCACCTCTGTTAACTGGAAACGTCCCTTCCCTACCTGTCCTTGGCAAGGCTGTGCACAGTGTCTGCGCAGGAAGCTTTGTTTGCATGCTTAAGCAGAATCAGTCTGTTAGCCTTTCCTGTATTCTGAAGTTTGTCTTGCTTTTCCCCTTCACCCCAATGTACCTGGAGCTTCCATCTTTCTTCGCATGGCCATCCATGTTAGTTGCAATTAAGTGTAGGCAAGCCGTTCATATGTATTCTTAGGCGTCTTACAGTTTCCACGTAGAAAAAGGTATACATGTGTCCGTTGTTACATTTATGAATGAGGGTTACTCAAAAGGATACTCAGGTAGGCCACAGGTATTCTTTAGGACACTTTAATCAGGTTGCAGGTTAATCAGGTCACATCAGATACATCAAGGAGATGGGAAAGTTAGGATGGGAGCCCACTTGCTCCCACCACCCAGGCTACATCTTCCAACCGTCCTGGGTGAAATCACATTCAACCTCAAACATTCCAGACACTCACATGAGATTCCATGTATGACTTCACACCCTGCTTTCACACGCCATGCATTCAGGGACCAGGGACGAAAACCAGTCATAACACACCTCCTTCCATTTCACCAGAACAAGCACACCATGCAACCAGACAGCACCGCACACACACCATCATGTGCATACCTGACACATGCACATCCGCTTAGCCGGAAGAGAGGATGGCTGACCAACCAGCGTAACTAACCCACAGATAGCGGCACCATACCAACATTGAAACAAACCACAACCACCAAAAACATCACACAAACACCTTCCACCCACCACTGCCACTAGTGGGTCGCCATCCTGCTACACTGGAGTGCTACCTGCCCCACAGTCGGCCAACAAACCTACAATCCAAACCATGAATAAGAACCAATAACACCTCACGTCCACCACTGCCACTGGCGAACCTCAGGGCTGCCACCCCCAAGCACAAGCTGCCCCCATAAGGGCTAGCATGTGTTCCGCTTCACAACTACAAAAATAGGGATAATCATCATCACAGACCAATCCACACAGATGATCCCCAAGCTGGATGCATGTTTAACCACAACATACTGGACAGCATTCTCACCTGACACACACTCAGCACTCACGCATTCTGGCAACTGGTTTTCACAGCACCGATCAGTTTGGTAAACAAACGCACAATCAAAGTAAAATCCCAAAGGGGTTGGCCGGACACCCTGAGCCTCCTGCGTCGATCTCTACTGAGAAGACTGACCCACAACAGGACCAACTGAGCACCTACAAAACGGGATGGTGAAGGTTGCCAAGTCCTCCAGAATCATCTGGGTTTCAGGATGTTTGCAGAAACTCAAAGAATACTTAAAACTAGAAAAAGATGATGAAACGCTAGATGTGGCTTCACATGACAGACCATCTACTCCTGCTGCATCCACACAGGAAAATAACAGCCCCATCTATATGGAAAATCAAAACTTCTGAGAAAGCCTCCATCCAGTGACAGACTACACCACTGAATACTGGTACACACCAGAGCCTTTCTCAACCAACAAACCAAGGATGTGGCCTTTTCCCACTGGACGCTGCTATTAGCAGGCAAAACACACACACACACACACACACACACACACACAGCAACCATGCAACAATACATATACACAACCTCACACCATCCAGCAAGCGCTGCAGTCACCTTTTTCCACTGGATACTTCATAAAACACACTGGCGTGAGGACAAAACAAACACAAACGCATACTCAACCAGGAGGTGTGGGCAGCTGAACAATATCAAACCACTATTGAAAACAGCACACCCAAGACAAGGTGCGCTGCACACCAAACAGTGAATTACTATATCACCTTTCAAATTCAGCACAGGTAAAACGCAAACATTTTAAATTGCTGTTCTAAAAGTACATGTTGCTGGTTTAGCGCAACCTATATATGCTGAAAAGCCTCAAAATGTTATTCTAGCATGTCAAAACTCGACATACCCCATAAACACATTAAGCCAATGTCCATGTTGCTAGTATGCACACCCTAAAAATGCTGTAATTCCTCAACGCGTTAGGCTGGCATAACTAAAATTTAACCTCCACACATGCGCAGTAGGCTATAAGTCCATGTTGCTAGTTTGAGCAACACTAATGCTGAACATCCTCAACAGGTTAATTCGCATAGGAGATGGATGGCAGTGCTTACTCTGTCGGCGGCATTCGATGGCGGCGTTCCAGGGCCTCATCATCACCCCCAGCAGCACTCTGACGTCACCATACTTGTATCGTGCTCGGAGCTCGATGGAGCTCTTTACATCTAATGGCTAAAGCAGTTACCAGCACATCCAAGGCAAGTGAGGCCTGGTTCACTCCAATCATACCCAGGTTTCCAATCAAAGAACCCAGTTGATTGGTGAATATCTGGGCTGTGCTCAGAGGCCTCTGGCCAGCAACAGTCCTTGGCACTTCTGCATCCCTCTGGGCATGGGCAATAGTGCCACGAGCCCCCCAGGTAACTCTCTGATGCCTGCTTAGACACCCTAGGTCCTCCAAGAAGTGGTGTCTGGGCACGCTTAACATTTTCTTACATTATGCCTTCTGGCTCACTAGCTGATCCAGTGCCAAGAGCCTCCTTGGGTTCCAACAGGATTGCTCTCCCTGGGTGGTGGGCAACACCATGGGCAGGGCAGTGGGCTCCCTCTCTCTTCCCCTTCCAGCTGTGACCACCCATACGGCACCCCCCGCAGCAGTCGCCTTTCTCTTTTCTGTCACACACAAACAGGTACCTATCATTTTCTGGGTTGCCTGGGTCCTCTCCAAAGACCAGCTCATCACCACTTGTTACATTTATTAATGAGGGTTACTCAAAAGGATACTCAGGTAGGCTGTATGTATTCTTCAGGACACTTTAATCATGTTACAGGTTAATCAGGTCACATCAGGTACATCACGGAGATGGGGAAGTACAGAGGGGAGCCCACTGGATCCCACCACACAGGCTACATCTTATAACTGCCCTGAGAGAATCACATTCAACCTCAAACATTCCAGACACTCACATGAGATTTTATTCATGACCTCACACCCTGCATTCACACACCATGCATTCAAGGACCAGGGACCAAGGAGGAAAACCAGTCATAACATCAGTCCTCTAACTATGTGCATCATAAGCATTTGCTTTGTGTCTATCAGCAAGAAACTAAAGTGTTTGTGTAGCTTCATGTAGGGATGTCTATGTGCTTCATGTCTGACGTATCTATGTCATGATGTCAGCCGTGACGTCATCAGCGTTCTTCGAGGTTGCAGTCAGTCGACTTGTTCGAATGATGACAACCTTATCTCTTCAATACCGTCATCTGGGTTTCATCTGAATGGCGGTCTGAGTGAGTAGCGCTTTTCACAGCTGAAATACATCAATGATGGTGAGGAAGAGCCCAGAAGTTCATTTTGCTTGTTCCTCTGTCGCCTGTCCGAGAGTGTAATGGGTGTAGTGAGGGACACGTTTGGGTCTCCCTCTTCATCCCTGCTTCTATTCCATGCATCACAATGCATAGAAGAGTTAATAATTAACCTTCTGTGCCTCATGTTTGATGGTGATGACATTGTAGGGATCTCTGTTGCCTGCTTTTTTACTCTTACAGGAAGTTCCTCACACCGTATACTTGTGTTCCCTAAGTGAAGGGATGTGCCGGCACATCTCCTCACATAATGGAACACATGTTTTTATCATGCTAGAGCTGTTTTACAATTATTACTTCTACCTTTTGGTGTGAGATTAAAATGTGAGTAATTGCTATAATCTTATAATCATGCAGTAGTCAGTAGTCTCTGTAATATTACAAGAGGTAACAACTGTATAAGGTATAATCAGTTAAATACTTTTTACAGTTGCTGCCTGACTCAAAATGACTCAAAATAACTCCCTAACCTTTTTAAAATAAGCTAATGACAGAATAGTCTTAAAACTTTCACTGAGAAGAAAGGAATCTGAAATGTTAATCGTCTCTTTAATTATTGGCAGCTGGCACTGTGGCAAGAAAGTTCCTTTTCACACTGAGCTCTGGCTAGGGCAGTAGACATATTACTGTCACAACTCATCTCTAATAAGTTATTACATTTAATCTTGGAACCAGACTTCTGGATCATTGGTCCCCATGATCACATGACTGAGAAGAAGCAAGACAACCAGGCTCATTAGTCACCAGACCTTGTCTATGCTTTCACCCGCATGGGGAATGCTCCAATCAGATGCCAGCAACATCTTTCTCCTCACTGCCTGACCAGTGGATGGAGACCAGCCCTAAGCGTCCTACAGTTGGGCATACACAGCACAGACCTTCTAAGCAAAGGGATATTATAGTTTGGACCTAGTACGACCCGTGATCCTGCTTTTATTCATAACCACGCCAGTCCTGTGCAGTAGGCACCACCATTTCTTGGGGGTCACAAACCACTCAACGGACCTGCATAGACACCATGTCCCCCTCTTCCTAATTCTTCGCCTGAGTATTCTCTTTCTCCCTCTTGCTGGGGGCTGCCACCAATCCTTGCAAACTATACCACCTTTTCTCCTCTGGTCTCCACCCCCTTTCTATCACAATCTTCCCAACACCACCCAAATGACACCCTGGGAGATCAGCCTGCACCACCATAACCACTCCAACGTTATCTACCTACTTGTCTCCCTCTAGAGATGCCCCTATGCTCCCTCTCCAGCTTGATGCCCTACCAACCTCACTCTGGCCTCTGCAATGCCCAACCCTTTGCAATAAAACCTCCTTCCTCACTGACCATTTTGTCTCCCATCATCACATAATCTCTGTGATGGTAGTCACTAAAACCTGGATCCCATCACCACCTCTTGATACTGCCAATGTTGATACCTGCCATACTGACTTCACTATAATTCTCCCATTCCTCCTTGAATGGTAAAAAAGACAAGAGAGTGGTCTTATGATCAGTAAAGGCACCATCAGTTCCTCGTCTCCCCTCTGACTTCTCATCTCCTCCTCTGAACACATTTGAATTGAACACCTGGCTCCCTATCCTTCTCATCCACTGCCCACCTGTTATCGTCAACCTCCTATTCCCTGCTCTAGTCTTTTTACTTGATACTCTCCCAGTCGATCCCTGGTCACTAACATGGGGGATCTCAACCAGGTAAACTTCTGAAAGGACTATCACATGTTACTTGACTCCACTCTCTCTGACCACTGTCTGATCAGCCTTCACAACCCCACTATTCCCACTAAAGGCAACTCACTTGACCACCTCCTCCTTTCCACCTCTTTTAGTTCCTCTGCTCTCACCACTTATGCCCCACTCTCCAATCACTCACTCATCCACTTCTGAGTCTCATTTCCATCTTCACTCTTACTCCCCTGTCCCCCAAAGGCAAATTTAGACCTGAATGACATGTCCCCTATCTTGCACTATTCCGGACCTCCCACCAAGCCCCTCTCTCCTCATTTGCTCACTTTATTGAACTCAAATTCGTAGAGTTCAGTACTGCACTGGGTACCTGTAGTGACCTGGTTTCTCTATTGCCTTTGTAAGTATGTATGGAATGTTGGGTGAGTGACATAGAATGCTGCCTGTGAGAATGTTGATGTATGGTTGAGAGTTCTGAGTGAATCAGTTGGAGAGATGTAGCTTCCCTAAGAGGATGCCGGTGCATGTTGCCTTAAGCTCAGATGTACTTGACATAATAAACCTTATATGATGTACTGAAACTTTAATAAAGAAGCTACTAGATCGTCAGAAGATGTCAGAGTCATCACTGGGAACCCTGAGCTTTACAATGGCGACGAGGATGCTGGCAGTGCTGGGGGGACAGCACAATGGATGGGACATGCACCGCCCCCCAACCAAGGAAGAAGATCATCTCAGGTAGGGTCAGTGTTTGCATCCAATAAGCGCAGATCGGCCCAAAGCTGGATCCAGAGGCGCAGGATGTAGAGGCAAGCGCCCGGGCCAGGGGCCAGCATGAGTGCCAGCAGGCGAGCAGGCAAAGGAACTGTGGTGAGCAAGAGACTGCCAACACTGTGTGGGGCTAAGGGCCCAGTGACAGTGGCAAAGGGTCTTGGAGCCCATAGAGGTGCATAGAAGGGCTTTGCTGCAGTGGGGCTTGGGGCTCATTAATAAAGTACCTGAAGGGGCTTGGAGCTGTCGCAGCAGCATCTGAGGGGGCCTGAAGCCATAAGCAAGTGTGCTTGGAGGGGTTTGGAGCCCATCAATACAGGAACAGTGGGCCTTTGTGCTCTTATGGTTGACTCTGCTAAGGTGAAAAGCATTAGTGAAGAGCCTCTAAGAGCTTTTGGAGAGGTGAAAGCAACTGGCGGTGCTGCCAGATAGAGTCAGTGCTGGTGGTGGTGAGGCAGAAGGTCTGTTACTGAGGCTGGCAAGGAGACCAGAGGTTTGTGCCTGATAACGGCTGCAGAAGAGAGTTCGGGCAGGAGCAAGAAATATAGGTTGGCAAGTGACAACGCAGCAACATCTCACTTAGTGAAGGTGGATGTGTGTGGAGCCAAAATGCTTATCGCAGAAATTGTTCTGCAGTGTACAGAAGTCTTACCAGCAGGTGTAATGTGATTACCAGACTAGTGAGATGCTCCGTTAGACGAGTGCTGATGGCAGCACAGCATGTTCTTTTGGCTGCTGTGCAGCGCCAGCTGCGGTAGCAGGTCGTTTAAGCCATGATATGACCTTTGTAGCAGAAAGCTCATCCGTTCTCCATGGCATGGTTGTACTGATGACGTTGTGTGGAATGCAGGCGATGTTGGCGATGGCCTGCTGTGAAGTAGAACGTCACTAGCGGGGGTGCTCCATGTTTGGAACCAAGGAGGGTTGATCAGTCTAAGAAAAGAACCTTATGACGTTTTGAGGCACTGTGACGTGGCTGGGCCTTACAGCGAGGTGCTTTCCACGTAAGGACGAAGGCATTTTCGTCCAAGATCATTGTCGAGCGGAAAGTGTGTGGAGAGGATAAAATTAAGAGAATGTCGGTTGCGCAGGGATTGTGTGCGTGGACACTGGTTGGGAAAAGGAAAAGGAAACCAGGTTGCAACAGAGGGGAGTTGTCTCAGGAGCAGTTCTGGGCCGGCGCACATGAAGCGATGAAGAAGGTAATCAAGAACAATAATGAGGAAGGTGCGGTTAAGATTAAATGAGAGGAAATGAAACAGTGCCGGCGAACAGCTTCTGTACTTTTGGCATTCACAGAGGAGTGTTGGGGGTCTCAGGATGCCCCCATGCGTGCCCGTGAGCCCCTCCACCTACAGACCTCACGCAGGACACGTCCGTGTGTTTCGGGCTCCCCGGTCGCTCTGTCGCGGCCGGGAACGCCCCGTTTATTTAAGCCGCATGCGGCGACGTGCAACGTCACGCCGCCGCGTGCGCATACCCTCACGGGGCAACGCCACACTCCTCCTTTTTCTGGGAGGAACAACAATAGCACACACTTCTAGATATTGCACTGCACACAAAACAACAATTGAAAACTCAGAGCCCATGCCCCTTTAATGTCAGCCACCCGAGTCCCCTCACTCCGGAACACAATCAATCGGTCCCAGCACATAGTCACCAAGGTAGGCAGGTTTCCCTCGCCCAGCCCTCTGGGGGTACCTCCCGCCTACCTCCACCGCAGGACTTCCTTTGGTTCCAGTCCCTCGATCTGGCGACCCCGAGAGTTCCCCCCGGGGGGTGTCTTCATCCGGGAGGTCCGTCTCATCCGGGTCCGGCGGGAGTTCGGCTCGAGAGTCACCCAGCTTCTTAAAGAAACTCACATTCCGAGTGACGGCCGATTTCCCATCCGAGGCCGTCACCATTGACCCTTTTACTGCAACCACATCCAGTGGCTCCGGTTCATACGGGAGCAAGAGCTTGCCATGAGGATGCCGGTTCCGGATCAGTACTTCGTCACCCGGTTCCAGCCGCTGTGGACGGAGACCCCGCCTGATATTTTCTTGGAGTGTCCTTGTCTGTCGCTCCGCATCCACCCGTTGATCGTCTATCACGCCGGGCTCCTTTTCTCGTACCTCCGGCAGGAGGCCTCGGGGGCATCGTCGGAATAAGACTTCCGCCGGGGCAACCCCCGTCGAGGCGTGTGGGGTGATGCGGTATACCCTCAGGAATTGGTATAGTGCCCGCTGGAGGGGCTGGCCCTGCTCTTGGGCTATTCGGAATGTTTTATTTAGTGTTCTCATCAGCCGCTCTGCGTCCCCGTTCGCACGGGGCCACAGCGGGGATACCTTCCTGTGTCACTCCACAGCTCTCCAGGAACTCCGAGAACCGTGCGCTCTGGAATGGGGACCCATTGTCCGAGCATAGGGTTACTGGAAACCCATGGGTGGCAAAGATCTTCTCCACTGCTCCCACCACGTGCTCAAACGCCACTGACTCAACGAACTCTACCTCGGGGTATCGGGAGTATTCATCCACAATGGCCAGGAAGTGGGTGCCCACAGCTGTGGATCCAAAGTCCGCATGTACGATCTCCCACGGCCGGGTCCCTCGTGGCATTACCTCGATCTCAGGTTCCCGCTGGACCGGGGAGGCCGCCTGTCACCACACGCAGGCCGCCACGAAGTCGTCCACCTTCCTTTCTAGCTCGGGAAACCACACCTTCAGCCTCAGTCTCGCCTTCGTCTTGGCGGCTCCTTGGTGTCCCTGGTGTGCCAGATTGATGACCTCATTGACTCATTGCACCACCAGGCGATCGCCCCGCAGCAGAAGGCCTGACTGCGAGAAGGACAGCTCGTCCTTCACTTTCCAGAGTTGCTCGAGGGTCACTTTGGCCTCTTGAGTGCGCCCCGCCACCAGCTCCAGCACGGACTTCCAGGATCCCGATCGCATTGAGCTCCTCAATATGCGGAAGCACTCGTCGTTGGCCGCGGCAGCCTCCAGTTCGGGTAGCGGCATTGCGTTGGGAGTGGCACCCTCTACCACCATTCTGATGTGGTCGTCGGCTTCTTCGGCGCAGGAGTCTCGCACTGATCCTCCACCACCTTCCGGGTGCCGGGACAGGTAGTCAGCCGCATTGTTGGCACCCGGCCGGTAGTTCAGGGTGACGCCATATTCCAAGAGGGCAAGCATCCACCTCTCGATTCTGGCCGGCGGCTTCGATGATGATCCAGCCATTATCGGGAGCAGCGGCTTATGGTCCGTCACCACCGTTACAGGTCTTCCCAGCACATATAGCCGAAAGTGCCGACAGCCCGGGCTTCGCGTTCTATCTGGGAGTATCTCTGTTCGGTTTCGGAGAGGGCTTTGCTGGCGTAGGCCACAGGTCTGATCCCTCCATCTCGGCCCACTTGAGTGAGCACAGCTCCCAGACCGAACGGGCTCGCGTCCACCACAATTTCAGACTCAAGGGCCGGGTCAAAGAAGGCCACGGTATCATCTGCTGTCAGGGTGCCCTTGATGTCCTCGAACGCCGACTGCTCCAACGGGCCCCACTGCCAGGCTGTATCCTTCTTTGTCAGGGCCCTGAGTGGCTCCGACCTCGAGGCCAGGTTCCGGATGAAGCGCCCGCAGTATGTCACCATACCCAGGAAGCTTCGCACGTCCGATGCCGACTCAGGCGGTCGCGCCATCTTGATGTCACGGACCTTCTTCGGGTCCGGCGATACACCGCCCTCCTTGAATATGAACCCAAAGAACTCAATGGTCGGGCGGAGGAATTTGCACTTGTCCTTGTGGAGGGTGAGCCCCAGCGACTGCAGCCTCTCGAGGGTCTTGGCAAGACGTTTCAGATGGTCCAGCTCAGTCTTGGCGAAGACCAGAATATCGTCACTAATGTTGAGGACGCCCTCCAGATCTGCGAGGGCGCCTCGAATTATGTTTTGAAACACTTCGGCTGCTGATGATACTCCGAAGCTCAGCCGCTTGTATCGATAGAGCCCCCTGTGAGTAGTGAAGGTCGTGATGTAGCGGGACTCTGGGTGGAGGACAACTTGATGGTATCCGGCTCGTAGGTCCAATTTGGAGAAGAACCTGGCCCCCTGCACTTCTGCAATTATGTCATCGATGGTCGGGGTCAAGTGCCGTTCTCTCCTGATGGCCTTGTTGGGCAACCTCATGTCCACACAGATCCGGACAGAGTCCGGCTGTTTCGGTTTCCTCGCCACTACGATGGGGGACACCCAGGGTGTCGGGCCCTCCACCTTCTCGATTATGTCCAGGTTCACCAGGTTGTCTAGTTCCTTGTCAACCTGGTCCCTCAGATGAAAAGGGATCCTCCTATGTTTCAGAGCCACCGGCTGCACCGACTCATCAATGTGGAGCCTCACCGGGTCACCATTCATTCTCCCAATCCCCTTAAAGATGGCAGCATACTTGTCCAGCAGGTCGTTTATGTCCTCTAGGTAGACTGAGTATGCGAAACTCACGATGCCAAGAGCCTCACAACTCAACAGGGTGTTGCTGCTCACTGGAGTCACGTAGAAGCGGGACTTGATCATGGACCCGTCATGCTCCACCTTTGCAACGAACGCCCCGTCCAGTGGCAAAGGCTCCCGCCCCCCAAATGCAAAGATGCGGGCTCTCGGCGTCGCCAGACTCGGTGGTGGTTTGAGCGCGGCATAATGTCCTCTCGCCATTACATTGACTGATGCCCCAGTGTCGACCAGCACCGGGACAGGCGAGCAGTTCACCTCCACGACGCATCTCGGCTGTCTCCTGCTCCTCCCTTTTAGGACTTCCATGCTGGAGATGAAGAAAATGTTTTCCTCGTCCTCCTCCTCAGCTTCCTCCGCCGGCGCATCCTCTTCCGCCTGCTCCACCTGAGCTACATTGGGCGGGCGATTCTGGCGAGGAGTCCACAGTCGAGGTTGCCCTCTCGGAATCAGTACAGGTAGGGTCGCCCTACACACCCTCGAGAAATGGTCGGGTATCCCGCAGCGTCCACAGATCTTCCCTATTGCCATACACTCAGATGAGTGGGGGAGGTCATAGCCGCACTTTTGGCATGACTCCACAGGTTTTCCTGCTCTGTCTCTGGGAGCTCCACCGGGCCTTCGCACCCCTCTGCCGCCCCGCCAGACGGTGCACACAGCTTCCGGCCGTGCGGCGTGGGATCCGGCTTCCATTTTGTTGGCACGGGCCTCGGCCACCTCATGACACCGCCCCAGCTCCAGAATGCGGGGTAGGGTAAGGCCGGGCTCTCTCAGGACCTGCCGCCTCAGTTTGCCCGATGAACAAGCCTGGATTAGCATGGTCCGCATCATGTCCTCCGCATCCTCCCACGCACACCCTTGGGAGAGGCGGCGCAGGCGACCATAGAAGGTGTCGAGAGTCTCATCCTCCTTTTGCCTGGCCGACAGCATGACGAATCTCTCGTAATCCACGTTGGCAAGGGGAATGAAGTGTGCGAGGAGAGCGGCTTTGGCTTGGTCGTAGGAGTTGTCCACCGGAGTCAGTGATTCAAATATCTCTTGGACGGCGACTCCGGCTGAATACAACATAGTAGCCACCATACTATCATTGTCCGTCACCTGGGCGGCCCGGAAGTACATGTCCAGGCGTCCGATCCATCTTCTCCACCGGGGGCCCAGGCTGGACAGGGGACCCGCAGTGTCAAATTCTGGAATGGGCTGCAGGGCCGCTTGCGCCCTGGCCTGGGCCATGGCCAGAGGGGGTTGTTGAGCGCCCTGTAAGACCCCAGGCCCTGGCTGATTCGGGGGAGCAGCGGCACCTACCGCGGGTCTTGGCAGTCCAGACGTCACAAGTTGTGGGGGTGGCTGTGGGGGATTCTGCCGAAATAGATCTGCCAAGCCTTCGTCCTGTGAATCCTCCGAGGTCGTGGCAGCCGCACCCTCCAGGGCGCCGATATCACTCATAGGCCCAAGCGCACAGGCACCCTCGTTCCAGTCCTGAGGGCCGCAACTTGGACCTCTCCCCACACTGCCACCACCCTCGTGATGATGAAGGGGTTAAAGAAGCTTTCTTGAACCGGAGGTTCCAAAAATTGAGCTTGAAAAATGGAGTGGGCTGAGAAGGCCCAGCCACCTCAGTCCGTCTCCCAGCTACTACACGACGTCAGAGACCCAAAATTGGCCAAAACATCAAAACCCAGGCATGGGCCTGCAGGTTAGGCTGCCCGCAGTCAGCATATCCAAAAATTTGGCTCGGATCACCTTCCGACTCCAAACCGGAGCTCCTGGAAGTTCCGCAACCACGTGTGCAAAATGGCTGCCAGCCGCGTGTATGGTCCGCGGCCACGGCGTGAGACGAAACATCCGCGGATGTTCCGACGTATGGAAAAATTATCCTGGATGACTCTCACCACCGGGCCCGGGCGTCCAGTATCACTCGTCGCCACTGTTGGGGGTCTCAGGATGCCCCCATGCGTGCCCGTGAGCCCCTCCACCTACAGACCTCACGCAGGACACGTCCGTGTGTTTCGGGCTCCCCGGTCGCTCTGTCGCGGCCGGGAACGCCCGTTCATTTAAGCCGCACGCGGCGACGTGCAACGTCACGCCGCCGCGTGCGCATACGCTCACGGGGCAACGCCACAAGGAGTAATGGCAGAGTTTTTCTTTGGGGAGAAACTGGTCAAGCGACCAGGAGGAAGAGGGGCCGTGTCCCCGAAAGTACTGTTTCATTTAAAATGGTTCTGACAGGAGAAAAGAAAAAGCTTGAAATGTTACAATGGTTATTTATTGTGAAAAGTTAGATGCAGCAGAGTTTTAAATGGCATAGAGTAATTTTAGTAGTCATGTCAGGCCTACAGTTGTTGCATGTTTTGAAATGGACTGTAAACTGGGCAGCTTGAATGTGCAGTTTGTAAGTAATGGCCTCTGTTGGATGATTTTAGCACACGCTTTGTTTAGAGTAAGGTGTCATGTGGGGCCCGTGTTATAATGAGTGAGCGAGATTGGAGATGGATGGGTATGCATGTAATGGAAGGTATGATGTCGTGGCCTCCCGTTAGAAAATATATGATAGTGATTTTTAGCACATGTTTAGGACAATGATAGAGTAAATATAGAATGTCTAATGGTTTTTCCCATTCCCACAGATGGACTTTTGAAATTGTATGGGAAATGTGCAGTTAGTTAAAGGTTAACCTGATGCCATGAGTCAGTGTGGACTGGTCAATAATACATGTGAACGTAATTTGAAGCAGGATTTGTGAAATTCTGGTCACACTAATACATTTCTTTACAGGTGGGACTTTCATTCTGGTTAGAGGATTGAGAAGGTTACGATAGAGTTTTTTAAAAAATAAAATAGGAATGCTAAGTATATAAGATTAATGACATTTTTAATGCAGTGTGTAATATGGTATGAGTGTGTCAATGGTTGTGTGTAACATGGTTTGAGTGTGCCTATGGTTGTGATGCAACAAGTGATTTATTTATAGTGAGGTGTTAAATTGAGCTTCCTCATTAGCAGGTGTGTTGATTAATATGGCGGTTTTTGGGGCACAGGTAACTGTTGGGGGTGGTGACACAGCACCTTAGTGTGTTCATGTTGTTGGGTGTTGTTAACCCGGGTGTTTGGAATGCCTTGCCTGGTCCTTAGGATAGGGTGTGTTGCAAAGCTTGATGTTGTGTGTTGGTGTAGCTGTGAAAGGAGTAGTGGGTGTGTAGTTGGTTTTGCAGTGCACGTTGTGCAGAAGGGATAGTAGTTAATGTACCTGAGGTCGTGAGGATTTATAGTGGTGCAATCTTAAGTGTTTGGTGTAATTTCTCCACTGTGTAGAAAAGGGAAAGGGCACTGTTGGAATGTGTTTTGGTACCATTATTGCTGCTAACTGTTTTGGGGTGAGTGGACGTGGAGGTCTAAGGTTTTGGCTGTGATGCACGCGCATGGGATTATGTGTGGTGTGTGTTGTGTGTCCTTTGTTCTGGTAGGTGTTATTTGTGTTCTCTAAGGAGGGAAGATATGTAGTGACCTGGTTTCCCTGTTGCCTTTGTAAGTATGTATGGAATGTTGGGTGAGTGACATAAAATGCTGCCTGGGAGAATGTTGATGTATGGTTGAGAGTTCTGAGTGAGTCAGTTGGAGAGATGTAGCTTGCCTGAGAGGATGCCGGTGCATGTTGCCTTAAGCTCAGATGTACTTGACATAATAAACCTTATATAATGTACTGGAACTTTAATAAAGAAGCTACTAGATCATCAGAAGATATCAGAGTCATCACTGGGAACCCTGAGCTTTACAGTACCCCTTTAGACTTGTGCTGTCCTGCTCGCTCCTTCACCCTCTCCCATCCCCGCCCAGGGGGTACTAAGTGAAAAAATCGATTACTAATAATGAATTAAAAAAAATAGATATTTAACAAAGGTCTTATGTTTTATTGTTTTTTAGGAAATTTGATCCACCTTACTAGATCGAAAAGGGACACTATTTTTGTTCCACTTATATGTCCTGAAGATGGTTGGCGTACATAGTGGACTGAGTAAAATCTAAATACAACCGGAAACACGTGTCGACTCACTGCCTAATTATAGAAGGGCAGTTATCTATATGTGAACATTGTACAAAGAGGAATTAAAATTGAACAATAGATTAGAACATTGGATTGTGATCTAATTGTTGTGGCTACAAAGTACATGTATGAATGGTAGTGTGATAAAGTGAAATGAATGGTATGTAGGGTTGAATGATTGTGTGGATCTAAAGAAGTGTAATTCGTGTATTATGTTTTTAAGCATGTTGCACACCTTTGGGTGCGTTTTAGACATGAAATATTATTAAAAACCTTTGTATTGAAGTAGAAAGATTGAATCATTTGTGATTATTTATAAAAAACAAATGTATACTCTGTCATCCTCTATCTAAGGGTTCACTTTTTGTATTGTATTGCATGGGTAGCCCACAGGACCCTAGATTTTTGGGCTATCCCCTCTATTATTGAAATTTACTGGTACAGCCCATGGCTCTAGGGGTATCTAGTTTAGGTAAGTTATTGTGACCAAGTGAAGAGATGGAGTGTGTAAATATTTTTTCATTCACAGACGAGCATTATAAGAAGCTCCTCGATATGCCAGCATTAGTTAGTAATGCCCTTTTAGCTACTCCACAAATTGGGAGTCAAGATGAGCAGGAAAAGATAAATCAGAAAATGAAGAAACTCACCAGGACGGACCTTCATGGAAAATTTATGTTAGAATATCTAAAAGCAGGAATTATACCTGAGGGTCTGCAGGTGAAAATTATCCCGAGAATATTTGTTGACAACCCCAACATTTTTTTTTAGTGGGGTTGGCAACAAATGTTCTCGGGATTGGATTATTTTAATTGTTGAGACAGCAGATGAGGAGGCTCATAAGCGAGGAAATTAGGAGTTAGGCCGGATACATAACATACAGAAATTGTCCTGTTTCTATGCCCATGATGCGAGACTAGCGGGTCCGCTGACTTATAAATACGAGTGGATCGTAGTTGTGCGTGGCGTTTATCTTTACAAGGAGGCATTACACAATGAAACAGGTAAGCAAGCGTGTGGAACGCATAACAAAAAAGAGTGTTTTTTAAAATACTAATGTTATAAGAAACAGCGGATCGTTTTGAACTCCGGTGAAGCGGGTTGCACTGGTTTAGTCTTTGTATACTCGATTATGATATATCGCCATTACTGAAAAAACCACAGTGATGATATTAAGGAGGGTGCATATGGAGCCCGGGAACAAAAAGAGTTCCCGTAGAATAGGAAATAGGCGATCTTCTGTAGATAAATTAAATGGGAATCATTAAAAATGGCTATGTTTTAAAGAAACGAATGGGCAAACTTGTTTGATTGACAAGACAGCTTTGAGACAGTTGTACTTGTTTTCTTCTAGAATACATTTCTTTGAGGGTCACTGATTCCTGGGAGCCGGGTGTGTATTGAAAACAAGGAAACATTCGGTAATTTGTTGCTATCTTTGCAAGGCGTGGTAAAAACTAGGTGAGAATGAACAGAGAGACAGGTTGAATTAACTCTCTATCGCTAAAACACCTGACTGACTGATTTACTATGTCCATGCAGGTGTGCCGGACAAACTAGTGACTGCGCACGTGTCCTGCGGACTGAAGACACGATTTGCACGCGTAAAAAAGATAGTTCAGAAGACGGGTCGGTGGGATTTCCCTGTGGGAATCTCTGCCTGTGTTTTTGGAAGTAAGTGAATTTGTAGGTCAATGAAAATAGACCACATTTATGATTAATAAGTATGTGTTCAATTGTGTTTGAACTATATGCTGTATGGTATCCTTATAGAGTTGTTCTTAGGTTAAGGGACTCTCTGCTAGGGTATGGACAGGATTTATCCAATTTTTGGGTTGTTTTCCATATCGCTAATTATAAGATGAAGATGGAGACGACAATATGTTCTATTAATAGACATTGTTACAAAATAATAGTGTGTGTAAAATAATGAGGATGACAGAAAATAGATATTTAACAAGGGTCTTATGTTTTATTGTTTTTAGGCAATTTGATCCACCCTACTAGATCGAAAAGGGACACTATTTTTGTTCCTGTTATATGTCCTGAAGATGGTTGGCGTACATAGTGGACTGAGTAAACTCTAAATAC
The DNA here is from genome assembly GCF_040938575.1 of Ambystoma mexicanum. Classification (NCBI taxonomy): domain Eukaryota; kingdom Metazoa; phylum Chordata; class Amphibia; order Caudata; family Ambystomatidae; genus Ambystoma; species Ambystoma mexicanum. Next base: position 1,252,459,205 of record NC_090923.1, read on the forward strand.
AACCTGAAACACGTGCCGACTCACTGGCTAAGTATAGAAGGGCAGTTATCTATATGTGAACATTGTACACAGAGGAATTAACATTGAACAATAGTAGATTAGAACATTGGATTGTGATCTAATTGTTGTGGTTACAGAGTACATGTATGAATGGTAGTGTGATAAAGTGAAATGAATGGTGTGTAGGGTTGAATGATTGTGTGGATGTAAAGAAGTGTAATTCGTGTATTAACTTTTTAAGCATGTTGCACACCTTTGGGTGCGTTTTAGACATGAAATATTATTAAAAACTTTTGCAGTGAAGTAGAAAGATTGAATCATTTGTGATTATTTATAAAAAACAAATGTATACTCTGTCATCCTCTATCTAAGGGTTCACTTTTTGTATTGTAGAGGAAGAAACACTGACAGAGAGGCACATGACATCACACACACCTCACTGACCCAAACTTCCATTCATGGCAGGCCCACAGAAAGACAAGATATTAAATAGACTCTGTCTTTACAAAAGAGAAGGCACAGAAGACCTGGGGCCAGATTATAGAAACTTTGAACAGGTGCAAGTGCAACGTTGCAGAGTATGAGCACAAGGGAAAAGTAGAGATACTTCCATGCATTTTTGCACCAGTGTAACGGTTGCCCCTGTGCTAATACCATTCAGTATTAACACTAGGGAAAATATTGCCCTGGTGAAAAATTGCATTAACAGAATAGTTTTCTATCCAACGGCAACTATTGTCCGTGTGCTAATACTGTGCAAAATTGCATTGGTCATGGTGCAAAGGTTTTTGTAATATGGCCCCAATATTTTTGGCACTAGGTCAAAAGTAGCCCTAATGCTAATACCGTGCAACTTTTCGCTTGCACCGGTGCAAAGTTTCTGTCATCTAGCCCCTGTTGAACGAGTGAACTAAGGTGAGAGAAGGTCAGAGAGAAACATGCATAGCACACTGTGGGATATATTGACCCACTCAACAATGTTTCCCCATATCAACAAGCTGCATTTGTGCAGAACAGCAAAATGGCTGCACTGGCTCCTGTGAGCGCCATGGCCTCAAAACTGTGTTTTGCAGCAACAAAACAAAAAGATGGCTGCACCTTCTTGCCAAGCATACAGTGGGCAGGATGGAACAAGGGGACACACTAAGGGAGCGTGCCAGTGTGCTCTTAACTGTACAAAAGAAATGGAGTGAAAAGGCAGCACTGCTTTGCTAAAAGCCCAAGATCTCCATTAAAAGGGAAACTTTTCACCTTTAAAATAATGCTGCTGACACTGCTTCCATCTGTTCTCCCTTAAATCACTGTGATTAATAAGGCCCTGCCATGCACAGTATCTCATTGTGCCTCAGCAAAACCAGGCATTATTTCTGAATGACAGGCCCTGTCAAACCAACTTTGAGAAAAATCAACAAGGAGCTTCACTTTCACTGGCACAGGAAAGCACATTCATTTCTTTACAAATGTATCAAAGCTCAGTAGTTCAGAAGAGACTCCAGCTATCTGAGCCATGTCAGTTTCAATGCATCTGTGCTTCAAACCAAACCCCTTCATGCAAGCAAAGAACTATAGTTGCAAGACAGCATGGGAATCTGATGGAGATGCAAACCGAACTTAAAGAGAAATGCTAGCAGCTTGCACCACATGTATAAAAATGGGCTTGTCTAAAAATGCCCAAGTAAACTGTTGAATGAAAGCCTACCATTACCTAGCAATGTGAAGGGGTTTGTGGCTGGTGAAAATACATACATAGGCTAATTTATTCCACAGGCTTGTTTTAATTCAGGACCAAATATCAGAAAATAAAGGTTTAAACCGCTTGGCTGGATTTGCAAGTGTAAAAACAGGTTATTCCAGTTGGCAGAGTTAAAGCTTCCCCCTAGGAAGGGAGCCACACCATAAACTCTCAGCAGAGACCAACACCCCACTGATAATTACTAGGTTGGAAAGAATTTAGGCTGGGCTGAACCCACTGACAATGGAGCACCCAGGGCTAGGAAGTGTGAAGAGGGGAAGGGGGCAATAAACCCTTCAATCAAGCTGTAACCCCCACTTTGCTCTGGAGGAAGTGACAGTTGGTGGCAGCTGAAGAAAGAAATAATGGTCCAGTGACAGACAAAGGATTGCCATTTGCTCTCAAAGACTATGGGGGTCATTACGACCCTGGCGGTGGGGGTTCAACGGGGCCAGTAGAGCTGCCAGCCCCATTAAACCCCTACCGCCTCATTACGAGGTCCCCTTGCAGGACCCGGTAGGGACCCTCGTAAAACCAGTTGCCCTTAGCGGGTCCCGCCAGCGGGCCAGCATGCTAACAACGGACCCGTTATTAAAGGGCCCGTTGTTAGCATGCTCCCCATTTCCATTGAGCCCTATGTGGGCTTGAATGGGAATGGGGATGTACAGGGTCCAGGTACCCTGAATGGGGAAATACCTGGCCCTCCAAGGTCGGAATGGCCCGGTATTTCCCCATTCATGGAACCCGGACCCGGTACCCAAAATGGGGGTAGCCATGCCGCAAATAGCGGCATGGCTACCTCCAGGGTCGTAATGACCCCCTATGTATTAATAAAAATGTACAGACTTTTATCTCTGCAGCAGGACTTTGTAAAAATATAAAATGTTTGCAGTTTTAAAGTGATTTCATTGGCTTTCAGTTAAAATGGGCCTCATTCCGAGATTGGAGGTAGTCATGGCGCTATTTGCGCCATGACTGCCTCCAATAACAGGTCCGGCACCGGTATGGTTCAATGGGGACTTACCGGTGTAGTCCGACCTTTGCGGGACCGGTAAGTCCCCATTGAAAAAGCCATTCCCCATTCGAGCCCCCATAGGGCTCAATGGGAATGGGGAAGGCGCTAATAAAGGTACCGCAAATTGTGGTACCGTTATTGGCTCTGAATTCCCTTAACGGGTCCCATCCATAATGCCTGGTCAGACCAGGCGTTAAAGGAGGGACCCACTAAGGGAACTCATTGTGGGGCGGTAAGGCATTACCGGTACCGGTCTCCTTACCGGTGCCCGGTATCCCTTACCGCCCCACTCGGAATGAGGCCCAATGTCATAGACTTCTTTGCCGCATGGGGAACAGAAGTGACGAAGTATTGCAGATTACAAGAAATGTATCCATTTTGCCAATGCAAATTTTTATACTTAGATCCCTTATGAGGATCCACACATATATATAAAGTTATGGAATTTCAGGCCGAATATTTCACACTGAAAACGACCAAAAAAGTATAAAAGGACAAAACAATGTCTCACAGATTGCAGGATTGGACAGCTGTGCTCTACATAAAATATGTAATCTGATTATGTCATTTATCAAGGTACCACAACTGTACAAATGTGTAAATTCTGGTATGACAGATTTTGGCAAAAAGGTCTGTGGGAAGTCTTTTTACTTCATAAAATGCAACCACCTGAACTGAGTCACATCCCAGGGGAGGCAACCAACATTGAGTGTCCAATCCAGTTCTTTAGACGCGGGCTTAGCTAAGCAGGCCCAGCAATATAGTCTATGATGTCACTATGCATTATAAATCAGAGTCCCTGACAAGACTATAGACACACACTCTTCCTGAAGTTCCTGCGCGGCGTTCCTGTTCCATTCATCATCCAGATTCCCGATCCCAACTACAAGGCAAAAGTATTGCTGACCCCACTCCTGGGCCCACTGCAAAACCCAAGCAGCGCTGATCCTACTCCTAGCAAGGCCTCAAATCTGAAAACCCACTAATCTCCCATTAAAAAGGGGAAAGCTGTGGTACATTTTGCATCCTGAACCAGCCTGGCTTGCTGCCCACTAACTGCATGCCCGCTGCCATCCTGCCATCCTGCCAACCTGCCATCCAGCTGATCTTTAGTATCCAGTGACCAGAATTGCCAGTCCAGAAATGCCATCCGGTAACTAGAACGGCCCAGCTGTTTGGCTAGTGCGCTGCCGTGTAGCAATGAAAACCCATTATTGGTCCAAAATCCCAAACTAAAAGTGGACTGTGAGTATAAATCACCACCCTATAAAAATTGTTATGCTCACCTGGTCTCTGTGGAGGCGTTGGGGCACGGTTGCAGCCCTCCCGGGGGTGAGGTCGCTCAGGTCTGACTTCACCCTCTGCACTTATGTGGTGACTGGTGGTAATAGGTGATGCTGCTTGTGACTGCTCCTGTTAATTCGTTTTGGAGAGCACTCCATCCTGCTGCTTCTGGAAGGGGCGCTTGTATGATCTGGACCGAGTTCTTTCACTGGTCGCTTGCACGTGGTAGTCCAGTCCTGCTGCGACTAAGCCACCATACTTCAGGTAAGTGTTCCTGTTTGCCTTTGTCTTTCCTCGTCTGTTTTTGTTGTACTGGAAAGTTTGTTGTCTTGTATTGCTGTCTGTTCCACTTTTGATGTTTGCTCTTTTGCTTTCTTCCCTTGCAGGTGATGTTGCCAGCCCGGCAGAAGCTGTAGAGCTCGAGGCGGCAGCCGAAGGGAACGAGGAACGAAGCTGCAGCGGTATAGTAGCTGCTAAGTTGTTAACTAGGGCCACGCGGGGTTGAAATGCGGCGCAGCCCTAGAACGGATGTTCTACCTTGTCTTTCTTCTTCTTCACAGGGTCCGAGTTTGTGGATGCAGTGGGCGATGCTGCAGCGTCGGGATCAAGATCACTGGATGTCAGGCGATGAGCCTGCAGCAGAAGCGATGAAGCACCGGTTTCCTGGAGGTGAGTATGCAGGAGAATGCCTGGTTTCAAATGTAAGTAAACTGGTCCAAGCGGCGGTGAGCATCACATTGACGCGAGTGCACTGTAATGCGAAGCACCGGCCTTAAGGATGGAGCAGCTTATGTAGCTGAGCTTCTGAAGCCACTGCCACCAGGTTCAGCCTGCCTGCCATACCCTGCCACACCCGATGAGTCAGCACATGAAGACCAGGCCTAGGGAGCCACACCCGATGAGTCAACACATGAGGATGTATCAGCTCCTGGAAAGTTCTTGTAAAATAAAAACACTCCTGTACTGAAATAAAGTAAAAACACTCCTGCACTGAAATAAAGTGTTCCTGCTCACATCTCTATATGAGCCTGGCGAAAGGTGCCAGGACTGAGTCCAGCCAGGGCCTCTGTGTTTATGGGTCCCAAAGGGACATAAGTGAGTCAAGTGACCCATTGCCCCATCACTAGATGGTGTGGTTTTTGTGTTCTGGGGCCTATGGCCATGACAGAAATCCATAGTATATCTTGTCTTACCTTTGTCCTTATCCCACTCTCAAAGCCATCCTATCCTTATCCTGATAATCTGTAAAACTGTCAAAATTATCTGTGCAACCCTGCCCTTGATTTCTAGTGCTAGCGCCATCTCTCTTTTTAATTTTGTCTGGTGTAATCCTATGCCATTGATCGGACTGGTTTCCGCCAGCGTTGGGCGCTGGGGTGATAGGGTTGAACTCGCGAATCAACCTTGGATCTTACTATGTCCATCTTTGGTGGCCTAGCCTGAATACTCTAGTGTAGAGTAAAACTGTTCTTGTCACAACTGATTTCCTTTCCTATTTCACAGTTTCATTTTACTCAAAGCGCACCTTTTTATATCTTGCATAACTCATCCAATTTACCAGCTAGAGATTTACTTTCACTACCATATTATACCTGTGATATACCTCTATCCACCAGCCCAGAAACTCCAAATCAGTGTGTTTCACCCTTTTTTAGTTAAAACCGTTTGAGTAATTTAAGGTGGGAATTGAAAAATGCAACTTTTACCGGTGTCAGTTTTCCTGCAATTTGTTTTAAACTTTCCACTCATTTTCGAACTGTATGTTCTTGTTAATCCATTCTTTGTGATTATTAATGTCTGCATTGTTGCTTTAGTGAGGAATTATATTTGCTTCAAGGTTCTTTTTTAAAATTTGGTTTTATTGAATTTTGTTCTCTGCAAGTCACATTACATTAAACGAAAATACGAACTAAAGGTTACATAACACAGTCAGAACTTTTTACACATTCACCTTTTCATACCTCGTATCCAAATGTTCGACCTCAGGCTATAACTTTTAAACATGACTTTCCCTACCCCTTTCCCCCTGCCCCCCGTAGGTCGAGCAGAACACCCTAAGAGGTATTTCAGTGTATATCAATGGTTGGTCACAGTTTTATTGATGAGGGGGTATCCCCTTGGGTACGTTTTCAATGTCTTGACGCACAGCCCCTCAGATTGTGCCAATTACATTCCGACCCTGAGTATTAGTCAGATTGGTTTTCTGTCCCTTGTGAAAGATGCTTATTTGTATAAGCCATCCATAAAACCTCGCATTGCGGATCTTCCATGTAGGGATGCTGTTATCATTTCCATTGTGCATATATTGGAAGCAGCATTGATCCATTCATTTTTACTTGGAACTACTCTAGATTTCCATTTTGTCACAAGTGTGGCACGAGCAGCAAGCAACAATTGGGGAGCCAGACCTCCAATCCTGCTCTATTCGTCTTCATCCTTCTCAAGGTGAAATAGTACAAGGTGGGGGTTGGCATCCCTATGAATACCGTCTATGTCTTTAATCCAGCCCAGGACCTCATCCCAAAATACTTTAATTCGGAAGCAACCCCAACACATATGCCAGTAGTCGGCGACCTCTCCACATTACCGCCAGCATGTCAGACTGGCCATTTGGAACATTTTAGAAAGTCTAAGGGGGTCATACTGCCATCTGTGTAACAGTTTAATAGCGTGTCATTTATATTGGCTTTATATGGATGTCTGTGATGCCGCTTTACACACCCTTCCCCACATTTCCGGGCTTATCTGTTCCCCCAAATCTTTTTCCCATCTACTTCTCAACGTGTCTGTAGTTGCATCTCCTGCATCGATCAATTCTTTGTACATTATTGATATTAGTCCCTTCAAGCCGGTCAAGTGGCACAGCGAGTAGAGTGCTCCCTTTGACATCCGTGCAGAGCCTGCTAACGCAGGTTCAAATCCCGGGAGGGCCAAACTCAGCCTTTCATCCTTCCGAGGTCGAAAATGAGCACCACACACTGCGGGTATAAGCAGCCCTCAGATACCTGAGGGTTTGTAGCGCTATATAAATGCTAAATTATTATTATTTATTTATTTATCTCTGTTCTAGAGTCTACTAATGTCTCAAAGGGGTTAAAGTCTCTCATCAATTTGGTCTTCCATGCTGGTTTTGTTAAAACCCCTTTTATCTGTATATATTGGAAGGTGGAACGTGGGCCTATTCCCAGGGCTTCGGTCAGTTCTGGGAGCGGGACAAAGGAGTCCTTTTTCAGCAGTTTCCCCACTCTTTCTAGACCGGCCTCATACCATGTGTCATTTCATAACATTGCAAGGGGTTTAAAATCCGTATTCTCTCTTATTTGGGGAGGGAAGGTCAGATTTGGATTCTGTTTCCTGTTTCTTATTCCTGCTTACCTGCTGCTTCTGTTTATTTGTGGGTTGAGGGTGATTGCTGCCCGATATTAAAAAGTGTATGATTTCTTTTGAATTTTAAAATAAATAAATAATTACTGCATTTTACCAAACAGCCTGGTTTATGGTCCATTGTGACCCGGGGTATTTGAAAAGGGGGTGTGATATGAGTGGTGTACCATCTCAATATCAAATCTATGTAATATAAAGAGATAAGCATTTCAGTCGTGCGCTGTATACTAGGCCGAGACCAAGGTGTGTGTCGCCTGATTGAAATCCTTAACAACACCACATGGAGGATAAGTCACAAAGGGATACGTGGCCTGGTAATTTCACCTTGTTGGCCATCAAGAAGGGAAATGCACAAACGCAAACTGAAGAAAAAACTCCAAGGTGCACAGATTGTGAGGGAACCACGCTTCAAGGACAGCAGGAAGGAAGTACGACAGAGGTGTTACACAGGAGGCTGGTGGGAGCACACAAGATAGGGTAACACCGCCAGGAGGAAAAGACATGCACCGTGAAACCCATACAGTGATGAGTAAGGGTATGCACAGTGGGACAAGTACAGTGGTGGGGGAAGAACCCATTCCTGCCTATAAGGTAAGACATCAGCGTTGGCAATGCTAGCATCACAGGTTGCATATAGCAGACGGCAATGCATAGCACCACCTGACAGCAGTAATGACATCACACAGTAGCGGTAACGCATACCACGGCATGGTAGCAGTACTAACATCACAGGTTGGATATAGCAGACGGGAATGCATATCCCCACCTGTCAGATGTAATAGCATCACAGGTAGCATATAGCAGGCTGTAATGTGGCAATAAGACCCTCGGCGGCGGGCCAATACTGCCCCAGGTAATGCCCCCGGTAATAACATCAATGGTGGTAGTCATACCTGTGGTAAGATGTTAACTGGAATTTGAAGGTTTTATTTATTTGAATGAGGTAGGCGAATAGCACCTGATGTGGGTGGTGTGGTAAGAACCAGAGACCCGTTGGCATAGGAAAACCAAGAGGTGACTGACACAGTGCAATTTAAGTGAATGTGATAGGCAGAAGAAGCCTGAATTGGGCAATCCATTGGGGACGGGCAATCACAAGGGGGTTATTTATGCTGATGGGCTTGGTAACCAGTACAGGAACGTGTGTAAGGATCAGTGAAAGAAGCACGCATGAATGTGTGAGCTCATTGTATGTTGCATGTGAAGTATGAAAAAGAAGATGCTCATGATTTTGAGAATATAAGAGAGCTGTTATGAATGTAAGCCTGCATGAATAGCAGGGTGCGATTCATGGTGGCCATGATTGCTGGGATTACTACTTACCAGCAATCTTCATTACTCCTAGTCCTACTCTTCCTTGTGTCAGTACTTACTCATGAAGGGTCTTGCCCTTCAAAGCAGCCATCCCAACACATCCAACCTCAACTAAGCCACCATTCTGGAGCTCCCTCTTTCCTATATTGGGGAATTGGTTATCTGACCTCCTCCTGGAATAACAACTCAGAAGCGCCTGGCCCCAAGATAGGTGGGCAGGAACGAGCACTGGGATGAGAAAGGGGAGCATGGAGGTGATTGATATGGGTGTGCGTGCGTCAGCAAGCACAATGCAAGGTTGGACCTTTGATGGTGGAAGAGTGTGAAGCACCAAAGGCATGCACAAAAATGGAGAGTGCTTCAAACATGACTTAACACGATGGATGCGCAAAAGATGCAGCGTAAAGGTTTGTCATGATGCCTACCCCCGGGGAACCAGACCAGGTCCAGCAACCCCGGAAGCAGGCATCAAGTTGTTTTGAGCAAGCCCAAAATCCCCTGTTAGGGGCTGTTTGGGTGCGGTCCTGGCGCCTATGGTGCCAGGCTCATATGGAGAGTCAGTCCTAGCGCCATAGGCACCAGGCTCATATAGTAAACTTACCTGATGCAGACCATGCTGCAAGTTTACCTGGTGCAGACCATGCTGCAGAGCTCCAAGCCAAATGAGGCTTGGAAGGGACTATTTTACCTAGGGACTATTTTTTTACTCGGGTGGGGCTGTGGAAGAATACTCACCTGGGACTACTTTGGGGGCTATTTAAACCATGCCCGAAGAGCAGCACACGCTTCGTGTTATTCTGCATCCAGCAGCGTAACGCTCACCGTGTCTGCAATGCCTGCATCCTGTCTTCTGCCACGCCCGCCTCGAATCTGCAGCTCCTAGAAAAAGGGAGGAACAAAAGGAGAAAGGTTAGAATAAGAGCAAACCTTCGATCCTTACCTGGATTCCGGATCCACTGCACCTTCGAACTGGAAGAAAGAAGCATTTACGCGTGCTGCCTTGCCTGCTGCAGCGCAGCACTGAACTCACCGGCCCTCGCAGCATCCTCATGATTCACCGCATCCTTCTGCACGTTCCGCCACATTCTGGCACCTAAGGGCTGGACCAGTCCAGCCCGTCATCTCGGCCCTACGCGTCACATTGGTGGAGACCGCAGCTGTCCAGTTCGGATCGACGCCTCTGTGGGAGCCAGGTGAGCATAACAGAACGCGAAGCCAACCCACAAATTCCCACCCGGGCGTTATGGATACCTCAGAGACTGACCAATTGGCCCAATTACTAGGGGAACTGAGGGCTGAAGTGCATTCGGCCCATCAAGAAACTAATGCTCTTAGGAGAGAACTGATTTTGACAAAGGAGCGAACTGATGACCTTGCTAGGCAGCTATTGCAAAGCCAGGCTGGACAGGCACCCCTACCTGGTTCCGGGGGTAACCCAGCTCCTGTGTTATCGAGTAACCCTGTGCAAATAAACCTACCAGGAAATATTCCATTAGCTCCACCCGAACGCTTTGCCGGAGATCCCAAAAGGTTTGCCGTGTTTATGAACCAATGCTGCCTGCACTTTTTATGCAGACCTGGAGCCTTCCCAAACGACCAAGCCAAGGTAGCCTTTGTATTGTCATATCTCAGCGGCAGTGCAGCTGATTGGTCAATTCCACTTGTCACTCAGGATGACCCAATTCTTCGGATTTTCAGGGCTTTCAAACTAGCATGGAAAGACTATTTGCCTGGCACTCCCAAGGAGAGGCCCTGGATAACGAAACTTTGTCCCTACGACAGGGTAACCAGGACCTTCTATCCTACATCACGACCTTTAATAGGTTGATAGTGGAAACTGGATGGCCTGAGGAAAAACAAATCACGTTATTTCATCGAGGGCTTCGAGGAGAGCTCAAGGATGTCTTGGCTCAAGTCGTGAACCCACCTCAAGACTGCGCTGAATATATAGACTTAGTGGTCCAGTTACATCACAGACTTCAGAACAGAAAGGCTGATCGAGCCAAGTTTGAGAATCGGGTATTGGTCAAAACTCACGCTAACCCCAAAGGAGCAGATGCTTCAGAACCTATGCAAATCGGAGGGGTTAAAGGACCCTTAACCCAGAAGGAAAGAGAAAGGAGACGACAAATGCAATTGTGTCTATATTGTGGAACTTCTGGGCATTTTCTACGGGATTGCCCTGTAAAACCACCCAAGAAGGTGGTAGGAGCTGCTGATAAAAGCCATATGGAGTCAGACTCGGGAAACGACCACGCCCGACAAGCGTAGAGTTCCGCTTGCCGAGCTTGAAGAAGGATACTCAGACCTCTCATTTCATCATACCAATGGTCCTCATAGATCCAGGGCACCCATCGCGTATGCACGCAGTAAGGGCATACTTTGATAGCGGGGCCATAGGAAACTATGTGGACTATGAATTGGCTTCCAGGATGAATCTACCTCTCTGCCGAAAAACCACCTCAGATGTCATCACCACAGTCGATGGAACTGAAATTGCCTCTGGGCCTGTAACTCATTCCACCGGACAGATGACACTATTGGGTCAGGATGGGCATCGAGAGACTATTGTGTTTGATCTAATCAAAGCCCTACAGTTCCAAATAATACTGGAGATACCTTGGTTGGAAACACATAATCCTTGTATTGATTGGCGAGAGAAGAGAATAACCTTCCCGGATTGTGCACAAACCTGTTACCCACAGAAAAATCAAAACGTAGGCCTGGCCACAGTAACCACAGCAGTCATGCAACTACCTCCAGAATACCAAAAATTCTAGGATGTCTTCCAAAAGGAACAGGCAAACACCTTACCTCCTCACAGATCGTACGATTGTCAAATCGATCTCATACCCGGTGCACAACCCCCTTGTTGCAGGATCTATGCCCTTACGGAACCTGAGAACCTTCACCTATGACAATATTTAGACCAGTACCATGCCAATGGCTTTATTCGCCCATCCAAGTCCCCTGCATCTTCAGCTTTGTTCTTCGTGCCCAAAAAGGAAGGTGACCTCAAAACGTGCATAAGACTACCGCGCATTGAACCAGATAACTGTTAAGAACCAATACCCATTGCCTCTGACCCCTGAACTATTAGACCAAGTGAAGGACGGCTGTATATACACCAAGTTAGATCTCCGGGGGGCATACCATCTGGTACGTGTAAAAGAGGGCGACGAATGGAAGACTGCTTTCCGCACTAAGTATGGGTTATTCGAGTACCAGGTGATGCCTTTCGGGTTGTGTAATGCACCAGCAGCCTGCCAATACTTCATGAACAATGTCCTTCGTGAACTCATTGACGTTTGTGTTGTTGTGTATATCGATGATATTCTAGTATACTCCTCTTCAGAATCTGACCATGTGAAGCACGTCCGAGCAGTCCTTGAGAAATTACGCCAGCAGAAACTATACGCAAAACTGGAAAAATGCGTTTTTCATGCCACAGAAGTTTAATTCCTTGGGTTTATCCTGACCCCAAAGAGAGTCCGAATGGACTCACGAAAGGTGGACGCAATCCTTAAGTGGCCATCACCAAGTTCATTTAAGGGAGTACAAAGCATGCTCGGCTTTGCCAATTTCTACCGCAGATTCATCCCAGATTTTTCACATGTCGTACATCCCATCACAGCACTCTTGCGATAAAATAAACACTTTTTATGGACTGAAGAAGCTGAAAAGGCCTTCCAAGAGCTGAAAGCGAAATTCACGTCTGCACCTGTGTTAAAGCACCCACGCCCTGAACTTCCATACATAGTGGAAACTGATGCATCCAGTCTGGCCATGGGAGCTGTCCTGTCTCAAAAGGACCCTGAAACTGGTCAGCTTCACCCAGTAGCATTTTGGTCCAGAAAGTTCTTGGCACCCGAGTTAAACTATGCGGTTACCGACAAGGAGTTATTAGCCATTAAATCCACCTTCAAGGCTTGGCGGCATTACCTTCTCGGTGCCAGGCATACCATTACTGTGATCACTGATCACCGGAACTTACAGTATTTAAAAACAGCCAAGGCCCAATCGTCACGTCAACCCCGATGGGCATTGTTCTTTGCCGAGTTTGATTTCGTGATAACATATCGACCAGGTTGTCAGAATGGTAAAGCATTCGCCTTATCCCTAATAGGGATGGGGGTGGCAGAAGTGAACTCAGAACCAGTACCGATAATTTCCGAACAAAGGATCCTTGGCATGACTACTCTACAGACACTAGAGGACATTCAGGTAAAGATCCAGCAACTCTTTGATCCTACAGCCCTGCAGGACGGGGTAAAGAAAGGCCCGGACTACTCTGTCACCCATGATCTGCCTTATTACCAAGGGCGACTGTTTCTGCCACACAAGGAACTACAAGAGCAAGTCATTTCCCTTTATCATGATACCCTAATGGAGGGGCACCCAGGTATTGCAAAAACTGAAGCTAAGATTAAAAGACAATTCTGGTGGCCCACCTGGCGAAAGGATATTTAATCATTTGTGATGTCTTGTGGCATTTGCGCCCAAAACAAAAGTCAAAAGAAAAAAACAGCTGGACTCTTACAACCTTTAGACATTCCGCCTACACCATGGCACACCTTATCGTTAGACTTTATTACTGATCTACCTCCTTGTAATGGGTTTAACACCATTCTAGTTATTGTGGATCTTTTTTCCAAGATGGCCCACCTTAATCCTTTAAAAGGACTACCTTCAGCCTTAATCCTGGCCAAAGAATTCCTCGAAAACATTGTTCGCTTACATGGATTGGGTCCGTGTTGGTCTCTGACTGGGGCAGTCAATTTGTTTCACATTTTTGGAAGAAATGTTGTCAATTGGCACAAGTCGACGTGAGATTATCGACCAGTCACCACCCGCAGACCGATGGTCAAACGGAGAGGACCAACCAGACTCTTGAACAATACCTGCGTTGTATGTTACATCAAACTGAGAGTAATTGGAAGGACATCCTTTGAATCGCCGAATATGCATACAATGATTCAGTACATTCTGGAACTAGACAAAGTCCCTTTAATACCCTATATGGCCACCACCCTCGAACCTCAGACCTTGACTCACCCCAACACTTAGAAATGCAGTGCAGTGGACCATCTACATGCTACGATTACACAAGCCTTTAAGCAGGCATCTGCACATTTGAAACAGGCCAAGGAGAAATATAAGAAAGATGCTGATCGGCATAGATGTGATAATCCACAGTACCAGATAGGGAACCAAGTATGGTTGGCCACAAAACACATACCTCTCAAGGGAACGCGGACCTTTAACCCTAGGTATTTGGGATCTTACTCTATTAAGGCCATTATCAACCCGGTGGCCGTCAAGTTGGACTTACCTGCTAACATGAATTCATCCCGTCTTTCATGTGTCACTTTTGAAGCCAGTGCAACCAGGGACAAGACTAACCAAGCCACCAGACCCCGTCCTTATAGACGGGGAACCCGAATTTGAAGTTAAGAATATCCTGGACTCCAAGATGGTGAAGTCAAAACTTTTTTATTTAATCGACTGGAAAGGGTATGGACCACAGGAAAGGTCTTGGGAACCCAGTGACCACGTGCATGCACCTCGATTGGTGAAAAGATTCCACTGAAATTTCCCAGACAAACCAAAACTACGGGGAAGAACGACTTTAGGAGGGGCCTTGGGGGGGAGTGCTATCATGATGCCTACCCCCGGGGAACCAGACCAGGTCCAGCAACCTAGGAAGCAGGCATCAAGTTGTTTTGAGCAAGCTGAAAAGCCCCTGTTAGTGGCTTTTTGGGTGCGGTCCTGGCGCCTATGGCGCCAGCCTCATATGGAGAGTCAGTGCTAGCGCCATAGGCACCAGGCTCATAGAGTAAACTTACCTGATGGAGACCATGCTGCAAGTTTACCTGGTGCAGACCATGCTGCAAGTTTACCTGGTGCAGACCATGCTGCAGAGCTCCAAGCCAAATGAGGCTTGGAAGGGACTATTTTACCTAGGGACTATTTTTTTACTCGGGTGGGGCTGAGGAAGAATACTCACCTGGGACTACTTTGGAGGTTATTTAAACCACACCCGAAGAGCAGCACACGCTTCGCGTTATTCTGCATCCAGCAGCGTAACGCTCACCGTGTCTGCAAGCCTGCATCCTGTCTTCTGCCACGCCCGCCTCGAGTCTGCAGCTCCTACAAAAAGGGAGGAACAGAAGGAGAAAGGTTAGAATAAGAGCAAACCTTCGATCCTTACCTGGATTCCGGATCCACCGCACCTTCGAACTGGAAGAAAGAAGCATTTACGCACGCCGCCTCGCCTGCTGCAGCGCCGCGCTGAACTCACCGGCCCTCGCAGCATCCTCAGGATCCACCGCATCCTTCTGCACGTTCCGCCGCATTCTGGCACCTAAGGGGAACACAAGAACAGCAAAGGTGAGCCAAGGAAATAAACAGAGGCAATAGTAACTACCCCATAGACTTACCTGATTACCGCCGGGGGTACTATTCCTCTTCACGGGTCGGCGCAGTCTCCATTGCATCCTCCCCGCACCCTGGCCCCTAAGGGGAACAAAAGGATGACAAGGTGAGACAACGGGACAATAAGGGGAACTCTTCTCACCGCAATAGACTTACCTAATTTTACCGCCAGAGGCATAATTCCTCGAACTTCATATTTTCTCGCCACACCTGAATAAGGGAACAGGCAGCTTACATTCTGGCCTTATTTTATTCAACTGTGTAGGATAAGCCAAATCCTTACCTGAACTTCGTCAGCTACCACGAGGAACTCTTCGCTGGGGTCAAGCTGCAAACTGCAAGGAATCGGACAAGAGTGAAAGTCAGACATGTGAACTCTTACGAACTACATATTTTTTCGGAGTCATTATTGTTCTGGAACTCACCGATTCCTTCGAGCCAGTGAAGCAACTGGTTATCAACGTGCCCCTGTGCTCAATGCAGGATGGAGAGCTCATCTTTTCAAACCATCAGGTGAGACTATAGGAGGGGACATCAAAGGTGATCTGTGGGGAGAACAGTGAGGGTGGGGGGAATTTACACTCAACTCCACAGGTGGTTAATTCCCTTTCTCCATTTGCAGAAGGATATTCCTACGGGCCAAGCAAACGAAGCTAGGTGGGCCAGTCCAGTCAGTCATCTCGGCCCTACGCGTCACATTGGTGGAGACCGCAGCTGTCCAGTTCGGATCGACGCCTCTGTGGGAGCCAGGTGAGCATAACAGGTTTCGGGTGCACCCAAATTGTTAACAAAATTGTTACCTGCATCATAGCTAAAATCTGTATTTAGCCTGTGCGCCCAATTTGTTAGCAAAATTGCTACCTGCATCATAGCTAAAATATGTATTTAGCCTGTGAGCCCGAATTATTAACAAAATTGATACTTGTACCCCTTCTTTTAGCCTGTGCGCCCGAATTGCTCAACAAAATTGATACCGGCATCATAGGCAATAACTGTATCTAACCTTTGCACTCATAGTCTAGAACCACTGTTGAACCTCAACTCTCCCTTGACATTGCCCATATATCATATGAACCCCAGCCAAGATTCTCTATAAGGTAGCAATGGACGAGCAATCAAGGCCTAGCTTCTCAGGAGGTGATGCAGGCTGGTTCTTAAGTACAGTGTAGTCCCCAAGCCCCCACAAAGGAATGTCCACACACTGTATTAGTCAAAACACAGTCTAATTAAGTTCAGGGTTATGTACACAATCACAATAACTCACTTTGTGCTCAGTGAATCTAGAATGGCAAATATATACAGTTCTAAGTGGTACCACAATTATTATTAGATTCCTTTACAGTGCAGCAACTGTACTCTAGTTAAATGTCACACAAATCAATGAATAGATGTAACATCATAGAACATTGGATGGATTCCAATTGGATGTGCTTGAACAGCAGCCAAACTGAGCTAATGGTTTTCGGATCCACCCAAGCCAGAAACTCATTGCCCCACGACTACACAAACTTCAAGATCAAAGACGTCAACATTAAAGTAATTGAGAAAGTAAAAACCCTGGGCATGATGATGGAAGCATCCTAAGGAGCAGAAGCCCAGACTCAATACATAAAAAAACATGCAACTATTACTTGAGACTCCTCAGAGCTATTAGACCGTATCTATCAGAGAACAACTGTGCCACAGTGGCTAGAGCAACCATCCTCTCTCGGTTAGATTACGGGAACGCACTTATGCTAGGAGCCAGCAAAAAAAGCATACAGGCGTTCCAGATTATCCAAAATAACGCAGTCAGGATAATCAAAGAAAAATGTAAATCAGACCACATCAGTACATCCAGGAAGGAATTACACTGGCTCAAAGTTGAGAGCAGAACCCACTTCAAGGCTCTTACAATAGCCCACAGATGCATCCACGGAAAGGCACCAGGCTATCTAAAATCAAAAGTACGTCCTTATGCCCCAAGCCGTGCCTTAAGATCCTCGGATCAAAGTAGGATCGCATAATGCCTCACAAACGTAAATCTGGACTCGGAAAATCTTTCCCAGTCATTACAGCAGGTATCTGGAACAATCTGCCAGTCCACATAAGGAAAGAACCCAACTACTTACGCTTTCGTAAGTTAGTGAAAACGTATCTCTTTAATTGACCTCGCCACCCTCGACCCACTAAACCTTTGATTTCTAGGAACTGTCTCGTCCCATTTCTGTTGGTCTTCGTGTTCATGTTTCTGCGCCCCGAAACTTGCGAGTTACTGGTGCATTACAAATAAATAAACAATTGACGTAGGAGGAAAGCAGTTGGTTTGAACAGTGGGCAGAGTACTGGCCCTGTTACCTAGACACAGTTTGGTGTGGAGATCCCCCCACCTGGGCAACCTGTAAATAAAGATATCATTCAAGCCCAGTCCATATATTGTTCACAAGAGTCTTATTTCCTTCTAAAATAATTCTACCGCCCCAATGTACCTGGAATAGTAGAGTTCATCATCGGGTCATTGACGGATCCTTCTTGAGCGGCACCTTTAAGACAGGAGCCACGGATCATCGAGATCCCACGAGGAAAAGGGTTGAACGACGATGGTGAGGTGGCAGCTTCATTCCTAGCGGTGCTCGTCGATGACGGAGAGTTGGCGTCCTGCAAGGAAGAAGCGTGCAGGGCACATCGGTGACGATAGTTCAGGACTGCAAAGCGTTTTAAGAACTGTGGCCCAGCAAGGGCGTCGATTCGTTGGCATCTCTGTGGTCTTTAGGTGGCGGGAAACCCAGCGCCGGATGCTTCTCGGCGCATCGGCGGCCTCGGCTTTCTCTGGTGGGACAAAGCAGTCGACGGTGCAGGTGAGAGCGTCCTTGGATCAAATATTACTTAGGCAAAGGGAGCACGGCGGCTCCGGTCAGCGACAGTGGTCATCAACGGTGATGGATAACAGTGTCCGGGCGCTTCTCCTTGAGATTCCGCGGTGGTCCTCGTCTCCGGTCAGCAGCCTGTCATAGGTATGTCTACCAGTGAGCGCTGGCAAAGATTAGCAGTGCACGATAATCCCTCATAGCTCGGGAAGAGGGCGCCTAACCAGGTCATCTCTGGGTCAGTCCTTGGAGACAGAGCAGCTTTCAGATTGGTGAAGTAGAGCAGCAGCAAGACTTCACTTCCAGCAGGGCTTCAAGGTTAAGCTTCAGTTTCAACTCCAGTTTCTCTTCAGCTTCTGAATACGAATTCTAGCAGTGAGAGGCCCCCAGATATTCTAGTTGATCTCCCATTCATTCTGCTGGGTGACACTCAGGCAACCAATCGGTCAGAAGGGCATTCATGCAGGCAGGCATCCAATCAGGTGCGTAGTGCATTCAGGCCATTCACTTCTCTCCAGGCACTCGCAACAATGTATGTGTACTGAAACAAGTACCCAGCCATTCAACACTCCACACTGCATTCATACCAGTTTTGGGCAGGGCTGTCTGTCATTGTGTCGAACACCAGATACTAGACATCCACAACACAGAATGCGTATTCATCACACACTCCATTCACCCAGGTCCCACCCACAGGGTGAACCCCACAACATACAGTCACTGGGAAGGCTCCAGCCAGTCTGGCCTCGACTTCTCAACAACACCATATATGGAATTTCCACCCAACAGCCAGTCAGGGGGAAGGGACAAAGTCAGGATGGGCTTCCCAGGACTTTGGGAAAACAAGGTAACAGGCAATAGAAAGCAAGAGGCCACAGGGGCCATCTTTTTCCTATCAGGAATCAACTGATTCCAATGGCAGAGCCTGGGTATCCCAAGATGGAGGATACTCAGAGCACCTCTTAAATTCAGCATGAAGCTGCCACCAGCCCATACCCTGCTCTGTGGGCCACACACAGGTGCCCAAAAGCATACACTAGGGGTGCAGGGTTGTACCCACACCTATGGGTGCCATAAGGGTATCCCATGGGTCTGTACACCAAACCAAAAGAGAGAGCTGCACCGCCAGGAGTCCCACATGAACTCCTGCACGGAAAACACGACAGAACACACGATAAAAGGCAGTAAAGGACAAGGATACGGAGGCCCTATCCCTCCGATGCATTTCCAGCATCACAGTCCCTAACCCCTTCAACATCCCACCTACACAGTTCCTACCCAAGTTCCCACCTCTGCGCCCCGCCATAACTGATCCTGCTCACGCCGCTGTACACACTGTACCCGCTGTACCTATCTGCTAGCCGCCTAGCCCTACACCAGATAACACAGACCAGCCTAATACACTAGCTGCCAGTCACCACCCCATTTCATGCCAGTCCACCCTGACTCATGTTGACCCACCCGCACTACACTACCTATCCTCACCACTGACATAACGACGCCATCCCTCCCCCTACACCTGATATAAACCTCCACATTAAGCCTCCCTGCAAAATAGAACCTCTGTGACAATTCCATGTCTCCAATTAATAAAGCCATACCCCCCATGCGTCCTAATCCTAAAACCAAACCTTCTAGACACTCCAGGACCACGCCCTCCCATCCTATTACCTTGGGAAGCGTCCCACCCAAGGCCTCCTCACCCACCGCCATGAGCACCACTAAACCCTGCACCACACAAACCTCTTCTCAGCTGCGCCCTTATTAATGCTCTGTCACTCTCAGCACATGTACTTGACATCAATGACCTCATCACCTTCCACAACCTAGACCTCCTGATAATCAGCAAAACCTGGCTTCATGAAGTCTCTGGCCCAACTCTAGCCCTCGCAATCCCACCTGGATACACAATATTCAGGCAAGACCGCCCTCACCTCAAAAGAGGAGGAGTGGCTCTTATCTCCAGAGAATCCATCCCAATCAGAAAGGTGGACAACGAGATCAGTGTGAGACAAAATCACATGCAGTACCCTTTGAGAACATTACACACAATTAAGACCACACGTGTAAGTACAATTTCACCTTTGGTACAAGCCTGTACTACACAGTAAGGTGGTAGCAGTGGCTGAGCAGCCAGACTTATCTCAAGAGTAAAGTGAGCAGTTCAAGAGGTTACACAAAAGACTAGCAATCACAGTGGTTCAAACCAACACTTATTCAAGGTTTCTTGGTAAAAGAATATAGATTTATTTACATAGTCAGTTGGAAAACATTCCACTAGTAAGAGCAGCTCGATATCGCAATCTAATATACTACAATACACAACCAATCAGTTTCTGAACAAGTTCAGCTCCTCTGAAGTGGCAGCAAAATGGCACTTCAGTTACTTTAAAAAAGGGGCAAAAAGACAAGGTTAAAATAATCAAAGCACCAATACATTCAGAGGTAGGGCAAACAGTTTCAGTTCACTACAACCAGCAATTCAATTCAATAGGCCTGGGCCAAAGTCAATGGTTCGGAGTCTTGGATAGGATAGCACAGTTCTGTTAGTAAACGGTTAATTCTTTGCCACGGTTTTTAGAAGTAGTTGGTCAGACGAAAATTTATATGTCGGTTTAGGGAAGGACAATCCTTCAAAGCTGGGAAATTTTCACAAAATGTTACCGCGGCAGAAAGGATTTCCTGACTGCGCTTTCACAGTACCTTTTAAATGAAGAAGAGCGGTATCTGAGGCAGTTGTTCCTGGCAGTTCCTGCGGATCTCGCTGTTCTTGAGCTTCAGTCATGGGGACAAGAAGGAGGACATCGGGAGGTTCCTGCACTGTCCATGGAAGAGGGCACAAGCTTGGCAAAACGTTGGTTTAAGGTGTGAGCGCCTTAAAGACCACAAACTGGTATCCTTCTCACTGGCTATCCGGTTTTCAACAGCACTCTGAAGAAAATTCAACCAGTATAGAGACGGTGTCCAGGTGACTTGCGAGTTGGTCGTTCTCACCAAACTCAAGGGAAGAAGTCGTCCTTGAAGGGCTTCTCTGCCAGGGGAGTTTCAGGCAATTCGGACCTGCAGCATGGCTCCACCGGTGGACCAGGAGTTGCAGCAGTCGTCTTCCTTCAGCTTCGGCTCTCTCGTTCCAGTGGTCGACTCTTCTTTCCAAGTCCCAGAGGCCTGCTTTTAAACAGTTTTCCCCCATTCATTCCAGCCTGGCTGTCACTCACACAGCAGGGTGTCTGTCCTTGCCGGACAGCCAGCCGGCCAATCACGCCAGAGTGCATTCAGGTCTCTTAGGAGACTAAGCACAGGGAGTTTCAGGCACCTTCCTCACATCCTGTCCACCCCAGACACTCAGGCGCCAGAGGAGGGCTTCAGCACTGAAGCCCACCAAAGACCAACGAACAAAGGGACCAAACCTGGTTTGGCACGCAGAGTTAAACACAAGAAGGACCTTTCCTAAAAGAAACGGCGAAAAAAGATGACCAGAGTCTATTTTTACAGATCATGGATGCCATATTGAAAAACATGGCTGACTCGATTTTTATCTACCGGTGTTCGCGGTCGGGAATAATCATGGTACTTTATTCTAAACCACTGCCACCAGCCGTTTCAAGAGGGAAATGGTAAGATGTGACTGTTGCATGAGTGTTTAGACTCAGGGGATGCTAGGCAACCCCTCAGCACTCTATAGGAAGATAGTGTGTGCTGGGTCTGTAAATTTAAAAAGACTAGTAAAGTCAATTTAACTTTACATGCTCTGGGAGACAGTATTCAGTCCCAGAGAAGGTATTTAAACCTTGGGAAGTCTGAAAGACATCCCTGTGCCACTACACTGAAGGTGCTGTGTGACACACAAGAAAAAGATGATGCCTATGGAGTTGTTGTAGAACTCCATATCCAAGAACACAAAAGTAAAACACACATCAAGATACATGAAAGAGTGGGGGACAAAAGGCTCACATTCTTTCCAGATTAAATTAAAATCCTAGAAATCCAGCAAAGTTGCTGGGGGTCTCAAAAGGTAAGGGAAATTAGCACATTCTTTAGAATTCTCCCTAACAATCAGCAACCGAAGTGAACATCTGCTCCTCATGCTTAGCCTCTCCCCTAACTGCACTATCACACTTCACATCATCTGCTGCCTCCCCCCCCAGGACCAACCAACGATTTCCAAGCCTCTCTACTTCACCTGCTATCCGACAACTTGAAGAGAACCACACAGGCCATTCTCCTGGGAGACCGTAACCTCGGCCTAAACAACCCCAATGATTCCTCAGCCAAATCCCTAGACAAAGCTTTATCCACTTTAGGCTTTAAACAAGCCATTACAAGTCCTACCCACGCAAAAGGACGTACCCTCAATTGGATAGCCCACCACAATTGTGACCTTACCATCAACTCTAATTCCCCCCTACCGTGGTCAGACCACCACATCATCCACTTCAACCTCAGTACCACCAAGACTGCCTCCCAAAAGGAATCTCCCCTCCCCCTGCTTTCACAAGAAGCTCCTGCTTGCTCACCAAAGAAAGACTCATTCCCCTGCTCTCAAGCCCCCATTCTCCAGTAGCCCTGAGTCACTAGCACAAACATTCAATGGTATTATCACACAGGCTGTAAACGCCATTGCCCCTCTCACTTCTAGGAAAGCTAAGCGCACCAAGCATTCAAACTCTTGAACTCCTTACACTACTCACCAAGAAAAGAGAAGTGCTCTCTAGATGGAAAGCTCATCCCACCGAAGTCCATGAAACAAGTTTTAAACAAAATGGCCAAAGAATACAAACTGGCGGTCATCAAAGCCAAAGCTACCTCCTTTCACTCTAGAATAGGCAATGCTAAATCAGACTCGAAAGAGATCTTCACCATATTTAGAGAGTTAGAATCCCCCTCCACCTCTCCTCAATCCCTCACCAAAGATGAATCGTGGTGCAATAGCATCCAATCGGCCATGCTGAATAAACTCGACACCCTCCAAAACAAAATCCTAGCTCACCAGCAACATCTCAACAACCTAACCTCTAGGCCTCTCAACCACACTGACCCAGAAGAGAGTGATTCTCCCCTCTTCTCCTTCCAAGACATCACAGAAAAGAAGTCATCCATCTTATGAGCTCGATAAAACCATCAAACTGTAAAGGGGACATCTGCCCTGCACAGCTTATCAAAGAATGCGCTCCCACCCTCGCCCCCTTTCTTACCGTCTTCATTAACGCTTCATTCGCCACAGAGCATGTTCCACGCTGCCTAAAGGAAGTTTGGGTTCGCCCTCTACTAAAGCAACCTACGCTCGACCCCACTAACCCTGGGAACTACAGACCCATTACCACAGTGATGTTTCTATTACAAATCTTGGATAAAGCAGCACATCTCCAAGTACAAAAATGTCTAGAAGATAACAAACTTCTTGGTCTGCGTCAGTCTGGCTTCCGCCCAGGTCACGTGACCGAAACAGCACTGCTAGACCTTAAGAACCAAATGGATGACATTAGAGATGAAGGCGAACCAGCTCTCCTCCTCCTCTTAGACTTGTCAGCTGCCTTCGACCTCGTTGATCACGACACTCTCTGCCACCACCTATCCTCTGACGCCAACTTCTCCCCTAAGGCCGTAGCCTGGTTCGCCTCATTACTCAAAGACAGAGGCCCTCATTACAACTCAGGCGTTAAGGGTTAACGCCGTCGTTAACCCTTAACGCCTGATTCCAATTTTAACGGCTGCTTTTAGCAGGCGTTAAAATCCATGGCGCTAAACTGCCTTGGTGCTAATTACGGCACCGTAATTTACGGTGCCGTAATTAGCGCCTTCCCCACTCCCATTATGCCCTATGGGGCAAAAATGGGAATGGGGAAGGGTAAATGGGAAATGGGGATTTACCCCCCCACTCACCTTGGAATGGGGCGGTAAATCCGCCATCCACCATGGTGTAAACATAGTTTACACCATGGTGGTAAAGTTGGTGTACTTACCGCCTGGGTCGTAATGACCACCAGAGCAATGAAGGTCTTCTCCGACCAAGCCTGTGGAAACCCCAACATCTTAAAATGTGGCATCCCGCAGGGTTCCTGCATCTCTCCTACCCTGTACAATATATTCACAAGGCCTCTTTTCTTTTCCTCCTCCTCGACGCCCTAGGCATCATCTAGACGAACTATGCGGATGATACGCAGGTACTCATACCACTCATCCCACTCATCTCAGGTGACTATGAAGCTGACACCGCAACCATTAACTCAATCTACACCACCATCCAATCATGGATGGCAGAAAACTGGCTTTGTCTAAATGGGGACAAATCAGAACTTCTCCTAATCAGTTCCCCAGAAACCCTATAGAAACTTGACGACAAATACAGTTCATTCACCATTGACAATGTTCAAATCCCTGTGTCCCACACCGTCAAAACACTCAGAGTGTACCTGGATTCCAACCTTTCAATGTCATACAGGTTAACGCAATCACGTCCGCTTCAGCCTACCACGCCAAACCTCTCACGGCTCCTAGATACTTCCTCTCCAAAGAAAACTGTTTAACTATAGCCAGAGCCATAATTGGATCCATCCTGGATTATTACGCAAGGCCCTCCTAGCCGGCATGTCAACAAAAAACATTGAAAAACTCCAAGTTGCCCAAAACAAAGCACTAAGAGCTGCCATCCCCAAACGTGACCATATAACGTCTGTCAGACAAAAATTCCACAGGCTCCCTATCAAAGAAAGGGTCATCTTCAAAACTCTCGCCATCACTCACAAATGCTGACACAGGCCCTCTTTACCTATCTGAAAGAATCTCCAGGCCACTCTCAACAAAAACGACTAGAACTCCCTACACTAATCGAATCACTGTACCCAAGGCACTTAGGTCACACGCTGCAGGATCCAGCTTTCCATTTATCGCGGCTGCCCATTGGAATGCTTTACCTCCTCACCTTTGAGGAATAACGTCACACTTTGCCTTCCGCAAAGCAATCAAGACCCTGCTTTTCACATGAACCTGCTACTCCGCTCTCCCCTACACCCCTCTGTCTACCTACATTCCACTACAGAACTCTTGTATTTACTGTTAACACTCTTTTGTTGATGTGTTCACCCCAAAGCTACGCCCTCATGTAACCAGTAGCTTCACCCTGTAACTATTATTTTACTCCTGGACCAGCGCCTCAATGGCTTTGGGCTGCTAGTGCGCTATATAAATTCAAATAAATAAATAAATAAAGGTGTAACCACCAAGTGCACAACAATTGCGGTATTTCCATATCTGAAATTGAAAGATGGCAAGACATGCCAATCAAACACTTTGAATGAAGATACAGCGTGGCCCATTGCAGTGTGCTACCGTCCGCCTAGAACTGGCAGTGACTAAACACCAAATCAACCTAACAACAAAAGGACCATGAAAGGTTTACACTGCAGTTAATAATAACGCGTGATGAAAACCTCCCCATTTCCGCTTGGCGTAGTGAAGAACACTCCATGCAGCGCTGAAGCTTAGAGCTTGCAATGACCAGTCATAAGTGGCATTGTGAGTGACAACCTGAGAAATGTCACACACAGCAATAGGGACAGTGTTTGATGTAGGCAGAAATAGTGTCCAGGGCATTATTGCATGGAACTGTCAAAACACATCACTTGAAGTACAGGTGATTGTAGGATGCCTTGAAGAAATGTTGAAAGACATAATAACAAAGTACACTGGGACTGGGTTTAAGACACTGTTGTTGGGCAAGAACAGTTTGGCAGCAAAACGTCTGGGAAGGTTAAGGAATTAGCTGCGTGTGCTGACGATATAACAATATAATATCGATTTCTTATATAGCATGACACTCCCATGTGTCATGCTATGTTATCCCACAGAGTGGCACTCAATTTATTGACCTCAGAAAGATGCAAGGCTGAGTTGACCCTGGCCGGATTCAAACCTGCCACTGCAAGCTGCAGGCAGATATGAGGTCAAGCTCTCTACTGGCTGTGCTATCTGACCGGCACCAATCCTTGCGGGTGAGATGAAAGAGTAGCCCGAAGGGATACCGCCTGCAGACACTATCGAGACCCCGTTCTACAGGCAGGCAGGTGTCCTCTTGGTATTCATGTCAATGGTCATTGGTAACCAGGTCAGATAGAACGCACATATGCCGGCTCTGCTCTCGCACTGTTGAACTGAAGCCCACGTAGAGAACTAAGAATGCATAGGATCCTGACATGCCTCTGCCACAGAAGCAAACCCCATAACAGGCATGAAGGCGACCAGAATGCTTAGAACAGGGTCTTCTGCATTGAAGGAAGGGAACCCATTTTCAAAACAACCACGAGGGGGGCATACACCTACCTCGAGTATGCAATTAAACTCCCCTCCTGAGGTCAGATCACAGAAATGTTAAACAAGTGAAAGTACACAATTGCACAGTATTACCACTGGTGCAAAAATGCATTGAAAGTATATGTTTTTTTGCAGTAGGGCACTGTTTGCCCCAGTGCGTATACCATGCAAAATTGCACTTCTCATGTTTCAAAGGTGTTCCTCCATGGACCCGATTTCTTTTGCACTCGAGCAAACTCTGCACTTGTGCTAATACTGTGCAACTTTTCACTTGCACCATTGCCCTGTTTTGCTAATATGGCCACCGGTGTGTGGTAGAAGAAGCGCTAGTGGGCGCGGGTGACCAAGGAGCTGGAGCCTCCACACACAGTAGAAGCCGAGAGGTGCCGGATGAATGTGACGCCTCACCCCAGCAGCGGGCACGGTGCCGGGGGTGAGGATACTCACTTGGAGTGGCGGTGACGTCTTCCGCCGTCCCCCTCACACATCTTCTTCGTCCCTAGGTTGCATCCCATCCTCATCACCAGTGTTATGAAGGAAGGTGGAGGTAACGGGAACCAGGCTGAGAGTGTGGTGACAGATAAGTGCCTTTGTTGACAAGTAGACCACTTTATTAGGCATACAAGAGGCAAAGAGAACACAAACAGAGGAAGGAGAGGGCAGGGCACCCACTGAGCAAGGAGGCTAGGTTTAACTGTCTCACTGTGTCAGGCTTGAGCTGGCTTATAGGGCAATTGGCCCATGGCCGGACCAAAAACACAAAATCCTGGTGTGGGCTACTTTTTTTGGGTCAAAGTGGGCCACTTTTTTGGCCAATGTGGGCCAGTTTGATGAGTTTCTTCACTATGCGGTTAGTAGTTCTGACCTGTGTTGCTGCATAAAATATTCTTTAATGCACAATTTGCATCACATTTTATCAAAAAAACTCCCCCTCGGGTACTACGCAAACAGTGTCACAAAAGGAATGAATAGCCATTTGCAACTGTGAGCCACTTTTTTTTTGGTGCCCGAGACAATTTTATGGCCCAGTCCAACCCTGTTTACTGTCACTCATCGAATGTAGAGGGAAAGCACACCGACAGGAGGCACGTGACATCACACAGGCACCTCAATGACCCAAGGTTCCATTCATTGCAGGTACACAGGAATGAAAAAAGATAACATGGGATTTCCAACTACCTAGAGAAACAGTCACTATCTGACCCTTTCTAATCACGCTTCCCCAGCAAACACTCCACTGAAACATCTCCCGCCCCCATACCTTCAATTTGCCTGTAACAGCCAATCTGTCCCACTTCTCTTCGCTCCTCATTCTACTTGTCACTTGGATGCATAGATCCTCCAGAACCTTTCCTTTCTAGGCTTCAAGGACATTCTACTCGACTGGGTGCCCTCCGAATTCTATCACGACACCACGTCCATCTCATTGAACTCGAGCAATGCCTCTCCCATTCCCCTCACTTTGGGTATCACTCAGGGCCAGTCCTAGAGCCATTCCTCTCCACGCTCTGCTCCTCATCTCTGGGTAAACCCAAAGGGCCTCATTACAAGTCAGGAGGAATGGGTTAACGGGCTCCGCTAATGGTGGCGGGCCCGTTAACACCATTCCGCCTGATTACGAGATCCCCTCGCGGGACCCGGTAAGGACGCCTGGTAAAACCAGGCGTCGTTACCGGGTCCCGCGAGGGGAAGATGGAGCTAACAACGGGCTGGTCGTAATCGGCCCGTTCTTAGCTCCCTTCCCCATTCCCATTGAGCCCTATGGGGGCTCAAATGAGAATGGGGAAGGTCCGGGTCTGGGTACCGGGAAGGAGGAATTACCGGGCCGTCCGAAATTAAAATGGCCCGGTAATTCCCCATTCAGGGAACACAGACCCGGTTTTGGTGGCAGCCATGCCGCCAATAGCGGCATGGCTACCGCCAAAGCCGTAATGAGGCCTATTGTGTCATTTGCCTTCCAATATCACCTCTTTCATGACAACACCCAGACGTCCTTCTCCTATCCCTGCCTCACCCTGGAAATCTCAGAGGGTAGCACACATTTCTCTTTCTAATTTCCTCTCGAAATGCTGAACAATGCAACCGCCCCAGGTGATATCCCCAGCCTCCCAACAGATGTGCACACTTGTGCACCATTGATATCCTTTACACTGTATCATTGAGATCGGGGGCGGGGGGGGTGGTATCCATGAGCCTACCCTGCCTAGGGCAATCCAGTTCTGGTTTCTCCCTCCACATGTCCTTCGCTTTCTTCTACTTTATTTTCAGCTTAAGGAGGATGCGACTGGTTCATCATTTTATTCAATAACTCCCATTCTTGTGGTTCATTGATGTAGGAATATTTCAGACTGGCTCGGTTCACTCGTACTCTCTGGCTTGCAAAAGAGTCAAAACATTGGGGGACATTTTATAACTGGTGGAGCAATATGGCAAGGTGTAAAACTTGCAGGTCCGATAGGAAGAATTGAGCGACCTGACGACTTGTTGAAAAAGAAATATCTTTCATTATTCGGTATGGGGGTGTTTGTCACTCTGAATGTCTTTGCTTTTTTTAATAAAAGGATGAATTTCACATTGTGTGATTATTCTAACTTGGTTCACCTGAGGAAGGTTCAGTATTGTTAACATGCACGTGAAGAGAGGATAGCAGAGGGGCAACGCACTGGTCTTGGAAGCAAGACCACACAGATCAACTGAGGTTCTGCAGCACTTTATAAAAAAACAAATAAATATAAACAAACATCAAGGCACCGAAACATGTTGAGAAGGTGGGTCGCAAAATATTCTTTTTGTTGCTGGAATTTATTTAGATTTGGTGGAAGTATGCTGAATGCATTAAGGAATGTTTTGTACAGACAACACACTTTTTTCCTCTTGATTTGGTGACATGTATGTATTTTCGTTGTTGATTACAGTTTTTTGTATTATATTCAATACCAACTGTGGTTGGATTTAAAAAAAAAAGTTTCTGAAGAGATAATACCTTGTCGCGCCTTGAGACACTTGTGTATAGGCGCGCTATGAATGTCATATCATATCATAGTGGGCCGAGACTACAATGATTACTTGTGGGAATTCAGGACGAACGTAGACACCATTAGCCCTTAAGAGGTTAAGATGGTGTCAATATGGATCTCGATCCATGTGCCAATTTCCTAACCCCATTCAGTAACAGTGATTATATTAACATACTCCATGTTCTTGGACACACCTCTGAATGGATCACCTCTCAAAGAGGAGACCTTCTGTTTCTTTGTGAAATCCTTTCTCTCTTTCCAGTCTTATTGGAGCTATCCACTATTTGACATAAACAACTTTGTATGTGTGCTCTGATCCACTGAGTCAATCCTGCACTGCTGGTGAAAGGATTTCCCACCTCCTCCACATCCCCCAGGATAACCACTTCAGCCCATCCTCTCTTGGAGGGGGAGCATTTGTTTCCCGGTGACAGTACTCTGGACCATCCGGCATGAGAGATGGAAAGCTATGTACCTATGTGCTAATTCCAGAGGACTATCATATTTTTTGGCGGTTCTCTGCTATTGGATTAAAAGCACCGCATTTGTGTAGCACTTTTTTCCATTTCCCTCTTGCCTCCTGTTCTGTAATAATAGATGTTATTAGCCATTGTAATGGCAATCAATGTATAGACCTCAAACTGATGAAGGGCTGAGTTGGATTTGCCAGGATTTGAACATGTGTCCCCTAAGCTAAATACAAAGGTTTGAGGCAAGCACATATCTTGCCAAGCCATCCTCTAGGATTAATAACTAGAAACCGTCCTTCCTGCATGCGAGTTCTTCTAGTTCCCCTAAGTGGATCCTCAGAGGACCATCCTTCCTACACGCCAAGTGACCAGTGCCTGGAGAGAATGCCTGTTATTTCTGAAGATGGTAGATCATCTTCCCCTGCAAGGTCCCATCCTTCATAGGGTCAACAGTTTCCTCAATGAACTCATGAAACCCACCTTTTCTCTAGTTTACCTGTTTTTTATCCTTGGGTGACTCATGTGACGGGTTCGAAATGTGAGGCGGACAACTTTGTAAAGAGTTTTCAACTTTAGCCATTTTATCAAATAAACAGGTTGGATAAATGTCGCACTATCCCTACCCTGTGGAGGTTTCCCTGCCTAAAAAAAACTAAAGGAAACATCCTAACACATGGATATCTGACCCTCACATTTGTAGAACGAATAAAGAAAAAAGGAAATATATGGCAATTCAATTCAATAGCTATGTATAACATATGATCTGATTCACAATGGGATCAATGTCACTTCTTATAACTTGGGTGGGTTTCCCTTACCCAGATCTGAACAAAGGGGTTTTTCTCCACATTTCAAAGAAAACAAGCAAATCCGGTTTAATACAAAGTTCCAACACAGTGCTTAAGGTTTGATAGTCTGACACACAATGTTATGTTGCTTCATTAAAGTATCTCAAGGAACCACACGTTCCCACTCATCCTGGAATAAAAACTGTCCAATGTGTGTCTTCTCCAAGCAAGCAGCAACACTTATATTTGTTAGTATAATTGTCACAATGATCTGACCTCTGAAAGAAATTAACTATTCCCACTTCTCCTGGAGTAAGAACATATTTCAACCTTTATAGAAACAACAAATGTCTTTATCAGGATAACTGTCACAGCTTCTGGTTTCAAAAAGAAATAACTGTTCCAACTCTTCCTGGAGTAAGAACAGGTGTCCACCTTTGTAAAAACAACAAATGTCTTTGTCAGGATGACTGTTACTAAAATCTTTTTTTTTCACTTTTATTTATTGGATATTTATAATGTGCCTATAAAGCCAAATGATTTTTCAAGGTGCATCAAGACAAGGGAGGGGGAGGTACAGGGAGAAAACAACAATAACATCCCTACTAGGTCTTGAACATTTGGAACGTGCAAGTGCCATAACAAGAATGAGGGGGAGGGAAGGAGGAGGGGAGCTGAAAGAAGGGGGGCAGGGAAAAAGACAGCAATAACGTGCCTACTAGGTCGTGAGACAATTCGGAGCTTGCAAGTGAAGTAACAGAAAAGAGGGGAAAGAGGGGAGGAGGGGAATTGAAGTGGGGATGAGCAGGAAAGAAGACAGACAATAACGTTCCTACTAGGTTGTGAGACAATTCGGAGCGTGCAAGTGGAGAAACAGAAAAGAGGGGAGAGTTTGGGAGGAGGGGAAGTGAAGTGTGGATGAGCAGGGAAGGTGACACACATTAACGTTCCTACTTTTCTTTTTTGCATCTGTGTGTGTGTTATCTTGTTGCTGCCAAAATTGAATGTGTGTTTGTGTGCTTTAATTGAAATTGAAGTACTTTTGCAATTACTTGTGAGATTCCATCACGTTCTGTGGATTGCGTGCCTGGCTGCATGTGAGGTTAGTCTACTTGCTTTAAAAGCAGCATTGGGCTTTGTGCACTCTGCTTGAGCCACTTGTCCAGCAGAGTACGGCAACTGCTACCTGCTGTTGACGCTGAAACTACACTTCCCAGAAGTACTGTAGTTTCTCCTGCCTTAAGGACGTGTGAGGCGCGTCAGCGCCGGTGCGTCCAAGCCTGTTTGTTCCGGTGTATAGAACCTTGTATTTAAGTCGATTTGATCATCGCGCCACATATTTATTTTTTTAGGAAAACTGTTTAATTTTAATTAGTATTGCACTGCTGATTTTACCTGAATTTTTTAAAATAGATTCTGCATTCACTCGTACTTTTTAAAAAACTTTTAGTACTAAATTGCATTAATTGTGTTCAAATATTACTTGGATCGCGCACCTATAGTATCGTTTGCTTAGGTAGCCTCAGAGTCCTTGCAGCCCACCACACTTTTGTCAAGCATAGTACAGCAACTGCTACCTGCTGTTGACATTGAAACTACACTTCCCAGAAGTCCTGTAGTTTCTCATGTCTTAAGGACATAGTCAGGTGCGTCAGCGCCTGTGCGTCCAAGCCGATTTGTTCTGGTGTATTGAACCTTGTATTTACATCGAGTTGTTTGTCGCGCCACACATTTACCTTTTAGGAAAACTGTTGAATTTTAATTAGTATTGCACTGCTGATTTTACTGACATTTTTTTAAACTTGATTCTGCATTCACTCGTTCCTATTTTACCTTTAGCACTAAATAGCATTAATTGTGTTCAGACATTATTTGGATCGCGCACCTATAGTATTGTTTGCTTAGGTAGCCTCTGGCTGCCTTTTTCTAACTGAGTATTTCTGGCACTTTGGCTTACGCAAATGCTATGTATGACCCTCGGTGCACTCTAGGTGCTGATGCTTTCTTATCTAAAAGCTTCAGAGATGTTCATGATAGAGCTTTGGCCAAATGTCCCCACAAACACTGTCTAATGTCTCTGCAGTCCCCAAATGCAGATAATGGGAAACAAATAGTATTAAAACAGTTTTCATTCATATTCTACCTATTGCGTAAATCATCACCCGGGGATCCCTAACCCCAGGTAATGGCCAGTTGATGCCTTTAACTATATTGAATGAGGATTTTTTTCAAACAATTTACCCAACAATACCGTGCCTCGTCTCTTACGTTACCCGATCAACAAATGGCCCTATTGAACATCCGCTCCCTAGTCAAACACGGGGTTGAGGTGGAGGACTACCTCAGTAACTCTGATATTGAGCTAATGGCCATCACAGAGACATGGCTTAACAAGTCAACTAATATGGCAGCTTCTAATTCAGTTCCCCAACGTTTAAAATCTTCAGGGCTGATCGTACTGGCCAAAGGGGAGGGGAGTGCACTTCTCACACGAAAACATCTTGACTGTCATGTGGTCACTCACCTGGAGATTGAAGGGTGCAAAAGTCTATTTGTGAAGGTTAAAACAGATTATAATACTTCTGTGGCAATTTTTTACTATTTATAGACCACCTAATGACATGCCTTTGTTTGAAGAACAATTTCTCAATCTTGTCAATAGTATCACAAAAACTACATCTACCATCATTATCCTCTGCGATTTTAACTACTGGGCAGAGGATAAAAATCATAAACTTGCCAAATCTCTTTCTTCTGCATTGAACACTACTAATTATACTCAATGGATCGAAGAGCCAACCCATGATAATGGTCATACCATTGACTGGGTTGTCACACATCGAATGAATGTCTCCAACATTACCTATTTACCATGCCCTTGGTCCAATCATTCCCTAATCAGTTTTACTGTTTGCCTGCCAATGGCCCCCACTCAATTGAATGTGGCCGCAAAAACCTTTGTGAAATCTCGTAATTTTAGGAGTCTTCAACACCCTGACTCCTTTATAGATGTTAACTCATTAGTGACCCATTTAGCACAAGTCACCAGTTAAGCTAAATAGAGCCCCCCCCGCCCCCCCAAAAATGAAACTGGTTAAACCTGAAACAAAAAAAGAACGCCTGGTTCAATCAAACTGTTCTTAAATCGAGGTTGGTTAAAATGTCCTCTAAAAGAAAGAGGCTAAAATGCCGGACCCCCAAAACACTTGCCAATTATAAAGCTGCAGTCAATAACTATAAGAAAGGGATCATTGCAGAAAAATCCACATATTTTAACACTAGAATTAAAAACGCTAAATCAGGATTCAGTGAAATGTTCTAAATTCTAAAAGAAGTAGAGGGAAAAAGCACTGCTACTGTTGACATTGAACACAACTCCTCTTGGTGCCTATCTATCCAAGAAGAGTTTGCTAATAGAATCATGTGCCATAATATAAACATCCAGATGAAACAAACTGCCATGCTGCAGATGGATCCTGGCCCTGACTATCCCTCCAGAAATATAATGACTGAGAACTTCGAATTCAAACAATGTTCTGAGACTGAGATCCTCGGCATAGTCACTGGACTCAAAGCAACACCTTGTAAAGGCGACATATGTCCAGGCAGTATTATTAAGGAATCCATGACCCTTTTGAATCCATGAATTACTAGGATGGTTAATCTATCCCTCCTAGATGGCGTTGTACCATCTTCCCTTAAGGAGGTTTGGGTAACTCCCCACCTTAAGAAATGTTTGCTTGATCAATTGCTAGCAAAGAATTATCATACCATAACAAATGTCCACTTTTTCCTGAAGATTTCGGATAAGGTGGCACATATTCAGTTGCACGATTTCCTGGAAAAAAATGATATCTTGGGTACTTTCCGAGTGCGAAATGGAACCAAAACAGCTCTGTTAGATCTCAAGTCTACCCTTGCTAGTATCATGGACGAAGGCCACCCAGCTCTGCTGATGCTTCTCGATCTGTCGGCAACCATTCTATACTAGTCGACAGGTTGATGCGCTTGATCAGCTGTACCCGCAGGACAGCAGACTGGGTGGCATCTTTTCTCGGTGCACGAGTAACAAGAGTAGCCATTGCGACCCACGGAGAAAGCTCCTCACTGGCAACAGCCTAACAAACTTGCCACACCAAATGGATTAATCCTAGCCAATGCCCTTCGAACCACAGGGAATACACCATCAGAACCCTACCAAACTTGCCTTGAGAAAGTTCCTCATGGGTTGAAACATGCGTCGGCTGACCTTCACCCACAAACCAATGTGTCTAGAATATTATTTCAATATAACTAAAACTCACATGTAAAAAAGACAGTAGAAACTCTTGAGATCCTCCCATAAACAAGGATCCATATACTCACCCTGCAAGATAACCCGGACGCTGCTCCTATCAATTTCCCCTTCAAGAGGCATTGGGTTTGCCTCTTTCAACCTGTGATCTTGCAGAAACATACCAATACAAAGAGAACTATACACAGAGCTCAGCACAGGAGTGTTCACTATCTAGAACCCATCTTCTCACTCTATCTATATAAGACCACTACTGGACTTGCTTGATCACCTGGGTGTCTGCTATACAAACTATGCTGATGACACCCAGGTGATCACAAATTGGACTTAATTAAGTTTATTTGGCTATTCAATCCTGAATGATCATACATTCACTTGCCCTTAATGATAGCAAGACAAAACTTATTGTAGCAACCAATTACAGGTTAAATAAACTTGATGCTCTGTATAATAACTTCTCCATTACTAACAGTCAGATTCCTGTGTCCACTAGCGTAAAAACACTAGGTGTTCATGTTGATGGAGAGCTTAATATGAAAGATCATGTATCCCATATTAGGACCTCCCATGGTTACGTGATTAAACTCCTTAACCAATTCAGAACCTATATCTCTGTTGAGAAGAGATCCACCTTAGCACCGGCTCTTATTAACTTGAGACTCGATTATTGTAAGGGACCTCGAAGTCAAATATTCGGTTGCTGCAGATGGTGCAGAATATGGCTGTTCGCGTTGGTTTCGGTTTGCGAAAAAATTATCACATTTCCGAGGCCAGAAAAAAGTTACACTGGTTGACTGTAGTGCGCAGGATTCCTCATAAGATTGTAACAATGGATCACTGACTACTTCACGGCAAGCACCAATGTAGACTACGAAAGACAAATCTTTCACACCACCAAACAAATAAAAGGGGAATCAATGGACACCTATCTCATGCATTTACGCATAAAACGAAAACATTGTGACTTTAACAATTACTCAAATGACAAAGCATTAAGACAAAGCATTAAGATCGCAGATCATCACTGGATGTTAGTGGGCCGACTTTTGGAAGAGATTGCTACAGAAGCCTCGCTCTGTAGAAGAAATATTGTGCCTAGCACGGTCATACGCAGCCTTAGCGTCCCAAGTGGAGGGGCTAAATGACATCAAAATCTTCCACGGAAAACCAAGAACATACATAACTAGACATGACACAAGCAAGCAAAGGAAACAGTGAACCCTTTTGCTACAGGTGTGGATATGAATTCCCCCACGAGGGCACATACCCAGCCACTGGACAACAATGCTCAGTATGTGGCGGAGACAACCATTTCAAAGCGTTATGCTGCATGTTCCATAGCCAAGCAAGAGGCAAAGGCAATGGAGGAAGACTATCACAGGGCAGAGAGAGACAAACACAAAGTCCCCCATGGACGTCAAGCCAACCCTACGAGCCACCTCACTGAAGACACAGAGATGACAGAGAAGAAAGGAAACCACAAGATAGGACATTGGGAGAATGGAAATCAATTAAATCAGTGACATCCAGGCCAAGGAGAAGACCCAAGAGATACGTTTGATAACTTGTCGAGCAGTCACAAACAGTAGATCCAGTGCATCAACAGAAGAAGACTCTAGGAGAAAGGAAAGACCCTGAGAAGAGCTACGGAAGAGAGGCTACCTTTATGCACTGGCCAACCCAGACTTACTCCTCCAGATAAACGATATAGCGGGCAAATTCTTAGTGGACACTGGAGCGACAGTAAATATCATAAGCAAAGAGGTCTACAACAATTTGCCTCATGATGCGCGCCTCCGACCAACAGATGTACACATATATCCATATGGGTTAAAGAACCCACTTCCCTGCAATGGATACTTCATAGCACTGTGCAAATACAAAGCACAAACAAAGAAAATACCCATGCATGTTCTAGAAGCTGCAACGGAGAGTTGCTGAATTTTAAGCTTCAAAGCCTCAATAGACATCGGTCTCATACATGTGATCTACAGAGTCAAGGCCCACAAGTATCTGGATCCATCCATAAAAACGTTACACCTTCTAAATGGTGCCACAGTATTCTCAAAATTGGACTTCAACAAGGGATACCACAAACTTGAACTGAGCAAGGAGTCACCATATATAACCATGTTTGTCAGCCACCTAGGTCTTTACAGGTACAAACGTCTCTGTTTTGGTGTGTCCTCGGTCGCTGACATTTTCCAGGCGGAAATACATAATGTCATAAAACATATCCAAAATTGCTTAAATTACAGTGAAGATATCCTGATCTTCGGACAGTTTCAAGAACAGCATGACAACACCCTTGCACCAGTATGCATGGCATTGGAAGAAGCCCACCTCACACTAAACAAAGAGAAATGTGTATTCAGAAAACACACCCTTCGATTTTTTGTACACTTATTCCCTGCGCAGGGCACGATCCCAGATCATTAGAAAGTAACCGCTCTCACCCAGGCAGATCCACCTACGAACATATCAGATTTACAGTCCTTCCTAGGGCTAGCTAGCTATTGCCCCCGGTACATTCAAGATGTTGCATCAGTAAGCGAAAAACTCTGAGCACTAACTAAGCAACAAACAATCTTCGAGTGGACAAGAGAGTGTGAACAAGCTTTTGAAATAATGAAACAAAGAACAGCTGATGCCAAAAACATGGCATACTTCAAAACTGCACGGGAAACAGAACTGACCGTCGACGCAAGCCCCGTGGGTTTGGGTGCCATCCTAACACAGACTGACCCAAAAGACAGCAGTACACGTCACATTGGGCCTCATCACAAGTCCGGCGGTAACCATGCTGGTAAAACTGTCAGGTTGCGGCTGGACTTGCGAATTCTACTGGTGCCTGACTTCCTGGTAACACTGGGGTATTCGACCTCGGTGGCTGGAAAGTCAGGCGCCGGTAATTCTGTAAGTCCCCATTCCCATGGAGTCCATAGGACTCCATAGGAATTGGGACCACAAAAGCATTGGCACTGTTTATAATGGTGTCGGTGCTTCCATGAAACTCTGCGGGCGGTTACCGTTCCGCCCGCCAGGTCTGACTCTGTCAGGCGGGATGGCTCACACCCGCAGGGTTGTAATCCAGCGGACGTCCTATCACAGTTCACTCGCAAGGAACCCCAGCTCACACCCTCCATAGCGGGCCAATACATACACTACATAGTGCACGAGGCCACACCGAGAAGCCTAAATTCAACTCTCATTGCACAGGAGACTGAAAACAACAAGGCCTTACAAGTCATCTTCAGATGCCAGGAGTCGGGATGATGGAAACAAGCCAAGCAGGCAGGAGGAAACACAAATCCAGAAACCCAACAGGACATCAACAACCTTGTGGCTGTAAAGGAAGAGCAAACCCCAACCGAAGAAGGATTCCTATTGAAAGGAACCAAGATGGTGATTCCTCGGACGCTGCAGAAAAAAATCCTAGAATTAGTTAGCGCACGAAGGACACCAGGGCATCGTGTCCACCAAAAGGATGCTACGGCAGAAGGTATGGTTCCCACAACTAGACTGACAACTAGAAGAACTGCTCAAGCAATGTCCCACATGTTCAGTCATCAGTCTCATCACCCACCCACACCCACTGCACATGACAGACCTTCCCGAAAAGACCTGGGATGAGCTTGCAGTAGACTTCTTTGGACTTCTGGAAGGGGGGGAGTACATATTTGTGGCAATTAATGAATACTCCCATTTCCCTGATTTGCTAGTGGTATCCTCAACTTCATTTTACCATACCATACTTGCGCTAGACAGGATGTTTGCCATCTATGGAATACCACGAATAGTGAAATCCGACAATGGTCCCCCTTTTACAGGACAAGATTTCAAGATCTTCGCAGAGTACATGGGTTTCACCCACAGAAAAATCGCACCACTCTGGCCACAGGCAAATGGTACTGTAGAACACTTTATGAGCAACATTAAAAGAAACGTACAGATAGCACGTTTGACGGGGGAACCCATAGAAAAGGATCTATACCAACTACTGCTTGCCTATTGCAACACACCTCACAGCCCGACTGGGAAAGCACCATCTGAAGTAATGTTTGAAAGAAACATACGCACCCGAATACCTCCTTGATGAGAGATATAAAGGAGATGCCGAGATGACAGAACATGATACAAGAAGCAAGGAGACCATGAAAAGGAGAGTGGATGAGAACAAAAGAACCCATGAAAATGATCTCGAAGTAGGAGACATTGGGCCTCATTACAAGTATGGCAGTAAGGCAACAATGGCGCCGGTATCACTACCAGCACCGTTGCTACCGTACCACCATACTAGGAGTTCTGCTTGTGGGTGCCCTTGCAGCCACCAGGTCTGACCTGGCGGCCGTACCAGCACCCGCGAGCAGAACATGGTGATAGCACCAGTACCAATATTAATGGTACCGGTGCTACCACCCTCCCCATTCCCATTGAGCCCTATCCGTGTTAGGGCACCCGCGAAAGGGCAATTACCAGGTCCGGCTGGGCCGGAATAGTCAGGTAATTGCCCATTCGTGGGTGCCGGACCCGGATGCGAGTTTGGAGGTAGCCTTGCCAGTAAAACCAGCAAGGCTACCTCCAACCTCGTAATGAGGCCCATTGTGATAGTGCGCCAGCCACAAACCAGGGAACAGATGACCGCGTTTTACAAGGAGCCAATGACTGTACCTCACGGGAAAGGATCCCTTGTTTCAGCTGAAGGGAAAAAAAGAGGAATTCGCGAAATTCTTTACACTTCAAAAGGATGCCCGGAATCATCACATCCAGTTTGTCAGCTGCAAAAGGCGAACCACAAGGATGGCATTCTTCCTACAAAAGCGATGGTGAGGACTCCAGTGACGAGCAGCCCACCTCGCCTGTGTGAGAGAGAGATGACCCTCCAACTCTGCCCCACTTGATGGATAGGCCACAGAGTGCCAGAAATCGACCCCAGGCACTCATAGACGAAATTAATTGAAGTATAACATTGTGTTAAGTAAAGGAGGGGTGACGTTGCATTAAGGCAGTGTCCTTGTCACGTGGAAGGGGATACAGGGATCATGGGAAAGGGGAGTGGCGGGAAGGGGATTATTGTTTGGAGTATGAGGAAGAATAAAGACGCCTAGTGTAATCCTCCTCCAGTGTCCATCTATACTTAATGCGTGTCGCATGACGCAAGGGCGTGCAGGCGATGTTTGCGGAGGCCAGAAGGTTCCAACATTACAAGGAAGTGGGTGGGAATGGCCATAGAGAATAACGTGGCCATGGGCAGTCAATGGGTGGGTAAATAACCAACCAACACCTACACATTTTGTGTCCCTCCTCATATGCCATTTCTCCCCATCTGTACGCTAATGCAATAGTTTCAGCTTATAGGTGTCAGAGCCACCTAATAGCCCAAACTAAAAATGCAACCCGAAAGGGGCTGACTTTGATAGATGTACCTGTCAGAGGCCCTGCTGTATGCACATACTGTGTTTACTTATATTTCGTGCATGTCAGTGCTTTCTTGAATAAATGGGATATATTTGTATTGGCGCGCGCAGTGGCAGCTGTGGAAACAGGGCTGGCTACACATGCCATTGAAAATGACTGATTTAGGGATGGTTCCAAGAACTATTCCACTGGTACAACTCAAAAGAGATGTTTTTTACATATGTTGCAACATTCTCCTCAAATTGGAAACCTTGGTTTAACGTTATAATCGGAATTGTTTTTGAAGCTATACTTTTCTAAACTGTTCTGCTGTAGCTGTACTCTATTTATATAGTCACGTGATTACCTGGTACATTTTACACACAGGAGATAGTAATGGTGGTCCTTGATGAATTAACTGAATGTCTAGTCTCTTGGAATATCATTTTTAAACAACGCGCATTTGCAAATGTTAAAATAGAGCCCTTTACCTGTAAATTGCGAGTGAAACTTCAACATATCACTGCCGCAGTGACCACCATCACTCCGATGTGGGTAGATCTTTTATGGGCAGGCGTGGACTGACCTATAGGGAACTATTTTATTTCCACATTTTCTCACAGGGAAAGCGTTGGGCCTGCTGCGCATGTGCAATATGGAGCTACTTTGAACATTACTTCTAGGGCCTCTTTTGGTTTCCAGTCCACCCCTGTTTATGGGGCGGGCTGTAGCATGTGGTAATGGCCTGCTGTCCCTAGGTAATGACCTGAGCAGCGGCAGGCACTGCAGAATTATGAATGGGGGGCCATTACTAAATGTTACAGCCCGACCACTAGGCCATCATTGCTATTACCACCTGTGGGCTTCATCAGTGGATGTTTTTAAAGGAAATATGCACCACTCGTACTGTACATGCCCGATTTCCTTTAAAAAAAAGACTACAAAACAATATGGGCAGCATCAGAAATAGAAATAGGACAGAAGTCCCTTATAGTGTGGTACACTTTCAGATAGTTGTTGCCTGTCCATTTCGAGGGCAGACCATTCAACATAACCTCAAAGTAAACTCTTTTGGATGTCGATCTTTGGACGTGGAACCAAATGAAGCAAATTGCTTTATCACAGGTGTTGCATTAGTAATTAAGGGGGTAATTCATAGAAATCGGCGCACAAGTGGCGCACACGGCTGGCACACAGTGTGCGCGTGCGGCATTCTGCGCCAGCCGTGTGCGCCAAAACTCATTTCAGTGCACAACGTATTAATGGATTTTAACATCCATAACCAGCCATGGCACAGAGTGGCGCAGTGACCCTGCAGCAGCGCCAGTTAAACCCCCAGCCCCGCCCCGTGCGCCATAATCATCGCACAAATCCAGTACATGGCGCAAAAGCCATTGGACCAGCATACAGCCCCCCAACCACGACAACGCGTGTAAAACTCCCCACGCACCCCTCAGAATACACGTACCCCTCTCGTGCTAGCGAAAATGCATGTAAAACTCCCCACGCACCCCTCAGAATACACGTACCCCTTTTGCACTGGTGAAAACACGTGGGAAAGTACCCCCTGTGGTATGGGCTGCCTGTGGGGCATGCACTGGGGTGCTGGGCTACCTGTGGGGCATGGGGAGGGTGGATGGGCTGCATGTGTGTATTCTGAGGGGTGCACAGGGAGTTTTACATGCGTTTTCGCTAGCGCAAGAGGGGTACGTGTATTCTGAGGGGTGCGCGGGCAGTTTTACACGCCTTTTCACTAGCGTGAGAGGGGTACATATATTCTGAGGGGTGCGCAGGCAGTTTTACATGCCTTTTCACTAGCGCGAGAGGGGTACGTGTATTCTGAGGGGTGCGCGGGGAGTTTCACACGCGATTTGGCAGTGTGGGCCCTGGCTGGTGTGTCCCTACCCCCCTCCCCATGCCCCGCAGGCAGCCCGCATGGCACCATGCACCTGGGAGCCCTGGCACATGTCCCCCCACCCCATCCCCAGTGACGGGCACCTGCCAGCAGGCCCTGACTCGTTTCCCCTCACCCCATGCCCAGTGATGGGCACCTGCCAGCAGGCCCTGACACATGTCCCCCCACCCCACCCCAAGAATGGGCACCTGCCAGCAGGCCCCGACTCATGTCCCTCCACCCCACCCCCAGTGACGGGCACCTGCCAGCAGGCCCCGACTCATGCCAATTAATACATGTCCGTCAGACACATACAATGGCCACACATGAATGAGAAAACACACATCGTGACATGCATGAAACCAATGAGAGAATACCACACAAATGAAGTGTGAAATAAAAATGTATTATATACAAGAAAATAAATAAGAAATAAAAGCCTGAATGTCCAAAATGAAAGAAAAAATGTCAATGTTGATTTCAATTAAATCCAAAGTAAAATTGCTCCAAAGCGTACCTTCATTAAACCAAATCCCCCCAAAAAAAAGAGAAAACCATTGCTCCATGGCAAACAAAAATATGCAGTTAAATCCATTCCAGAACTATATACAATGTAAAAATCCAGCGTCCATGAGCCCAACAATCCACAGGAAACCTACAAAAAACCCTACCTAATAAATAACTATGTACAAAAAGGTGGGGCATAGTCCATGTGCCCCAAATGAAAGAAAAATAGAAAGGAAACTTACTCCTACATAACTATTTACAAAGGCGGCGGGCCAGTCCCACGGCTCATTTTGTGATGTTCCGGGCATCATTGAACTCCACGTCGATGTCCCAGAGGCGGGCCTGTCCCCCGCCCGCTTCAATGCCCGGAGCATGGAGTTCTCTTCCCTGACCATCCTGAGCTGTGCCCTCTACGCCCGCCGCCTCTCTGCATTTATTTGTCGGCCCAACCGCTGCCACAAGGAAGACACTCCCAGTCCGGGGTCCTTCTGCCCCCGGGGTGTTGATGGCCCCGAGCCATGATGCCTCCCACGCTGAGCCCGCTGCTGCCTCAGACGCAACTGCCTCTGCCGCCACGACGGCCTTCGGGCTGATGTAATCCCCCGGCCCCATCGTGCACCTGCCCTGCCCGATGATGCCGGCACATCCTCCATCTGCTGGGGTCCAGTTGCTGGGGTGGCCACCCCTGCTGGACCTCCGACTCCCGACTGTGGCAGGGATTGGATCTCGACCAGGCTGGCTGCGTTGTCAGGGGCAGGTCCACATGGGTCCCTGGTGGCATCTGGGCCAGAAGACGGCATGGAGAATGACTGGCGCATAGTCTGCACATAGGAAGAGAGGGCCGCCAGAGTGCCCGACACATGTAGGAAACCCCCGAACATGGCCCCTCCCATCTAGGCCATGTCGGCACGCAGCTCTTCGTGATGATGTGCTTGGTCCCCCCAGGAAGCACGCACGTCATCACGAATGTCACATGTGCGCAACGCGACACCAATCAGCACGGAATCCATACGGTTACGGGTCTCCTCATCCGCAGGTAGAGGAGTGCCAGATGACGTGGACCTCCCCCCTACCTGCGGACAGGTCTGGGATGGGGCATCCCTGCTGGTGCATGGTGGTGCAGTCACAGTGTCAGTGACATGCACATGCCCCTCCACAGCGACCTGTGCTGCCTCCTGCACCTAGCCCTGGACTGAACCACTTGCACCAGTGGTACCACCCCCACCAGGCCCCATGTGCTCAGTAGCGGCCTCCTCCTCCTCTGTGCACACCACCAACCTGGATGGCTCCACACCGTCTTCTGCTGTCGCAAGCCCCTGTGGGGGCTCACCCGCCCCTTCCGCTGCAGCCGTAGTGGCAGACGCGGAACCAGTCACCTCGCTCCCGGATTATGGTAATTCCTGGGAGGGTGACTGGGCCTTGCGTCGCCGGCCGGCGGAGGCATCCCCGCCGCTTTCCTCCACAGCGCCATCTCCGCCCTCTTCTTCACTTGCCGCTGTGTAGAGGGAGACATAGAACACAAGCATCAGGGTACTGTACAATAGTCCCCTATTCAGGAAGCAATAGCACATGAGTGGCACTGTCAAACGTCACTTCCATCATGTCCCTCCACAATACATGGGTCGGTGCAGGCAACACACATGTAAAAACAGGCATGGTGCATGCAATGAACATTTGCATCCATGTCCAAAGAACTGTTGAAACATACAATGGTGGGTTGAAACTCACATG
The DNA here is from genome assembly GCF_040938575.1 of Ambystoma mexicanum. Classification (NCBI taxonomy): domain Eukaryota; kingdom Metazoa; phylum Chordata; class Amphibia; order Caudata; family Ambystomatidae; genus Ambystoma; species Ambystoma mexicanum. Next base: position 1,252,503,620 of record NC_090923.1, read on the forward strand.
CATCATGGGTCATACTGATCATGATGCACACACATCACTGTAGTTTCATGCATCTGGCCTCGTACACCCCAGACACAGTGGATACAAGGATGAGTAGGCTGCATCAGTGAATCAACACATCGTCACGGACATGTGTCATGCATCCATGGCGTTTACAAGTCACACACAGGCTACTCAGACACACAGACATGTACACCATACATGTCCATGACAGCAGCACCCATCTCTCACACCCCAACCATGTCCAAGAACAGAGACAGGCATGCATTCATGTGTGCATTCCCCATGCTGCTCCGCATGTTGCATTGTAACACATACACCATCCATGTGGTTCACACATGACTGAACTCACATGCAGCACCATCAAGTCCCTGCACACAACACATCCATAGATGGCCCATGTCACACATACAGGCAAGTAGCTAACTACCAGCACATTGCAACATGCCCTGTTTCACACAGCAATGCATGGCCACTTACCGCTCGACTCCAGACGGGCCTGCATCCTGAGGATCTGGTGGTGAAGCACTGGGTGAATGCGCTCCAGGACCCTCATCTGCTGGTTGGTAAGCTGGCCCCGGCACCCCACTGCATCCGCTGTGTCTAAGAGGAGCCAGGCCTTCTTGAGGGTCCTGGACTTGTAGTCCTCCCAGCGCTTCTGGACGTGTTTGATGTCACGGGGTGCCACCCCCTCCGCCTTGATGGCACCCACTATGTCCGTCAAGATCCTCCTCCGTCCTTCCTTGTCGGCGCACAATGGTGTGAAGAGGGCATCAAAATGCCCAGGACTTGCTCCACCAGGATGCCAACTTCATTGGAAGTGAAGCTGGCAGCCCTCTGCCTCTCAGCTGCAGGGTTGCCACTGGTGCCAGATGGTGTTGTGTCAGACATGGCAACCCCCGAGGCAGGTTTGGGTGGGCAACTGGGTCCTGGGGCTGGGCTGTGGAGTGATGGAATACCAGTCGGGAGTCCTCTGTTCCAGCAGGGGTGGTCACAGCAACTGGACCCCTGGAGGTGGCAGATGTGCAGGCACCAAATGGCAGGGCACGGTGGCAGCAGGCAGGCAGGCAGCAGCAGTTGGCTCATGGGAGACTGCCTTTTGGGCAGGAGCGTGGTCTTCCGTGTGTTGTCGCGTGGCCAACTTAATACAGAGTGAATAGGCACGTGAAAAAACTGCGCATCAGCGTGTTATTCGAGGAAAGGCCCTTAGCGCGTAAGCACGTATGTGATGTAACACGCACGGGCGTTCCCCTCATCACGGGTGCATAGTGATTCAGCACGTGAGAAAACAGCACGTCCGCATGTGAATGCATGTAATCCAAAGAAAGGGCCTAAGCGCGTAAGTGAAGTGACGCGCACAGGCGTTTCCCTCAGCACGGGTTAAAGGTGGGGCCATCAGTTCGCTGTACGTGCCTTTCGTGGAGACCGACGTGTGTGTTGCTACTTCATGTTGGTTCGCACGCCATAAGAACTTCACAGCGGATCAAGGACGTATCTCTTCTTTTGGCGGGGGTATTGGCTACGTGTGTTTTTCATTATCACGCTAGTCTGACGGTGAGTTGCACATGCTATTTTTCCCACTGCGGGTGCCCCTGTGTATCGTGTACTCATTTTCGAGGTCATGGTAGCCTGCGTGTCCCACGCGTATGTGTTTTTCGTGTCCCTGGGTGCCACCACGTACTGCAGGAGGTTAATTCCACACACGTGGGCTCCCGGGGGTTGCGTGCACGGTTTTACTGCAGTTTTCGGGTGCCTGCGCATTGCGTGACCCGTCACTTTATCACCAGGGTCACATACAGCCTTGCAGGTGCAGGGGTGCTGTTAACATCTTGTATCCCACCCCCTTCACCCCAATTGCCCAGGACAATTGTCGTGTACACCTCCCATTGGCACTACTACATCTATGCCGGCACTACTACATCTGTGCCATGGCTGGGAGGCCACGAAAGGTGAGGGGCACCTCAGCTGGGCGTACTCCACGTGGCGGGCGTGCTTAGGGATGTGGCCGGGATGACCAGGGAGTAGGGGGACTCCAGGATGTCCAGGGTGGCTGTAGAGAGGGAAGAGGCAGGGGTGCACCACTTCGGCACGATGTTGTGCCACGTGTTGGTGTAGTCATGCCACCACCCCCCTGCGGCTCCGGGAGATGCAGTTCTTGCATCTGGCACTGGTGCCCATGTGACCCGGCAGTTCGTTTCATCGACTGCCACAGGCCCAAGGGTAGTGGTAGCTGCAGGTGCAGCTGTGGACACCACCACCCAGGCTCAGGGTCTGCCAGCGCAGCCTGCGTTGGCACCTGAAGAGTCCCTGGAAGATTTCCAGGAGGTCAGGAGGCACACCGTAGGTGCACGCAGGGCTGCCCTGACTGAGGGACGTGTGCCTGGGGCAGTAATGTCATCTGGTGCCCAGACCAGCCGGGTGTTGGCAAGTGCATGGGCAGATGCAGCCGACACCACCCCGGTTGTGAGTCTACCATCCAGAACAGTCCCGGTCAATGACCCTGGCACAGTGGATGTTGCTGCGCAGGGTCCATTCCAGGGCACCCAGCAGCCACTGACGCAAGTCAGGGCTTCCATCCTCATTCCACCTGCCACTCCCTCGCTCCCTCGGCTCAACCCACCAGCGCCACAGCCCATACTGATCAGGGCGGCCTTTGCCAGCCAGGGTCCGGACCACTGTCCAAGAGGAGGAAGGTTGCACCTGCAGTTGAGGCTGGGACCCCAGACACAGCTCCGGCCTCCGGCACGTCGAGGAAGAAGCCTTTCTGTGTGCAGGAACTGGACTTCCTTGTGGACTACGTGCAGGACCACAACCGTGATATGCTAGTGGGGCCGAATTGTCAAACTACGGCTGCCCATCGTATGTCCCACTGGAAGCAAGTTGCGGATCGTGTGAGGTGCGCACAGCTCAAGAGTGCAAAAAGCGTTGGGATGACTTCAAACGCAGTACCTAGGCGAAGCGTGCCTCTAATTACAACATGACTCTGGTGACTGTCAGTGGGCCACCACCTGAGGAGGAAGACCTCACTTTGCACGAGTCAGTCGCTGCAGAATTCATACCAGCAGGAATGGTCGAAGGAGTGGGAGAGATGCTGGACTTTGATGCCCTGTCCAGTGAGTGTTGTTGCGTGTTTGGCAAGGCCATGTATGGTTTGCTTGTGTGATGTGTTGTGCTTGACTGCCACTAAATGTCATGTGTACATGGTTCCTATGTGCAAGTCATGCAATGCTTCACTGATGTGTGCCTGCTGTGCAGGATGCTGGATATGTAGAGCAGATGGGGACTGTCCTCATGGCCACACTTGCACCCTACTCACATGCTACTCACCCGGCTGCCCCTCCGGTCCATGTTCCAGCTCACCGGGTCCCCTTATAACATTACAACTTCCAGCAACACCATGAAGCAGGGCATCACTATGAATGTTGTATTGAATACACAGTATGTCGAATAACAAGTACTCAAACACTATGCATTGTTACTATTTAACAACCACTGGTGGTTAACACTTACTGAGCATACGTTTTATAATGTTTGCCATACCTGACTATGCAAAATGTAAATTTCATCAGTTATTCTCCCCCCCCCCCTTTTTTTTCTTTTCTCCCTTGTCTCATACTCTTTCTCAACTATTTTGTGTCCTAGTGCTATTAGGCTCTAGAAGAAGAGGAAAATACCTCGAAACGCGTCAGCCAAGCATATCTTAACCTATGGATATTATTCTTTTGTTGTTGCTTTCTTTTGTATATGTTCATTAATAACTGTCCTATAATTTAGTGCAACTATTGTAATAGTTGCCCTGCCTCTTTGAATTAAATAAATACTACTTTTTCTTAATCAAAACTATTATGAACTTCAATTGAATGTGCTCGACATGTGATATCACATGCAAATCTATTGAATGTCTTTATTGACAACATTATATAGTGTGTAGGGGACGGGTGGGCTCCTAACTTTGGATTCTCTGACTTCTTATACTTTTTGCTATATTAGTCTTGTGCCAAGACCATTTTTCTCCCCCACACCTTAAATTTACATAACTCATTTTATAAATTATCAATTGATAAATGACCTCAAACTACTAGTGTGCACCGACAACCACAAATATTTTCTTGCTTTTTGTTCACTGGATCTCTCCAGTGTGGCACACTCCATGCTCGGTAGCACCTATAATTGAAACACTCTTCCTAACGAACTAATATGTCATTCTCTCGAATCAAGGAACTAACGGACAAACACGCCACTACATTGGCATTTGATGCAAAAGAACCAGCTTGCATTTTATCCTTGATAAAGGACACAGATAACACTCTACTAAGCAAAACCAATCCGGATAAACTAATAATCCAACTGGAGAAACTCATAAGACGTGAAATATCTCAGAAACTCCACGCGACAACACTTGTGGAATACTACAAATCTCAAAGGATCCCTAGAGGACTAAGAGTTTATCTTCGGCCAACTCTATGTAGCAAAAGCAAAGCGTTCATTGCCAAGTGGGATCAGATCTTGAATAAGTGTTCGCTCGACTTAATTCTACTCACCATTGAGGAACTTTCAAAATCTTGTACTGACAGATCTTAAACGGATTAATTACCAACGATCCACTCTGCATAACATCAAGAATTGTCAACTAGATCATATTGAAGCTTTGGCTAAGGACGAGAAGATCACAATTAAACCAGTGGATAAAGGGGGTGCTATTGTAATTATGGACACTGATGACTACACTAAAAAATGTATGACTCTCTTAAATGACTCATCCACTTATACTAGACTTGATGGTGACCCCATACACAGGATCAAGACTATCATTGAAAAAACCATCAGCGAAGCATTCGAAAACGAATAGATCAGTGAGAAAACGAGTAAATTCCTTTTTAATCAACATCCTATAACACCTGTCTTTTATGGTCTTCCGAAGATCCATAAAAATCGAGACTCCTCGCCCCTTAGACCAATAGTAGCTGGGACGGGTAGCATATTTGATCCCCTGGCTATCTATATTGATCGCTCCCTTCAACCCCTGATACAAAGAATCCCAACATACCTAAGGGACACCACCGACTTCCTAAATTGCATCAATGAGATCAAAGCCCTTGACTCAGACTGCATACTCTTTAGTATGGACGTCTGTAGTCTGTATACATCCATTCCTCATGACGAAGGGATCAAGTCAGTTGAATGGCTTCTCCTTAATTCACCATCTTCCAGCGGCAACCCTGAATTTATTGTGGAACTACTGAAACTAATATTATACAACAGTTACTTTAGATTTCAGAACACATTCTTTCTACAAATAACAGGCACCTCTATGGGGTCATCCATGGCCCCGTGTACGCAAATTCATTTATGTACCATTTTGAAAAGGAATTCGTACTTGATCACCCTCGGTGGTGTGCTTGCATACTGATGTGGAAGCGCTTTATTGACGACATATTCGGCATATGGTGTGGCACAGAGGATGAACTACTACTATTCTTGGAATATCTCAGCTCAGTACATGACAGTATCAAATTTACTATGGATATAGGTAAACCACTTCTACATTTCCTGGATGTAAACATAGAAATCAAGAATAACACTTTATCCACATCAGTGTACCACAAACCAACGGACGCCAACAATCTTCTCCACTTTACAAGTTTTCACCCAAAAGCAATGCTCAAAAGCCTCCCATTCAGCCAGATATTAAGACTTAAAAGGTTCATATCAGATCCAGCAGGACTAGACATGGAGTGCTCCAAATTGATTGATAAATTTGAATCGAGAGGTTACCCAGCCTCGATACTGAGCGAAGCCAAGGAAAGGTCTGAGCTAAGAACCAAGGAACAACTTTTGTCTGTGAAAACCAAAGATAAGGAACCACCACTCCTATACATATCTAAATTCTCCCGTCAGAGCTTCCAAATTAGTAAGACAATCAGAAAACACTGGGGAATACTCCAAAACGATCCAACACTCCATAAACTATTCCCTAAAGCACCAATGATAGCGTTCGAAAGAGGCCAAAATTTACGGGATAAACTAGTGAAGGCTGAGAGACCACCCAAAGAGAAACAATAATTCTTACCAACAAAAAAGAAAGGCACTTTTCCTTGTTTGACTTGTTCACATTGTAACAACGTTGTTAAAGGTGACTTTATTAATCATCCACAGACCGGGAAAAAAATTAAACTAAAGAATTATGCAACATGCCTCACCTCGGGAGTCATTTACTCCATTAAATGCCCATGTGGACTTTTGTACATTGGCCAAACAACCAGACCAGCCAAGAAGAGGTGGTCCGAACATAAATCAACAATCCAATGCAAAAATACTAAGTCACCACTAGCAAGACACTTTTTGGAAAACCACCACTCTATAGCTCAACTCAAATTCCAGATTCTGGAAGTGGTGAAGCACCCCCACAGGGGAGGAGATTATCAATCCATCCTATAAAGACGTGAGAGGTATTGGATTCACTACTTAGACACACTAGATCCTAGAGGCCTAAATGAAGAATGCTCACTGAGATGTTTTATCTGAGTTAAATGTCCATTTGGGGACATAGCACATAAATGTCGGGTGGTGATATTTGAGAGATATTGCCACTCTCTTTTGTACATAATCTTTTCTCTACACAATTTTCACTACTTAAACTCAGCCCCCTTTCCGTCTATATGATGAATTTTAATCTTTAACATTAGCAGACTCCTCACTAGGTCAGGCAACTACACAGTGGCACAACCTCAGTAAACATCATTACACATTCTCGCCAAGTGTGGCATGATAGACTTTGGGTGATTTACTTTCTTTCTCTTTTTAAAAAAAAATGTTCTCTACTAAGTCAAATAAAATCTTTTTTTGATATTGCATTAACCGCAATGAGTGATCAATTATAAGATTTTGGTCACGATTATATATTTTTACATTTTGATGAATTGTCAATACAGAATGAGTTTGCCAATGAAGCTTCCATTTTCCACTCTGTATAGATTTTGTCTCGTCACAACATTAAGAAACATTGCCACAGTCAGCCTGTTATTATGTGAGATGATTGGTGTAGTAGAATCATAAAATGTGTAATTACGGTTTATTGTGAAAGGGCACCTGCTCCACACCAATAAAGAACATTAATCTGACGTTCATATTATATATCACCATTTACTTTAGAGTTCCTCCTCCAATATGGAACCCATTATAGTAATCCATAACATTTAGTCTGCTGCCTGCTGTTAGTATCCATGACCTCTTGAGCCACTTACTTTTCCAATCTAACATGGCCGCCATCACCTCGGGATAGACCGAGCAGAATCACTGTGGCATCCGCCACGCAAGCCACAGTCCAAGCTGCATCAGGCACAGCGTACGCTGCTTTGAGACAGGTAGATGTCCCGCTTAAATGTATTTTTTAAAAACTTTCGTTTCGTGATCGGCACAGCATCTGAAATCCCTCGTTCTCTCGTTTCCCCGTTCTTCATTATAGAAAGCTACGAAGGATGATTTAGCTACACGCGAGATTGCGATCTACATTTTAACTACTTTAAGATGCCTTCTGTAATCGTACATGCAGCAACCAGCACGTTCTGTGCCATTAGCCTCGCTGAGTCTGAATCAACTTATATCAGGTACCGTTATGGACATATAGACATTATTCTCTCCATATTTCCATTTGCCTGATTGGGAGGCTATGACATACATTTGTTCTACTTTTCTATTAGAATACAACGACTGGTACGGATTTATATGAACATATAGGAACCCTGGGTCACGTCGCCCAAAAACCATTCTCAGCTACGTACTCTTTCCACATTCGAGAACCCGTGGGGTGATGTACACGAGTGAGTTTCATTTCTTAATTTTAGTTGAACCGGCATCTCGTATAAAACATATTTTGTACACTCATCAGTTACTGGATAAAATGTAAGTTTCCCTTTACCTATATTTCCACAGATGTAGTTAGGTTTTCCTAACACAGTTGAATATACTGAAACTACAATCCTTCGGTTCTGAAGGATTTTTTTACTTGACAATCAGAGAAGGAACTGTTGTTGTACTCCAGTGACTTGTGAGTGATGGAACCTATATTTTATGAATTATCACCGGCCTGTCATCACCATTAACTAGATATCCAGACCCTCTTATTTACCATGGCTTCTAGGTTTTTTGATTGATCGATCACTTAAGATAATGCATTAATCTAGCTATATCTTTATTAACCCTTGGATTAATGTTCTTTCAAATTGGTGATCACCGGGTCCCCTTATAACATTACAACTTCCAGCAACAGCATGAAGCTGGGCATCACTATGAATTTTGTATTGAATACACAGTATGTCAAATAACAAGTACTCAAACACTATGCATTGTTACTATTTAACAACCACTGGTGGTTAACACTTACTGAGCATACGTTTTATAATGTTTGCCATACCTGACTATGCAAAATGTAAATTTCATCAGTTATGCTCTCCCCCCCCCCCTTTTTTTCTTTTCTCCCTTGTCTCGTACTCTTTCTCAACTATTTTGTGTCCTAGTGCTATCAGGCTCTAGAAGAAGAGGAAAGTACCTCGAACGCATCAGCCAAGCATATGTTAACCTATGGATATTATTCTTTTGTTGTTGCTTTCTTTTGGATATGCTCATTAATAACTGTCCTATAATTTAGTGCAACTATTGTAATAGTTGCCCTGCCTCTTTGAATGAAACAAACTCTACTTTTTCTTAATCGAAACTATTATGAACTTCAATTGAATGTGCTCGACATGTGATATCACATGCAAATCTATTGAATGTCTTTATTGACAACATTATATAGGCCCTCATTCCGGCTCAGGCGTTAAGGGGTTTACGGCGCCGTTTACGCCTGATTACAAGGTTCCCTTTGCGGGATGGCTTTTAACGGCTGCTTTTTGCAGCCGTTAAAAGCCATGCCGCAAAGGGACCTTGGCGATAATTACGGCACCGTAATTTACGGTGCCGTAATTATCACCTTTCCCCATTCCCATTATGCCCTATGGGGCAAAAATGGGAATGGGGAAGGGGCCATTGGTGAATGAGGAATTACCGCCCCACTCACCTTGGAATGGGGTGGTAATTCCGCCATCCACCACGGCGGAATTGCAACCTTAGCGGCATGGACCATGGTGCTAATAGCACCATGGTCCTCCGCCAAGGTTGTAATGAGGGCCATAGTGTTCAGGGCACGGGAGGGCTCCTAACTTTGGATCCTCTGACTTCTTCTACTTCACACTTGCACCCTACTCACATGCTACTCACCCGGCTGCCCCTCCGGTCCATGTTCCAGCTCACTGGCCCTTCTGCATGTAGCATTAGTTGTCTTTCCTCTCAGCACTGGGACTATGTCATTGCATGATTGACATGCATGTGTCTTCTGCCTGCATGTGGGTACTCCACGTAGGCATGCTCCCTTGCCCCTCCACCCCCCAGCACCACAATTTCACCATGGCACTGGTGTGCATCCTGTTGCCGTACTGCAATGGCCTGTTCAAGGCTCCTGTGTACATGCAAACTTTCACCAGCCAACCTGCCAGACACATGCAGTGAGGTACATCATCTGTCCTTGATGCAGGGTGTCTCACTTGGACTGTGCAGATGGCAGATGCTCCGCAGGGACATGAGTGCCCATTCATGCTCCATGTGCATTCCATGCATGCCCCTATGTGTCCTTGACAGGATGATCATTGTAGTACGTGTCCAGGATGACCTACATTTCATGGCATTTGATCATCCATTCCATGCCCACTCTGGCTCAGTCCAGCATCACACACAGGTTTAGGGTGTCACAGTCTGTGTAGGGCACAGGTCTCACCCTGTTTCAGGCCCACTGACTCCGTTCAACTGGTGTAGTGGCTTCTGCACACATGGGTGTACTACTGAGGGTTCATCATGTGTCCTGCTTACTGTCCCATCATCATCTGCTGTGTTGTCAGTTTACTCAGATGATGCAATTGACGCTAGTAAACACTGTCTGCCAATACACAGGTCTCTGGTCACCCTTTCGCTGCCATGCAATGCCTCCCTGCTTTTTCACTTAGGGGGTGTGGGGGGTTTGCTTGTAGCCATGCAACCCATTGCATGCACATTGCACGCAATGCCTAAACTTGTCCTTGCACTGCCTTCACGTTTATTGATAGACATCATAATGTACTTGTTCATGTAGATAGTGGGTAACGTACACATGTTCTGCACTGCATCAACCCACTTGTGAGCCGTGTTACACCCTTCTACATGCCTACTCACTGATGCAATGTCAAAGTCACCTGTCATGTATGGACAGTTTTTCATCCCTTCTCTGTCATGTATGCGACGGGAACAGGTGCATCCTGTGACACATGTACTCAGTATTGGAACTCCCTAGTGGTTGTTTAGATGAGTTGATTAGTCAATGTGCAGCCTATAACAACTGGCATAGGGCACTGATTGGATGTAGCCTGCCAATCGGGTTGTAATGACTGTGGAGCATCCTTCACGTGTGTATGTGTGCACTTCCACATACATCAAAGCAAGCAGCGTTATAGCTGCTTGCTTTGGTGTATTGGATGCTGGTCATGTTCACAATACAGGTGTATGGGGAAATGGGTGTTTTTGAACACTTTCACATGTACATATGCAAGCAGCTTCAACGTTGTGTGGTGCAAAATTGCAAGTACTCACTTATGTGTTTGTGAAAGTGTCCATTTACACATGTGTCTTCCGCAGCTTTATTGTTGACTGACTAATATGTAGATGATAGACGTTTATGCTGGTGAAATTTCTGCATTGCGCACGTTATGTGGGATTGGCATGATCCCAAAGGTTCACTGTTGTGCAGTATGTGTATGCCCAGGCCCACTTAGCTACTATGGTGGATCCTGGCCGTGGAGATTTCCACAAGGAATGATGTAATCGGGCACATTCATAGCCCATGCTCAATCAGGCCCTGAGGGGCATTGTGGATGCCTCATGCCCTGCAGCTCAGACGGTACTGGGCGTTATGGTCCCACATGCCTGGTTGCAGGCCCTTGCTTTGCTTGGGACATTCACTATATCTACATGGCCCATGCCACCCGGTACGGGCCGAGCTGCAGATGGATGTAGCTATATTGATGATGCTTTAGTGATGCATGTCTACATGCATGGTACCCGTGTCATTATGTGTTTGGAATCACTTGCAGCAGTGGTCAATTTGCAGTTCAGAAATGCTTATGGTGTGTTGCATCTCTTAGTTGCCATCTGTCTTTTCTGCCTGTGACATGTGCCTTACAGAGGTGGTATCTGTTGGAGTTCACATACTACATTTTGTACTTTCCGAACACATTCTGCCAGCAGAAGCACAGGGCTTGTGCTCAAACGTCCGACAGAAGCAGACGTGTTTCCAGGAGCTCCAAGCAAGGTGAGCAGCACAAGGGGCCACACCGCAGCCAACCTTCCACCAGGCCACTTGCACATGCATGTTAAGTAGCGCCAGTTTGGGGAGCTTGGCCAGGCATTGTTGTAGAAGCGCACAGTACAGCTAAAACCCATTGAGGGACAAATGCCAAGTAGCTTTACAAGTTGTCAGGGGCACACGCAGGGGCCGTCGCACATATCCTCCACTCCCCCCTGCTCCATAGAAGCTGAGTTATTAGCGCAGTAGCGTTCCTAGCCAGAAACTAATACAGCGCACAGGGACACCCAGCGAGGCACAGATTCGTGTGCAGTGCATATTATTTGCATATGCAAATTGCCACGTGCACTACCTATTGAAATCCACGACTGCCAGAACACGACTTGTGCTGAAGTCGCACCTCGCTATACGTGTCTAGCAGCTCACCCATGGACCATTCTATCATGTGTGATTCTTAGCGCCTGCCTTACTGCATTGACAGTGTATGAACCATCACAGGGGCAAGCTAACATATACATAGATAGCAGCAGACAAGAATGTTTGTTTGTGGAGAAGTCACTTACTTTGGGGCATGAATGGTGTTGTGTGTGTTGTAAACACACACAGATTAGTAACTCACACTCTCTTTGCAGCATTGAACTGATCCTGTTACCGGACCTGAGAATGCGCAGGCAGGAGGCCAGCACTCACCCCAGAGATAAGTCTATCTTTGTCTTGCATTTGACTCATTTAGTACAATGTGCATGTAGAACATGGTTTCTCTGATTGAGTATGTGTTATTGTCAATAGCTGTATTTTGTATTTTGCCTACTTTCCCTTGCCAATCCAACTCCCCTCTCCTGCCCCTCTTTCTGGTTACCCTGAATACCAATGCCTGTCCAAACAACAGATCCCTGACCCTCTTTCCCCCCGGGGTCTCGGAGGCCTGTGTAAGTTTTACCTTGCAGGTGCCCAGACCACAGAGGGGGTGGTTGGTTTGTGCCACTCCTGCGTCTGGAGACCAGAGCTGTCACACTACCCATCAGTTGTTGCATCCTCATTGTATATTGTGTCCTGAAAAAGGTACCCATCCTGTTGAAACATTGTTGAACTGTGCTACCTTGGTAGTTCTATCATTCTGCTTGTACATGTGCCTGGACTTTTTTTGCCACTTCAATTAATCTACTGGAGACTATTCCAGGGTTTTTTTGTGCCTAGAGCCTTTTTCCCTGATTTGGGGGTTTGGCTCCTTGGAGTTCTCTGCGATTTGGTATTTTTACCAGTCAAGGAGGCCTCTGAGGGGGCTGGACCCTATTTACATGCAAGGTGAAACATGAAGACCAAGGGGTAGAGGATCCTGTAGACAGGTAGACTAAAAGGGAGAAGGCTACATACCCCAGATACAGTTGTTCAGAAGGTCATGGTGATATGTAAATGAGGGAGGGCCTTTTGTTGTTGGACAGTAAGCCTGGGCTACAGTGTTTGGGCACTCTCTGACAATGTCATTGTGGGGTACTATGTACATGATGTGTTCTGCTGGTCAATGGCTGGTCCTGTGTTGTATTTACTTTTCAGGTGTCAGGGGATTGTTGTGGTTTGACATGCTGGGGTGTGCACATGGGCAATGTTCGCATGTGATGTGTACAGGACACTGAGGGTCACTTGATTTCACATGCATATATTGAGTGCATGTACCTACTGACACACACAGTTACACAATGCTCCACCACACGTACAACCACCCTTCCATGCCCACAGGTGCAAACAGATTGCCTTCTCGGGCACGCTGTGTCCCTGCAGTGCATGATCAATTGCAATTTGGGGATCGTGTACATGTGTCAATAGGTTGTTTATTTTGTGTGTCCTTTTGATGTGATGCTCAAAGTGTATCCCCAACACAATGGCTGCTCACTGTGCAGTGTGCTGAGCAGTGTGTTGCAGGAGACACACACAGCACACGGGTTAGGGAGTAGCCATTTTGCCTGTCCAAATGTGCATGTGAACTGGCATTCAGTCTTTTGTTCATGCTAACACTGGTGGAAAGCATTTGTGTATGACTTGGTATGTGTGGGAGGTTGTTGGTCAGTCATTTCATTTTATTCTATGTCAGGCGTCATTGTGTTGGGCCACTTCCCATTTATCACATGTCACTTCTTATGTAATTGGTCATGTGTTGGGCTTTTGCTGTTGCATGCCATGTCATGGTGTGGCAGACAAGGGTGATGTGGGTTGGGAGGGTTTGGGTAACATAGCAGTGATTGTCATGGCCTGTTTTGCATGGAGTGGTGTGATACACACCTTGCATGTGTTCCTTTTGGTCACACAGGATTGGTTATGTTTAAGTAGCTAGAGATGCACACAATGTAGCACTTCCGTGGCAACATTCTCAGTGTGGTAAGGTTGTGACAGTTGACTGTCTCTTTTTCATCATCGATTGTCACCTGGTATGTGCCAGGCCTGTGTGCACTCAGCAGGGGTGGGAGTTTAGGTGAAAAATGTGGCCACAAGCTGGGTCCGGGCTGCCTCGCCACGTGCCCTTTCCCCTCCCATGGGTAGCGCCTGTGCATGTGGTTGGGGATATAATATGATATGATAGGTTATTTATAACGCGCCTAATACCCAGAGGTTTCTAAGCGCAGACCCGGGGATCGAACCTGTGTGGTTCCATGTCGTCTTGCTGCCAAGGCGAGCACGTTGCCGCTGAGCTATCCTCCCGAGACATGTGGGGGCACCACCATGTCCACCGGTACGCACTGCCGTGTTGCAACATTGTGCAGGACACATGCTGCCACAATGATCCTGCACACTACTGGGGGTGCATAGAGTAGCTGGCCGCCAGAGCGGTCAAGGAAGCGGAAGCGTGACTTGAGCACTCCGAATGTGCGCTCCACTATGGCCCTGGTTGCAATATGGGCAACGTTGTATCTTACCTGGGGTGGTGTGGTGGGGTTCCAGATTGCCGTCATCATGTGGTTGCTCAGAGGGTAGGCACTGTCCCCTGGGGAGGTGGTATTGATTGTGATTAGTTGGGTTTGTGTATTTTGTCTGTGTGTGACATGCATGTATGTGCACAGGCATTTGTACTCACCTAGGAGCCATGTGTCGACATGCTTCCCAGCTTCCAGGGCCTGGCTCAGGGCGGACATTCTGTATATGAAACTGTCATGGGTGGAGCCAGGGTAGTTTGCATAGACAGAAGTGATGATTCCATTTGCATCGCATACAACCTGCACGTTGATGGAATGCCAGTGCTTGCAGTTTCGATAGATGTGCTCACTGGCCCTAGGTGGACGTAGGGCCACATGGGTGCAATCTATGGCACCGAGCACTTTGGGGAAGTGTGCCACCCTGTAGAAGTCCTGGACCACGGCCTGCCTTTCTGCGGATGTTCTGGGCATGTATATGTGCCTGCGGACTGAGGGGCGCGCAGTCATGATTGCCAACACTTGGTGTAGGCAGCGTGACTGCGTGGCCTGTGAGACCCACCCACTATGGCAGTTGTCCACGGAAATGACCCAGTGGCCAAAAAATGCAGGACATTGAGCACCTTCTCCAAGGTGCTCAATGCTTGGGAGCACAGGGTGGGTGATGTAAGGTCATCTTCCCACTCCCTGACCAGGTCTAGGATGATACGAGGTGGAAACCTATACCTGCCATAGACCTGGTCGTCAGGCATCCCAAAAAGGCTTGTCTCGGGAAAAAAAATGCGGGGCCTGGCTATTCTCCTCCTCCTGCGGTGTCCCACAATCAGTGCTGCGACAAATGGGGCAATCATCGTAGCTGTATATACGTGTTTGTTGTTGCGCGCACTTTTATACTGCGCGCGGGGATGCTTCCACCTGCCTTCGTGTGGCAGACGTGTTGATGCCTGTGCGCGTCTTTTGGCGTGTGCGGGTTTCCCGTATTCGATTCCATGAATACGTGTTGTTTGCATGCATATGGGCGTTCCGTGTATTTCCCTGCAGTACTTCCCAGTTACGCCTTCTTTTTCACACGTTGTTCCCCATTCTGCGTGTTACGCCCTGTGTCCCGCCCCCTTTTTGGTGTGTGCGTCTTTGTTGTGCGCTTTCGCTGTGCGTGTCGCGCACGGCGTTCAGGTTGTTGCTGTGACGTGTGCGCCCGTGCGCACCATGCTCCTGTGTTGTGGGCTCTGTTGGAAGTGAGTTCCATTGGTGTGCTGCGACTGATGGGAAGCTTACCCCTCCACCTTTAGCCCTTTTCACTGTTGGAATGGTTAGTTTACAAGTGTGGAGGGATCTTACCAGCCTGCTTGGTTGTACCATTGTGATTTGTTGTGACAAGTACTGAGGGGCGGTTTTGCTCAGGCATTTGTGTGCAATTGTAAGGGTTTTGAAGATGATGCTTTGTCTAATCTGGAGCCAGTGAGCTTGCTTTCTTGCGGCCAATATGTGTTCCCTTTTAGAGAGGTTGAGTGCTTCTCTCAGGGCATTGTTCTGTATTATTTGGAGCTTATTTAAATTCCAGTTGGAGGTTTGTGCAAAGAGGGCATTGCAATAGACAAGTCTTGCGCCCGTGATTGCTCTGGCAATTGTTAAGCAGCTCTCTGTGGTGAGGAATTGTCTTGTTGTGTTGGTCGGTTTAGCAGTATATTCTGACGGGGATGCAATTGCGCGTCCAGGAATATGCCAAGGGTTTTAATCATTTTGGAGACTGGGATCTGGATTCCATCTATTGTGAATGCTGAGAAATGAGGGCTAAGGTTTTTTGCACTGATGGTGAACCTACTAGCACAATCTCAGTCTTGTCATCATTAAACATAGATGATTGGCAGCCATTCATGCCTGGATGGTGGCGTAGACTTTGTTGAGCATGATGGAGTCACTGTCATAGGATCCTATCAGGGGAAGTAGGACTTGTGTGTCACCCGCGTAATTAGTATATGAGACACATAGGTCGTCCAGGAGGTCAAATAGGGGTTTCTTTAAAAATATTGTATAGAGAGGGTGAAACATGATCCCTGAGGTACTATACCCCACATGGAAAGGTGATGGGCTCGGTCTTGGCTATGTTCGAGAAGACTCTCATTGATCTTCCTTCAAAGAAGGAGGCAATCCAGTTGGCAGCTTCTACTGAAAAGTTGGCGGCCGACGTATGGTGATGGCAGAGTTTTTTATGGTCTACAAGGTCTGCAAACAGATCTAGTAAGAGTAAAAGGTCCGGTTTGCCCTCCTCTCTGAAGGAGTCCATTTGTATGGTAAGGTCTAGAAGAGCAGACTCTTTACTGTGCTCTGGTCTGAAGCCAAATTGGCACATTCCTAGGATGAGGTTTGATTCTAGATATCCCTGTATCTGGTTGCATGCTACACTATCTAGGATTTTCTGCAGGAAAGGTACAGTGGTGATGGGGAGGTAGTTGTTGGGCAGTGCAGGGTCTAGTGATGGCTTTTTTAGTGGAAGCAAGATTGTGGGTACAAGGTTATTCGGTGAAGGAGGCATTAATACATTGCGTGATGAAGGGGACTAGGTCATTGGTGCCGTCTTTGATGATGGTGGCTGGGCAGATGTCTCCTATGCATCTGGAGGGTTTAAGATTTTTGATGATATTGGTAGTTCCTGCTTCTGAGATGTTTCTGAAGATAAAGGGAGGGGTTGCAAATGATTTAACCGTGGCAGGGGGATTTCCCAGATTAGTTAGACTTCGTTTTAAGGCAATTTATTTCTGTAAGAGGCATATTTTATTCCTCATAGCATCCTGGATGTTGGTACATCAAGATTCTTCTTTGAGGATTGAGGAGGGGGGTATCGGGAGGTATCGTAGAAGATTCAAGTTCTCTCAGTATTTTGAATAGGTCCTGTGAGTTAGAGTTTGCCATGGCTATCCTAGCATTCTACGTTTCTGCTTTAGCCTTTATGATAGCTTGCTTATATTCGTTGGCGAGTTTATTGAATGTTAGTTTAGAGGAGTATGAGGGGTTTTTCTCCAGAAAGCTTATGCTTGTCTCTTCTTAGAGCGCAGTTGTTGAAGGGCATCCGTGAACCAGGAATTACAGTGGTCTTTGGGCTTAGGTTTTCTCAGAAGGAATGGTGCTTATGTGTCAATAGCTTTGGTAACTGTGCCGGAGTATAGGTCTGCTCGTTTTTGTGGGTCTGCTGTGGCTATGTTTCCCCTGGAGAGCGCTACGAGGAACGTGGATAATGCGCCTTTGGTAATATTCTTTGTGCTACAGGCCGAGGTAGGGGGTAGGACGAGGGCAGAGGTGGGAGGAGGTTTTTGCACAGGGAGACTAAATGTAAGGAGGTAGTGGTCAGAACAAGGAGTGGGTTGGTTAGAGGTGATGGTTATCTGGTTATTGAGGTCAGCTACCCAGCCTAGGGTTCTACCTTTCAAGTGGGTGGGGGCGGAGACGTGCTGTTGAAAGCCTAGGTCAGACAGGGCATTGGCAATGCTAGTGGCTGCTGTAAGGAACCCATGGTGGAAACAGTAGAGATCACAGTTCAAGGGTGTTTATTAAACTGTATTCAGGTTGGAAAAACGCCTTATCTAAACCTAAATCTAAAGATGGGACCAAGCGTCGACCATCAAATGAAAAATAAGGCAGTGCTAGAGGCGTTGTGTCAAATAAAAAGGCCTATATTAAGAAAACCTATTGCCAATCCTTACAACCAATACAAAACAATGGTGTGGGATAGTTTTCAAGAAAAGAAATAAGTGTTCATAAATAATATGTCAAGATGTGGTATCTGGGGTCTCCCTTCTCCACGTTTTGAGCATGCGGCAAGGTGGGATCTTGGAGCACAGTATTCTCTCGAGCTTTCCCAGCACAAGATGACGGTGCCATTCCAGCTATCAGGGCTGCCAATGGCCAAGTCTAGTTTCATTTGAAAGTTTCTTACCTTTGAGGAACCGGTGTATTCAAATAACAAAGAAAAGTTCCTTCAACAATATTAAAGTTTGTGTTCCTT
Source organism: Ambystoma mexicanum (assembly GCF_040938575.1). Classification (NCBI taxonomy): domain Eukaryota; kingdom Metazoa; phylum Chordata; class Amphibia; order Caudata; family Ambystomatidae; genus Ambystoma; species Ambystoma mexicanum. Next base: position 1,252,521,891 of record NC_090923.1, read on the forward strand.
GTTTTAATTAGGGTGAGGATTCTTCACTCCCTTGGTCCCCCTCTTCTGTGTGCTGATCCCTCTTGTATCTTTCTGTTCACAAATGTAGGTTGGGTGATGATTTCACCCCTGGGTCCCTCTCTTCTGGGCGCAGATCCCTCCCGATTCTTTAAGCCTCCCTCTGACAGGTTCACTATGGCTTTTCTGATTTACAAAATCTCAATGTCTTGTTAAACAGTTCCTCGTGAACATCCCTCTTCCGGGTTCATGTTTGTCAACACACTGGGCCTCATTATGAGTCCGGCGGTAACTGAGCCGGAAAAACTGGCAGGTTACCGCCGGACCCGTATTAACATTCCGCCTCCGTGATTCCCAGAATCACTCGGGCATTACGACCACAGTGACCCGGGAATTCCAGAGGCGGAATTGTCTAAGTCCCCATTCCCATGGAGCCCCATAGGACTCCATGGGGATGGGGACAATGGAAACACCGGTTCCGTCTATGACAGAGCCAGTGTTTCCATTTCCGCCTGCAGGCGGGTGGTGTTAAACCCGCCAGGTCAGACCTGGCAGGAGTGACACCTCCCGCCTGCAGGACTCTTAATCAGCCGGTCCGGAAAGAACGGTGGCAGAGGTTTGACCACCACTGTTCTTTCCAGACTGGCAGGGTCGTAATGAGGCCCACTGTTTCTTGGGACCTTGGACTTTGCCCCTCTTTACTGGCATCCCTTTGCCGGGTTCACTCTTGCCTTCTCATTATTTTCCTTCACTGTCAATTCTGGTTTTTACTTTCACTGATCTTTGGGGTGACAACTTTTCATCCGTGGATCCCCTTCTTCTGGGCTCTGACTCCTTCTCGACTGTTAGCCTCCCTCCACCAGGTTCACTGTGGTTCTTGATTAGGGTGATAGTGGCTCACCACTGGTTCCCCCTTTTCTGGGCCCTTCTCAATTCTTTCAAGCTTTGTGAGATTCATCACCCCTGTTTTCTCTCGCTACGGGATTCACTTCCCTTGCTTTCTTTCACTGGGGGATTCACTTCCCTTGCTTTCTTAACAGTTTGCAGATCAAAGACTTTTGATTGTACAGGGATTTTACTAGACCTCCCGTTTGTCTTGTCGTGCGGTCTGCCTTGCTCGTGCTGTGCTCTCTTGATTCACCTTTTATCCCTGTGGGGAAGGGAAAGCGTTGTCAGGTGTGTGTGATTCTGATCAAATTCCTGACTTTGCCTGACCCTGGTATTGGGACATGTCAGGTAAACAGCTCTGGTGTTAGTCCGTTGTCTTTTGTGTTGTGCAAAAGTGTTTGTGTTGGAAAAGGGGGGAGGCAGTGTTTTTGAATGTCATACGGGAGAGGATGGGGAAAAGGTGTTGAAGGAAGGGGGATACCGCGTCACAACCGTCAGTGTCCCACTCCTACTCCCCGAGGACCCCCCATCCAGGTGATCCTCCCTCATTGGTCCACCCCAAGGAACTGGATACGATAGCAATGGCTGTGTCCTGGCCACCTGGCTGGCAGATCCCCGGGGTTTAGACAGGGAGACACATTCAGGTTTCTCACACTGTGTAATCGGTAATGTCATGGAGGCCTAGGTTGAAGTCACTTAGGAGTTTGACTCTCGAAGTGGGTTTGAGGTTCTCTCCTAGAAGATGACTAACGTTGTCTTCAAAGTTGATTGCAGTAGTGGGTTGGCGGCAGATTACATGTAAGGTAATGGTGTCTGATGGTGCTGTGACAAGTTTGGCTGTGAGACATTCATAGTTTCCTTTAGAGCAGATGATGACTGGAAGGTTTGGAATTAATCCTAACCTCTGTCATTGCTCTGGGCAACCCTCCAGACCATCGTTCTTCAGCCTGCTAACCCTTTACAGAAGACCATATGCAAATTAGGTTTGACCCCATCCCAAAAGGGGCACTCCAGCCTGAACTGCTAAGTCTCATCCCTTTTGCACCAGACCATAAGCATCCCCACTTGTGTTTCAGCCTCATCAGAGAGTAGCAGCTTGGATCTCTATGTTCATTGACTTCTCTACCCTGGTTTCCAGGAAGTAGACAAAGGAATAGCGGAATACTTACAATTAATTACTAAACAGAGACGAAAACACTCACTTAAATTGTAATTCTAATTGTTTATTTGTACAGCGCTTATACACAAGTGAAGTGCTTCAAAGCGGGAAGGGAGCAAGGGAATACAGTAGTCATTCTTAGGCCTTGAGGTTTCCAAATGATCTAACTAAAAAGCATTTTTAGCGTACTAGGCCTGACAGCATTTCCTCGAGTGCAAGTGCATGAAGGTTAACAGGCGTAACCAGATTAGGGAGGGAAGACAAAGGGGGGACAAGACAGGATTTACAAGGCCTGGTAAATTCAGGTCATGCAAGTGTACAGACGGAAGTGCAAGGGAGCGGGATGGGGAACAAGTGCGCCCACTCCAGCAGGGCCCTGGGTTGAGTGCAGAGAGGTTACCCCTCTCATGGAACGTAGGCTGAAAGTGCAGCAGAGGTTACCCCTCTCATGGAACGTAGGCTGAAAGCGCAGCAGAGGTTACCCCTCTCATGGAACGTATGCTGAAAGTGCAGTAGTGCTGAGCATAGTGCAGAGGCGTGGAGGCAAGTGCAAAGACTGGGGGGGAGGGGCCTGGGACCTGTGAGGCTCTGGAGGTGAGCCAGGCTACCAGTCAACAAAAGCTGAAAAGAGTTAGGGGAGAGATGGAGGAGTGAGGCTGGAGAATCCAAATGCAGGCTGTTGAATCGCATTTCCTAGGAATTTGACAGCTTCCTGGGGGAGTCAATGTCCACAGGCATCAATAGGGTCCCAGGTGATCATGAGAGAGGCAGCTGACATCTCCTGGGCATCTAGAGAGATTCAACTTCACAGCAGTCCACCTGGATGCAGAAGGAGGTCGCTGGCCTTTCACCTCCCTTGGCAATAGAAATCGTTTGGCTCTCTCCACTCCGACCCCCGACAATAGAGTACTAGGGCCTAAAAGGGGGCCAGGCCATGGTGGTATTAATTTATTTATTTATTTGTTTATTTATTTATTTATTTATTTATTTATTTATTTATATTTATATAGCACGCAGACAGCCCAGGGGCATTGTGGCGCTGTTTCTTGCAGGAACTTAGTTACAGGGTGTACAGGATTGGTAGCAGTCATTGGCACATCATGATTGCTACAAACAGATTAGTCATTACAGCTCATGCATCTTTGGTTATTACATTACAGACAGTTTATTGGCAAACATGGTGCTGCGAGAGACCTTATGTGAAGAGGATGGTTTTCATAGCTTTCCGGAAGGCAATGAGGGAGGGCTCACCTCGGATTGTGGGAGGTAGGGCATTCCAGTGTGATGGTGCGAGATAAGGGAAGCTGGATGCTCCAGCTCTGGCTCTTTTTACTAGTGGCACACCAAGCATGTTGGTATATGGTGACCTGGTTGGCCTTGTGGAGGAGACGGGGTGGATTCTTTGTTAGAGGTAGACCGGGGCGGTGAGGTGGATGCACTTGTGGGTCAGTGTCAGAGCTTTGAAGATGATTCTTTCCCCTAGTTTTCTGGCCTCAGAGATGTGTTCTGTTTTCGTGATACCTCGGGCGGCGCAGAGGGCATTGTTCTGTATGATTTGTAGATGGATGCTGTACTTATATCATACTTCCGGATCGAGTTGGTGGACATAATTATCTGTTGGCTAAATTATTTCTCACATGCACAGCACCTGCATCAAGCGGCTTTCATCTAGTGCAACGAGTAGCAACTGCTCTTTATAGAGAGCCTTTATTAATATTATTTAGTATATGGTCCCTTTATAAAGCAAGCAGCTAGAAGACACTGTGTAGGGGATGTCATGCACATGATTATGCACGTTGCAAAAGGCCAGGTGAATGATGTATAACGACCAGTAAACAGTAATCCATTGCAGCATCAACAACTATGGATGTCCTCCTGCCTGGAGCCTTGTCTCGACCGCCTGAATCTGCCACTCAGTCGCCACTAGAGAAGCGATAAGAACTAGATTGCTGCTTATCAGCAAGATTGGTTGCATGGGTTTGAATCAATCTGCTGTCCCAATCCCTTGCCATAACATTTTGTTTGTTTTAAAGTCAATTTTTCACTCTGTGCTCTGTGTGCTGCCTTGACCCGCTTCATGCATTCGGCGAGCGTCCTCCTGCCTTGGAACCCACCCCAGCCCCTGATTGGCTGGTTCTATCTTGCTACAGCGAGATACAAATATCACTGGGCCACGCCTGCACACACCGTTTTAGCTTTGGTGTTGCAGGTGAATGTGTGAGCCTAATCTGCTGCCCCGACCCCTTGCCATAACATTTTGTTTATTTCAAAGTCAATTTTTCACCCTGAGCTCCGTGTTCTGCCCCTGACCCGCGTCCTGCTTTCCCCAAGCATCCTCCTGCCTTGAAACCCACCCCCGGCTTCTGATTGTCTGGTTCCATCTTGAAACAGCGAGATGCTATTATCACCGGGTCACCCCTGCACACCGTTTTAGCTTTGGTGTTGCAAGTGAGTGTGTGAGCCTATCTGCTGCCCGACCCCTTGTTATTACATTGTGTTTGTTTCAAAGTCCATTTTTCACCCTGAGCTCCGTGTTCTGCCTCTGACCCGCTTCCTGCTTTCCAAGATTGTCCCCCCACCTTGAAACCCGCCCCTGGCCCCTGATTGGCCGGTTCTATATTGCTAGACCGAGATGCAAATATCACAGGGCCACCCCTACACATCGCTTTAGCTTTGGCGTTGCAGGTTAGTGTGTGAGCACTATCTGCTGTCCTGACGCCTCGCCATAACATTTTGTTTGTTTTAAAGTCCATGTTTCAACCTGAGCTCCGTATGCTGCCTCTGACCCGCTTCCTGCTTGCCAAGATTGTCCTCCCACCTTGAAGCCCACCCCAACCCCGATTGCATGGGTATCCCACTTGGAGCAACCTCCCGGGCCAACCCCTTGCCGGGGTTCCATGTCTTACAATTGTGGCAAAAATGGGCGTGATTACAAAATATTGCGGCAAAAATGCTGGGGGTTTTTTGCGCCACAGTCGTGTAAAGGATCCGGGGACACCCCCGCAACCCCCAGACCCATTATACCATTTAAGGGGGGCGGGGGACACCCTCACAACCTCCGCTCCCCTTAAATGGTATAATGGGGTACATCTTTACCGGGTCAAACCATGGCATTTTTGCCACGATTTTAATACCTGATACCCTTGCCGGGCGGCTATCAGCTGAGGGGTGGCTCCTGAGGAGGTGGCTCTGGTGCATGTTTGCCTGTGCTTGCCTGAGTTGCCTACCGCCGCTAACCAGCGGTGACTGATGGGATGTGTGGGGAATGCAGTGGTTGCTGTGCTCCACTGAAACCCTACCGCTCTTGTTGCTTTGCATGGCGTGGCACATCCATGGTGGCCTGCTGGTGAGTGGTTTTCCATTCGCTATTTTGTCTTAGTTGTAGGTGGTTCCCCGTTTAATGCTGTGTCTCAAACACGGGTGTTTTCAACTTGCTGTTATGTCTCACATTTGGGCATTTGGGCCACTTGCCTAGTGTCTCAAGTCTGGGTGTTTCCTGCTTGCTGTTGTGTCCAAATTGTGGATGTTTTTCCCACTTGCCAGGTGTCTAAAGTCTAAGGGCCTCATCACACGGTAGGCGGTAAGGGTTTACCGGTACCGGTATTTTACCGGTACCGGTAAACCCGCAAAGGGACCAGGGAGCTAATTACGGTACCGCAATTTGCGGTGCCGTAATTAGCACCTTCCCCATTCCCATTATGCCCTATGGGGCAAAAATGGGAATGGGGAAGGGCAATAGGGGAAGGGGGAATTACCGCCCCACCAACCTTGGAATAGGGCAGTAATTCCCCTTTCCACCAAGGCGGTGCCGGTATTTTACCGGCATGGACCAATAGCACCTTGGCCCACCGCCGTCCGTGTAATGAGGCCCTAAGTGTTTTCTGTTTGCTGTTGTGTCTCGTATTTGGATGTTCTTCCCACTGCCAGATATCTCGGATCTGGGTGTTTTATGCTTGCTGTTGTGTCGCACATTTTGGTGTTTTTCCCACTTGCCAGGCATCTCGGGTCTAGGTGTTCTCTGCTTGCTATTGTGTCTCACGTTTGGGCGTTCTTCCCACTTGCCAGGTGTCTTGGATCTGGGTGTTTTCTGCTAGCTGTTATGTCTCACATTTGGGAGTTTTCCCACTTGTCAGGTGTCTCAAATCTAGGTGTTTTCTACTTGCTATTGTATCTCACATTTAGGCGTTATTCCCACTTGATGGGTGTATTGGGTCTGGGTGATTTCTACTTGCTGTTGTCTCACATTTGGGCATTCTTCCCACTATCCAGGTGTCTCGGATCTGGGTGTTTTCTGCTAGCTGTTGTGTCTCACATTTGGAGTTTCCCCACTTGCCAGTTGTTTCAAATCTAGGTTTTCTACTTGCTATTCTATCTCACATTTAGGTGTTATTCCTACTTGCCCGGTGTCTCAAATCTAGGCGTTTTGTACTTGCTATTGTATCTCAAAATTGTGGGTTCTTCCTACTTGTCAGGTGTGTCGAATCTAGGTGTGTTCTAATTGATATTTATCTCACATTTAGGCGTTCTTCCCACTTAACAGGTGCCTCAAATCTAGGTGTTTTCTACATGCTATTCTATCTCACATTTAGGTGTTTTCCCAATTGCCACGTGTCTCAAATCAAGGTCTTTTCTATTTGCTATTGTGTCTCACATTTAGACATTTTTCCCACTTGCCAGGTGTCTCAAATCTAGGTGTTTTCTACTTGCTATTGTATCCCACATTTAGGTATTTTTCCCACTTGTCAGGTGTCTCAAATCTAGGTGCTTACTAATTTCTATTGTATCTCAAATTCAGGCATTGTTTCCACTTGCGAGGTGTCTCAAATTTAGGCTTTTTCCCCCTCCAGCACTCAGTGCCAGTTCGAGGGGTCTTCATACTGCCCCTGCGTTTCGAATCTAAGTGTTCTTACCCTGGCTCCTTTGTCCCACTTCTTGGTGTCTCTCCAGTCACTGTTTCTCTAATTCTGAGTGTCTCCCCTCTACCATTGTGGTCCAGCTTTGAGTGATACCCACCACTGCTGGGTTGGGTTCCGGGCGCTCCCTAGAATTACAGCTGTGTTCCGAGTCAACGTGCGGCAGAACTAGGTCTCCCACCAGTACAGGCTCCAAGTTTATGTGCTCCACCAATCACCACTCCGCTCCGAATCTGAGGGTTTATAGGGATATCCAGCAGAAAAATAGAAATGTAGCCGTAAACTGCCAGCAGACTAATAGCAGAGGAGTGCAGATTCCCCAGACAGCTCAAAGGGTAAGGCCACCAAAGAACAAATTCAGGAACCACCTCCCTACTCTGTCCCATTAAGACCTTCCCCGCAACCCAATCTACAAGCCAACAGACCATGACTTAGTCGCACCCCCCACACCCCTGACAATAAACACAGATACCATCACTCTCAAGAAGCTCGCGGAAGCTCACCAAAGAGAATATCTCACCCTACCTCTCAGTGCCTGCCCGCTCGACCCCCTTCTCCAAGGACCCAGAGTTACTTGCAAATGCATTTAAAAGGGTAATCACCCATGCAGACGATAGTGTGGCTCCACTAACCCTTATGAAAGCCAAGAAAGTTAAGCATTCTAATGCCTGGTTCACCCAGGAGCTCCTGGAGTTTCGCTCCAAAAAAAAGAGTTGCCCTTGCTACTTGGAAAAACAAACCCAATGACGCTGCTAAAGCAGCCTTTAAGGCTATTTCCAAAAACTATAAAACTACCATCATTCAGGCCAAAGCCGCTTCTTTCAACACTAGGATTGAAAATACTAAATCTGGGACAAAAGACATTTTTGCCATCTTTAGAGCGTTGGAGTCTCCCGCCCCCCTACTTCCTACTCTCCAGATGGATGACTCCTGGTGCAACAAAATTCAATCGGCTAGGCTTCATAAGTTGTACACCCTGCATTCTAAAATCTTAGCCCACCAACAAACACTCTCTAACCTAGTGGCCAACAGTCACAGTATTCCGTCCCCTGTAACTCACTCCAGCCATTCCCCTCTGTTTGAATTTAAGGGTATAAGTGAACTTGAAGTTATTGCCCTCCTCAAATCCATCAAACCCTCAAATTGTAAAGGGGATGCCTGCCCAGCTCAGATCATCAAAGACTGTGCCCCATCCCTCGCCCCATTTATTACTGCCTTCAGTAACTCCTCCTTCCAGTCTGGCCATGTCCCAACTGGACTCAAGGAAGTGTAGGGGGTCGGCCGCTCCTTGAAAAACCATCCCTTGACCCATCGGCACCAGGGAACTACAGACCGAGTACCACTGCCCCCTTCCTATTAAAAATCTTGGACAAAGCAGCCTACCTGCAAGTCCAAAGATTCCTTGAAGATAACCATCTTCTTGGTCTACAGCAGTCCAGCCAGGGTCCGGCCCTGTCATGCGACTGAAACGACCTTGGTTGACCTAAAAAATCAAATGGACAACCTCTGAGACGCAGGCAAACCTGTACTCCTTCTTCTCCTGGACGTATAAGCGGAATTTGATCTTGTGGACCACAAGACCCTTTGCTATCACCTGTCCACCACAGCTGACTTCTCCCAAAGGCATGTGCATGGATAACCTCATTCCTTCAGGAAAGAGCGATGAAGGTCTTCTCTGAATCATCTTGTGCCAACACCAGTCTCATTAAATGTGGTGTCCCACAGGGTTCGTGCATAGCTCCCACCCTCTACAACCTTTCCACGAGGCCTCTGTTCAAAATTCTGGATGCCCTGGGCATCTCATACACGAACTATGCAGATGATACCCAGGTGCTCATCCCCCTCTCGGGGGATTACCTGTCCGACTTGAAGACCCTTAATTCTATCTACTCAACGATCCAATCGTGGATGGCAGAAAACTGGTTATGCCTCAACAGCAAGAAGACCGAATTTCTGTTAATTGGATCCCGTTCCACCTTGGGTAAATTGGAAAGTAAGTATAGCTCCTTCACTGTTGATAACATCCCCATCACTGTCTCCCAATCTATTAAGACGCTGGGAGTATATCTGGAACCTAACCTGACTATGAATAGAGAGGTTAATGCCATAGCATCCTCCTCGGCATATCACTGTAAATTACTTAATGCAGCGAGACCTTTCTTATGCCAACAGAACTGCCTCACCATTGCCAGGGCAATCATTGGGTCAAGACTGGACTACTGTAATGCCCTCTTTATAGGGATATCACGTAAGAATCTTGCCAAACTTCAGCTAGCAGAAAACAACGCTCTCTGGGCTGCGAGAAGCATCTCACGAAGAGACCACATTTCTCAGGTCAGGAGGCAGGTCCATTGGCTTCCTGTCAAGGAAAGGATTGTCTTCAAAATACTCGCCCTGATGCACAAGTGCGTCCATGACTTGGCACCGCCCTACCTAGTCCATAGGATCCAAACCCACTCATCTAGGCCCACTAGAGCGGCATACTCCAACAGGATCACAGTATCCAAAACCCACAGAGTCCATGCGGGTGGCACCAGTTTCCCAACTATGTCCGCCACCTTTTGGAAGGCCCTCCCAGCTCACATCAGATCGATTGACTCCAATGCTGCCTTCTGGAAAGCTATCAAAACCAGGCTCTTTGTATGACAATGCATCTGTACCATCTTTATGTATCTCTGACAGGGCCCTTATTAACAACTGCTTGTATCTCTGTATATGTAACCAAACAACCTGTACCAAGTAATCTTTGTTGGGCTGCATTCTTGTAACCCTGAATTAAGCCTTCTTATGCTCTTATTATAGCTCCTCGATGCCTGTGGGCTGTAGTGCGTTCTACAAATCCAAAATAAATAACTGAAACCACCCAAAAAAAAAACAACTAAAAGGGGAACGTAAAACTAAACAAACAAAAAAGACAACAACAAGCCCAACAACAACTCAGAAAAAAGTGTTGGAGGTGGGCAAGGGGCCCTAAGACTTAACACAATAACAACCTCCAAAAACTAAACACTAAAAGAGAACAAAAAATGCCACGCCACAGAACAGGACGATGCGAGAGAAAACTAGGAGAAAGGATTAACTAAATGGAACCACAACAGACCACCATGCCACCAAATACCAACACAGCAACAGAGCACACACCCATAAGCGTGACAGAAAAAAGAACAAATTCAAAAACAAGACAAAAATCATTATACCTAACACCATACCTCACAACGGACTACTCGCCAGAGCAGCATACAGCTGCCAGAAATGTTAGACACACTGGCAGGACACAGGGCTACACAGGAAAAGAGCAGAAACACTCCGAAGGAGCAAGATGGGAAGCAACATCTTCACTCCATACATCACCAAAACTCAATGGGACCTACAGCAATGGCAACGGCAACTCGATACAGAAGAGGAACCAGAAGAAGTAATGGACCCATCATGAAACCTACCCTATCTACTCAGTGACGAAACATACCTAACAAAACAGATCCTACATCATGAGAGTAATGAGGAAACTCGCCAACAAGACCACACAAGGACAAAAACAAGAACAAAGCAGGACAATTTAAAGAAAAAAATACACTGCAATCTAATCAGTGCAAGATCAATGTCCAAACATGCCACAGAGATCTGCAATCTACTCTACCACAGTGGAATTGACATCCTATTTGTCACAGAAACCTGGATAGATGGCAACTACAAAGCCACACTACACAACTGTCTATCCAAGTTCAAATGCATACAGGTAAACAGAAAAGGAAAAAGAGGAACAGGACTTGCAGTAGCCTACAAAGAACACCTGAAAATAAAAACAGCTGATCCGCTGAACATCCCGAACTGCAAATTGCTGATCCTTCACCTGACATTGGACCCACAAACAAACCTCACATTCATACTCAGCTATAGATCACCAACCCATGACGCAACCTTCAAAGACACCTTCATAGAAGCCTTCACAAACCTCGCCATTAAACATGATCACCAGATCATCCTCGAGGACTTCAACATATGGTTCGAAGAAGAGAATGAAAACTCACAGAAATCACTAACTCAGCAGCTTGAGACAATGAGACTACGACAGATGGTGAAAGGAGCGACAAACATGGCAGGACACACCCTTGACGCAATCTGATCTCAACTGTACCACCAATACCAATACAATGGAGTAACCACCTCATTATACTATTCCATATGTGATCCATCTACCATCTAATGCACCCAAACAGCCCCAAAAGTTCCCCCTGATATGGAAAAGAAACTGGAATACTGACAAAAGCAGTAACTTAGAAGAACAACTAGAATCCTCAAAACCATCGATCGCAACCTTGGATGCAACCGACTTAGATGAAAAAGCAGACCTAATCCAGAAATGGATCTCCGAAACAATTGACACCATCTCACTGGAAAAATCCCTCATCCCATCATGAAAGAAAGCAGTGGCAAAATGGTTCACGCCCCACCTCAAAGCAATGAAAAAAAAACGGAAATTAGAACAAGAATTGGGGGAAAACTACGACCTATCCAAAAGAATAATTTATCTGAGCATACAAAAAGGAAACTCTGAAAGCCAAAAGGAAATACTATGACGACCGGAACACCAAAGCCACCAAGAACTATTCAACATTGTAAACGAGATGAGAAATCCCCCTGGATGCAATAACACACCGGTACCTTCGCACAAATTATGCGATGATCTTGCAGATCATTTTAAGAATAAAATTCAACAACATACACTGGATCATACAAAATAGACCAACATACCAAACCTTGCACCATCCACCACCGATCCCGGGACCACAAAACAGGATAAACAATTTAACTCAAATGTCAAGGGAAAAACTCCTCAGTCTGGTGAAAAAACCAACAAGGCAGGCTTGCCAATGGACCCCTGCCTACCTGAAATCTATAAATCTATCCTTACACAGGCTACACCATCGGAATGCTACCTAAACCTCTTCAACCTATCACTCTCAAAAGGGAGAGTATCGCAAGCATTAACATCTGCCTACATCAAACCATACCTCAAAGACACAACTGGCGATGTGGAAGACCTCTCAAACTACAGCCAACCTCAAACATTACCTATCCAGCAAAACTATTAGAGACCTGTGTCTACGAACAAACACTGGAACACGTAGAAAATCAATATCTAAGCCCAAGTTGGCTTCAGACCCATGAGACGGACAGAGACGGCACCTCTCTCTATATGGGACGACCTAAAGACCAACGCAGACTCCAACACAAACACAGCACCGATACTACTCGACCTCTCTGCAGCATTCAACACAGTCAGCCATAACATCCTCATCGAGCGACTAGAAGAAATAGGGATCATTGATACAGCGTTGCTCTGGATTAAATATTTCCTGTCTGAAAGAACAGAAACAGCATGCATAAAACTATTCAAATCCACACTGCAGGACACCACGTGTGGAGTACCACACGGATCCTCGTTTTCCCCCGCTCCGCTTCAACATATATAAGATGCCACTAATCAACCTCATCAAAAGACACAGCTTAACTTTCTACAACTATGCAGATGACAAACAAATCATCTACAAAATCAGTGATGAACAAGATGAGAACACAACGCTAATAGACTGTCTCAAAGAACTCTACTAATGAATGAACACTAACAACCGCAAAATCAACCCGGGCAAGACGGAAATCCTGATTATATCCAACAACCAAGGAAGCAACCAGTACATTCCATAGCCCACAGAACTGGGAACATCAACCATACCATCCAAAGTTGTCAAAAACCTTGGAATCCTAATGGGCAACGAGCTAACCCTAGAACCACAAGTAAATGCAATAATCAATAAATGCTTCTTCGATCCACACACAGTAAAAAAGATTCTACCATTCCTCTCCTTCACGCACAAAACACTGGACATCAGCTGCCTCCTCAGGTCCAGGATAGACTACGCAACAGCTTATATCTCGGAATGCCGGACTATTTACTGAAGAAACTGCAATGTATGCCAGACTTCTCAAACTGTCGCGAGACACCACATCACTCCAGCGCTAAGGATGCTACATTGGCTCCCAGTCAAAAAACAAATCACCTTCAAAATGATGTGCATAACACACACAGCAATCCACAGCCTAAGAGCGGAATTCATACAAAAGAAAATCACCATCTACCCCCCCCCGACTAGAACACTCAGGTCCAGCGACGACATCCGCCTAGATCCTAAACCATACACAAAGAACTTGGTGGATCAGCATTCTCTTGCTTAGCTGCAAAATTTTGGAACTCCCTGCCCAGAGAAATACGAACTATGAAGGACCATCTAAAATTCAGAAAACCTCTAAAAACCTGGCTCTTCAATTCCAAACGGGATGAAAATGAATGAACAACACTCATGCACCATGAAATGAACACACAACTGAAAAGTACTGTGGACTAGGCCGCAACAGAGTGGAGTGCAGGAAAGAAGATTGGTGTTTCAATGGGAGGGAGACATAGGTTTACCAGTCCCCATATAGGGTTAAAGGGGAAAAAAGGGAGAGAGAGGTGTCTCGATCTCGAAACTGATGGACTACAGGGCACATGGAACACATACCCCTGGAGGAACCTGGGGGGAGGGGGTGGTAATTGCTGCACATCAGGATGTACTAAAGGGGACAGAATATTGGCGGCACTTGGTCTGAAAACTGGGGGGGGGGGGTAGAAAAGGTACCGAAACTGAACAACCCTATTGAGGACCCACACTTCTGCACACACTACAGGGGTGGTGATTGTAGCACACCAGAATTTACACAGGGGAAGAGATAAGAGCCACAATCAGTCAGAACATAGCGGGTACGATAGGGTGCTGCCAATAACCAACCATGCTAAAAAAACTCATCCTTCTCCATACACCTCTCAAACGCTGAACTAAACACAACCATACCTCTACAGCACAACAAACCACACGCACTTTACTACACCACAACAATGAAACAAACCACACATAGCCTTGCCCAACAGCACATGGCGGCTACCGACCGAAAAATACACCTAAGCTCAGCAAATGGTGTAAACCGAACTGAAGCTGCCAACAGCACATCACAGTTCTCCCGCACAGTCCTACTAACTTACCCATCACCCCCTTACTTTACAGATCTGCCAGAGCGTCAAGAAACCATGTAGGTGGCAACAGTGCACGGTATAAGAACTTTTAACATAAAATCTGTGCAATTCAGGATAAACACAAAAGTGTTTACCTAGTCTTACTGAAGTAAATATATTTGACTCCTTCTGCTTGTCTCAAGACTATTGCTTGTAGCTCACGTCCAAAATGGAGATGCTCAGTTGGCAGCGATTTAAGTGGAATGAGAAATCGAGGGGGGCTCTAACTAGGGTGTGTGGCCTGAGTGATGGCACTAGCCTAAAAGGACGGTGGCCAACTTAAAGACCTTGAGTGAAACTCACAATCAAATCTTTAGAAATGTTTATAACGCGCTTTAGGACATACTGAAAAATATGATGTTTGAGTGATATTCCTATGTGTTCCTATTTAGTTTGCCTTTAAACTATACCTGCCAACATTATCCATTCCATTCAGGAGACACTAGTTCAGTCCGGGTTTTAACTTTGTATTCAGTGACTTGACACCCCGGATTTTGCCATTATAAACCCAGGACTACCTGTCCCAGAATGCAAAATTAAAACCAGGACTGGACTACCGTCTCCTGAATAGAATAGTGAACGTTGGCATGCATGTTTAAACATTCAAAGTTGCCTGATATGCCATGTGCAGTCCCATTGTCCAGTCATTTTTCTTTTGCATTCTGGGACTTGTAGTCCTATACTCCTCATTATAAATCCTGAACTACAAATCCTGGAGGGCACCAAAAAAGGGCTGGACTAGCTATCATTTGTTGAATGGAACGTTTCATGCATAAAGTACCAGGGCACTGACACTTTTAAGAGATCCCCTGCTCTGCAGCCCAGTGATATTTTCACTGACACTGATCCCTAGCTCATTTGTCAGAAGCTGCAGGCAGTGGGGCCCTGGATTGCAAAAAGCAGGGTGATAAAAGAATGATTGAAGCAAATCATTCACGTCTTCAGGGATGGCAAAGGTCAGCCCTTTCTGGGCTCCGCAGCCCAGTCCCTGGAATGCAAGGGCTGGGCTGCGGAGCACCATCGCCCTTCTTCTTTGTTTCCTCTGGCCACAGCGTTATAACGAACAGCCACATTATGAATCTTGTGGTATGTGGTAAAAGTGGTGGTAACAGAATTACTGCCACTTTTACCATACCTCTGAATCAGGAGTCGGTGCTAATTCTGCTGGTGGAATTAGCCCCGGTGGAAATTCTGCAAGCGGAATTACCACCCACATCCGGGGGAATTAGCCACGGTGAGATACAAAACGGTATTTCCACCATAATACATGCTGAAACACTGTTGAAATGCCACCAAAAATGGGTGGGAATACCGCTAAAAACACAGTGCAGTTACCTCCACCAGAAAGGTGGAGGTACATTCATACAGGTGATGGACCTTAAGCCACAGGTGCATCCAATCCAGTCAGAAAGGATACATAAGGTTCACACCTTCCCCAAACACACTTTCCAGCAGCATGCTGCCACTAGCTGTTGCGAACTGGGACATGCAGCTGCTCCTGCTCCACATTGAGCTGCAAAGACTGGAAGAGCAGCACAGGCTAAAGGGTGCAGGGAAGAGGAGAAGAGGCCATGCAAGGCAAGCACCCAAACCCCAGGTCAGGCCCTCACTCTGGACCTTGACTGATAAAAAAGCTTATCACCCGGTATCGCCTGGACAGGGAGACCATGTCTGAGCTGCTGATCCTGATCCATGATGACATAGCGAGCAGGATAAACATTAGACTAGCCTCACCCCTGCTACTGAAGCTTGTGTCGGCCCTCCATTTCTTAGCAATCTGCACCTTTCAGCACACCGTGGCCATGCTGCATGGCATGTCCCAGCCCACATTTTCTAATGTGCCTGTGCAGGTCCTGGAAGCAATCCTGCGCCCTGTTTCCCGGCACATCTCCCGGCCCACCACCCCGGCACAGGAGAATGACATGAAAGTCAGGTTTGGATGCAGAAGCACACATGTGATTGCCGCTGGGCACAGCACCCATGGGGGAACCCTCCCCCAGGCATTTGAAGAGGTATACCACAGCAGGAAGTAGTATCACTCCCTAAATGTCCAGATTACCTGCGCTCCTGACCTTCTCATCACACACTGCTGTGCCCGCTTCCCTGGTTCCACTCCTGATGCCATGGTCCTGTGGAACAAAACACTGCCTGGATACATAGAGAGACACAGAAGTCAACAGACATGGATATTGGGCGAGTACAAGGGCCATCACACAAACTGATCTTGCAGCACCTGTGTGAAAGGGGGGCATGACCACAACAGAAAAATGTATGTCCTGTCAAAGCCCTATTCATGCAGGACTTGCCCTCTTCCCCCACACATGACATCCAACGACCCACAGGACTAGGACATGCTTGACAATGCAGTGGTAAGTCACCAATGCACATTGGCCCAACAGGCAAGCAAAAAGCAGACACAGAACTACAGGAATCACAATGCAACATTACATACCCCTATACATGGATTGACACAGTGCAACACTGCACAAAGACAGTGCAATACTGGCAGAAAGTAATGCCATGTACTCTGGTAACCATGTATGTGAAGCCATCAATAGACGCAGACACCACACACCAGCACAAGTACAACTAATTATCCATCAGGGCACATGCAGCATGAGAGCAACGCACAGGCCCAACACAGGTAACATGCATGCTTCCATGCCAATTTCAGATCCTGAAAGTGACGAGTACTGGCTGTGTGCTGTGTGCATGGTGCAACATGACAATGCATATGTTCCCCCATAGTGAATGACTCCACTTAAAGTACTGTGATGCAAAATAATATTGTATGACAACATGCCGTTGAAAAAGGAAACACAGCCACAATGCACTGTGACTGACACCTATGACCTTTGCCCTTTCAGGTGACTCTGGAAACCCCAGGTACCAAAGCTGTTGACGCTTGTGCGTAATCCATGGACGCCACAGGATGTGGCCTACAACGAGGTACATATCGGGACCAGGCTGTGCAATGAGCAGACCTTTGGCCAGTTGAAGGGTCGTTTCTGGTATCTACACTGGACCGGAGGGGCCTTATGTACAGTCCATAGAAGGTCAGACAAATTGTTCTTACCTGTGCCATGCTGCACAACATTTGCCTCAGGCGGATCAGCTCCTGATGAGGACATGCCACCCCCACAAAAGGAGGACTCATTGCGGATGCTGTGCTGCCATGCAGTGGGCGGAAGGAGGGTAGGGATGGTCATCAACCAGAACTCATAGACAATTTGTTTTGAGCACATTGATATCCATATACTATGCACATCTGATTATAGCCATGTAATTAATTAAACACATGCACACAATGAGAATGTCCTAGAAATGCTTCAAGTGAGCTAGAATTTAAACATGAAATGTTGAGACACCCACCGCCCACCTCCCCAACACACCCTCCACATTCACCTTCCACATCCCCAGTGCACCATCCCCAACACACCCTCACCACTCACCTCCCTGTGACTCTGTCCAAAATATACATTGCATTGTTACAAATGTGGCCTCTTGGCATTGACAGCCTTCGCACACACTGTTGGTGTGAGGTGTCACAAGATTTAGCATCTTGGGGTGCTGAACACTGAACCCTCTGTGGGGGTGACGGAGCCGGAGGACTCGGATCCCTGGCCCCAGATGTGCTGCAGAGCCAACTGCATGCAGGAGTTGCGGTAATTTGCAAATACCAACATGCCCTCTGTGTGTTCCTGCATCCTCCACTCTACAGTGGTGATGGCAGCGGTGATCTGGCAGCGGGAACAGAAAATCCTCTGACATGATCCCTGGAGGCAGTCCCTCATTGCCTGCACGTGCTGCACCTGCTGGCCTGCCAATTGTTCTATGGAGGTCTGGCGCTGCTCCATGGCATTCAGTCTGACCATTATCTCATCCATGTTATCATGTGCCACTGGTGGTGGGCTCTGGGGAGGGATGTGTATGAAACATGGCGAACAGAAGCCTGTATCTTCTTTCTCCCACTCATGCGTAGAGCCATCGCTGCCTGTGTCATCAACAGACTGGTGTTGGTGATGGACATTCTGCACGGTGAAGAGGGAGTGTCAATGACCAGGTGGGTGGGTGCTGGTACGTGGACAACATCCTTTGGAATCACAAGAGGGGCTAGCTATGGTGTGGCTGCGCCTGCATCGGCTTGTGCGATGCCACCTTCATTGCTGGTGTAGGCTCCAATGGGCACCAATGTGGGAACGGTGGATGTCTCGATGGCTGCCACAGTTGTCACTCTGGTGGCCTTCTGTGGCCTTGCTGACTCCCTCCTTCTCTTCATACCGCTGCTCTGGAGTCTGACCTCTGCAGGCAGTGGCCTGTAGTGGCGATGTCCTGAGCAGTGGAGGGCCCGGCCTCTTCGTGTCAGTTGAGTGTGCACCTGTGGGGTGGATAATGACATGCTGTCAGTCATCTTGCATACATGTTAGTCGGATAGCAAGACAATCGTGCAGCATGGGGATTGTTCTGCTGACACACATTTTGTATGACAGCCATAGGTGATTTAAGGCCAATGAGTGTTGTTACTGGTGGGTGGAGCAGTGCCTGCTGAGGGCGTACATGGTGCATGCATTGGCAGGTTGCTTGTTGGCCTGACAATGTTGCTTGTTTTTGTGGTGGCGCTGAGGGTTCATTTGGTAATATGGAATATCACAGCACAAATGGGTGCTTTTCATGGTTCCATGGTTTGCATGCACATTCCGCCTACAGTGTATGTGCATTACTACATTATCCCACCTCTCTTGGCACATTTGTGGAATCACTGTGCCTTTGTACTGATTGCCATGTGTTTGCCCATTCCCCTGCCCATTGTGCTCATCTATGCTTGGGGATGCATGCTTTTGCCCAGTGCATTCACATGGAGAGGAGGACTGATAGACTTACCGCCATCCCCTTGGTTGGCTGCACCTGCCTCCACGCTGCCAATCCCCTCGATCCCCTACATATGGAGGATGGAGCTAGCCTTCTCTTCTCATGGTGTCAGGATGAGGGGTTCCACAGTGCCACCTACTGTGGCTGCGCTCTCTTTCCTCTGCCTGGCTGTGAGGCTGTGGACTCAGGGCTTTAGGTTGTTACGCCTCTTCCAGCAGTCTTCAGAGTGCTGTGGGACGATGCCCACTGTCACCACCTTGTCCCATATGGCAGCCTTCCTCTGGGCAGAGGTCTTGTGCTGCTTGCTGCCATATAGCTCCTGGGCATGGCAGACTACTTTGTCCACTAGTGCCTGGGGTTCAGACTAAATTTCTGTTTCTGCAACCTCATCTCAGGGAGTTTTGCCTTTTCCTTTTCCTGTGACATTTTCCACAAGTATGGTGTCTGAATGGCAACAGGAAATGGGAGACTGAGAGTGGATTGTGTTTTTCAAAATGGCTGCCACTGTACTTCCTGTTTCGGAGATGACGTAATTACCGCTGGCCCTGAAACACTTGTGTATGGGCGCGATATAATCATATAATATATCAAATTAATTTGAGACCCGAATGTGCCAGTGGTATTGGTAATTCCACCGTATCAGGGCAAAATTACTACCAGATAATCATTTTCAGCGGTAACTCTGCTTGACAGAATTACCGTTACCGCCAGTGGTGTGTGCGAGCGCCTGCCAAGTCGTAATATGACGGTAATTCTTCTGGACACCACGGTGGTAACAGTATTACCGCCGTATTATCATCCAACACATAATGAGCCTCAAAGCAGGGTGCATGGTGGGTGATGAGTGCCATTAAATAGATTGCAGCGTAATTCCCGCCCTGTTACAACACTGCGGGCAGAGGAAACAAAGAAGAATGGAGGGGATGTTTAGCCGCTCCGCGCATGGAATCCAGGCTAAATGGGCTGAACGTTGTCATCACCAGAGACGGTTAAGTACCGGAGACCAATGTTTCGACAGGAATTGGTCATGAGGTGCCTAGTAAGGCGATTCAGGAGCATATTTAGGAGACTGCCGGGGCTCGCCCTGGCAATGCCCCGGCCCACTTAAACCCCTGTCAGTGGGCCCCAGTGATGGGCCGAGGGCATTCATTATAAAACTGAGAGCCGAGTACCCTGTGAAATTGTCCAGTAACCTGAAATATCCGCTCGCATGACTTTTTGTAAGCTTTAGCCATGTGAATAGGCAGTAGTGAAAATGTATATTGGGAATAAAGCCACAATACAATTGTAGTCTAAAGTAAATGCTTGGCCGCTCAACCAGTGACCAGGGGAGCCTGTCCCATATGCAAACGTAGCACCAAATATCTCCTCCCCACATTGAGGATATGTGCTGCATCCCATCTCTAGTTACTTCCTGGCTGGGTGATCTGAGCAGCCACCGAGTGATGTCACAGATGGAACCTTGGCATGAGTAGTGGGAGGAAGGTCTCTGTGCAGCACTTAGACCAGAGAGGATGGGTGAAAGGTGGGTGCTACATTGATGCTGCCGGGGTGACAGTCATCACTGGAACTACTACCCCCACCCTCCAGACCAGCCGAACGGGAAGGTGCGCTACACATGCAAAAGAAAATCGATGTTAAACAGGAGATTGGCAACACCCAGAGTACTTACCTTTCTTCAAATGAAAATAAACTCCAATGGGGATTTTTTTTAGGGATCACAAGGGGACCGCTATTTGTTTATAAAACACATTTAAACCTCTTAAACTAAACATCTCCATCATCCACCTCCAATTACCCCTATAATGTCCCCTGGCATGAATTCTGTCAAAAAAGGGATTCACTCTGTCAGCCTGCACTGCCTTCTAAGGGTCACTGGATGATCCAATGGGTATGACTGATGGAATAGATTCCTGTCTAATGCCTGGTACCACCCA
The DNA here is from genome assembly GCF_040938575.1 of Ambystoma mexicanum. Taxonomy (NCBI): domain Eukaryota; kingdom Metazoa; phylum Chordata; class Amphibia; order Caudata; family Ambystomatidae; genus Ambystoma; species Ambystoma mexicanum. The sequence continues at coordinate 1,252,542,762 of NC_090923.1, forward strand.
CTGATGCATGAGCACTGTGCCCCCCAAGCAACCTCAGGCAGGCTGCCGCATTCTTCCACTACCTCATGTCAGGGTCTTTACCCCCTCTACTCCTTTCTACACACTACAAACATACCCTTCTACATACTGTACACATAACTATGTAACATTTCACCTAAATACTTTTCCCTACTCCTATTCTACACCTAATCCTAGCTATAAACATGTGTTACATATAAACATAAGTATACAAATGACAACACATACAAAACATATAATACCTTCATGGGTCTGTCCTTGGTATGGCTGGGCAGGGCATGCTCCTTGATGATGTTGGGTCCTGCCCTGACTGCTCTGTCTTCTGGGTGGCCCCGTATGCCACATGGTGGCACACAAACTCACTGTGCACGGCTCCAACTCTTAATGTCTCTGGGTCGTGCCCTGTCTGACTAGGGGCTTGTCTGCTATCACTGCAATGGTCCCATGGGACAAATTCTTGGTGGCCCCTGTGGCATTGGGGGAGGGGACACCTGATATCACCACCATGACCTGCAGCCAGTTTCTCATCTTCTGGTCAGCTCTGTGCCGTAGGGGGCCGTCCAAGGATACTGCTGTGCCTGCAGTGCCATTTTGTGCTCAGGCGGCTTTCCCGTTGCCATGGAGAGGCTGCCATGTTCACCACCACACCCAGGGCACTGCCTCCAACCTCGTAGACTCACCCCTTTTGCACTGCATCGCAGTGATGCGGGGGGCGGGACAAGTTTCTTCCAGGAGCCATGGTCAATGTGCCAGAGCTCACTGCTTCATCCGGGCTGATCCGCTATGGGGCAGACCGGGACTATGTTGCTCACCGCTCTTCACCTGGGGTATCTAACAGGGCAGGCAGGGACTTCTCTTCAGGGCACACCGGACTTTGCAGGCCGGGACTTCTCTTCAAGGCGCAGGAGACTTCGAACTTCTATGAAGTGCCCACCTTACTGGCCACGAGGCAGCCGTCAGGTTGGGTCTGGCCCCTCTATACAGCCTGACTCGGCAGCTCTTTAGATCTTTGGCCTGGGCAGCACTGCGCACGCTGTCTGGGCCATTTATTGCACAGGGGCCAATCCGTTCTGGGCCCCAGGCTGCCACGGCCTCATGAATGCATGGGCTGCCCCAGGCATACAGCCCGGGCCCACGGTATGTTAGCCGGGTCACCCAGCACATGTGGGCCAACTGGAAAGGACCTCAGACCCTGGGAGGCATCTTGAGGCTGTGCCCCCCCCTGATTCTTTTTGTTCCTTCCCACTTTCCTTGTTTTTCTCTTCTTCTCTTATTTCTTCATCTCCTTTCCTTTCTCAACCGTTCTCTAACTGTTTTTCATTTTCAAACCTCAGAGATTCTTTTCACACATGTCTAGCCCATTCTTGAGCGGCGGAGTTCGGTCCCTTTGTTGTAGTTTTTTCTTTATTTTTTTCAACATTCCATCCAGCCCGCTGATGGGCTGGATGGACTAGTCCAAAACACGTAAACACCAACAGACCCTACATTTCATAAAGCATGTTATTCTCACCCCTGGTGTCTATGGGCCTCATTACACAGAAGGCGGTTGCCGCCGGTATTTTACCGAGTCCGCCATGGTGAATGGCGGAATCACCGCCCCATTCCAAGGTGTGCGGGGGTGGTAATTCCCCATTCACCATGGCACTTCCCTATTCCCGTTTTTGCCCCCATAGGGCCCAATGGGAATGGGGAAGGCGGTAATTACGGTACCGCAAATTGCGGTACCGTAATTGCCTCCAAGGTCCCTTTGCGGGTCCCGTCCTTAACGGCTGGTGAAACCAGCCGTTAAGGTAGGGACCCGCAAAGGGACCTCTTAGTAAGGCGGTAAGGGATTACCGGTATCGGTAATCCCTTACCGCCTTCCGTGTAATGAGGCCCTATGTCTTTATTTCTAGGCCATTGTTTTTTTTATTTTTTTTTATTAGTGATATAGTTAAAAATAAACCAAATATAAACCTTTTCACATAAAGCAATTACATTACACATGCAACATATAATATTAAATATAAAATCAGTTTTTCATCTAGCATTACAAAACCTAATAATATTGAGATAACTTAATAAACTAAAGTAAAGTAAAATAACCTAATTTAAGAGGCAATCCAAATTAATAAAGCAGACATTATTGGCGACAATCATCACAGAGCCGGAACAGTAGTGCTAAATTCACACACTATAGCGAGATAATCAGAATCAGAATCAGAAATGTCATAGGACATAAGTACTCCTTAGCCAAATATGGGTAACTCATCAATCCCATTATTTCGTACTTCCAAGCTTTATAGGCTGCTTAGGTAAATTCTCTAGATGAAAGATTAAAAATGGGTTTCGATAGGAGGTCCACTGAGTCGCATCCCCGTGGTTGCCCCATAACTCCATGGGCCTCATTATAAGGCCGGCGCTCCCTTAATGAAGGGGACCAGTACGGGACCGGCCCCCTTCATTCCGGGAGCGCCGATTACGAGCTTCCCATCGCGGGACCCGGATCGCATGCCTGGTAAAACCAGGCGTGCTTTCCGGGTCCCGCGAGGGGAAGAGGGAGGCAATAACTGGCCAGATGTAATCTGCCCGTTATTACCTCCCTCCCCATTCCCATTGAGCCCTGTGGGGGCTCCAATGGGAATGGGGAATGGTTCCTGCAAGGAGGAATTACCGGTTCCTCCTATGTCGGAGTAACCCGGTAAGTCCCCATTGCAGGAACCAGGTAATGGAGCCCGTAACGGAGGCAGCCATGGAGCTAATCGCTCCATGGCTACCTCCATTCTCATAATGAGGCCCCATATGTTTTTGTGTAGTACTCACTTCGTTTAAGGCATTGAGTGAGAAGGTGCTCGGTGGTTTCCAGCTCTAGGCTACACAATCTGCACCTTCTTGCTTCATGGGGGATATGATGTCTAACCCCAGTTACCATTAAAAACGCCAGCTGATTAAAACGCAGTTTTAGTCCCAAATATCTTAGTAGCGGCTCCTCCCAAGTTACAAGATAAGAAAAAGGCTACAAATGTGGGAAGCATTGCTCAGCGTATCATTTAAAAACGTTCTAACCAGCAAGATACTATTAGTTTTCCCAATTGTAGGCTTTATTCATTAAACATTTTTTTACGATTGTGATGTTTTCTCAATAACCCATAGACATTCCTATCTCTTCATGCAACTCATATTAAGCGTTTCATCTGGGGTGAATTCCTGAGGGGACCCTTATCATGGCCTCTATACCAACCGTACTGCGTATCGACTGTGCCCACCATGATCTTGAACAAGAGTTTACTTCTTTCAATTTGCATCACCATTATTAGGGAGCCCAGACCCCATTCTAATCGTATAGCCTCGATTGGGTCCCCTGTGGCAGGCCCAAAGCACCACGACACATTTTCTAGCACCTTCGGCCATTTTAATTCCATGTAAGTGGGCATCTCCAATCCATACAGTATACTTGGGATAAGACTGACTTTATATGCTTGTATTAGTCATTCAACTCAAAGGCCCCCTTCCTGTCGTTGTAATTTTATGTATCACCTCAAATGTACATAATGTCCGAGTTTGGATATAATCTCGAAGAATGGTGGGAGAGCATGTGGGACTAATTAGTGCTCCTAGGTATACATAGCTATTTACCTTTTCGATAGGAACCTCATCTATTTTCCACATAACATTTTTTGAGAGGCGCTTGTTTCCAATCTCCCTGATTTTCGTTTAATCACGGTTCCATTCTAAACCATTTTCTTTATAATATACACATAGTGCATTGAAGGCTCTTTGGAGTCCATTTGGAGTTCTATCAATTAGAATTGCATCGCCTGCATACATAAGCCAGCCTATGGACCTCACACCTATTTTTGGTGGCAACAACTTAAAGGTGTCTAAACTAGCCGAGAGGTCAGCTAAGTGCAAATTAAACAACACAGGCGCAAGCACACAACCTTGCTTAAGTTCATTTCCTGTGCTTATGTAGTCAGTTATATATAACCCTCCAGATTGATAGCACAGCCACTGATGTAGCAGTATTAAATTGCTGTATCAAATATCTTAAATCGTCACCAATGCCCCACGCCATCAACTTTCTCCAAAGCCTGTTCCTATCCACGGGATCAAAGGCTTTGGAAAAGTTGATGAAGGCGATGTACAAGCTCAAACTTCTCTGTTGTAGAGTATGGCGGATCAAATATTAAATTGCCCATATGCTTTGGTATGTGGCCATTTGTCTGCTAAACTGTCTGCTGTAACCTTAGCAGCTGTTGGCGTTCTACACACTTCCTACTTTTATTCAATAATGGGGTGTAGAATAACTTGCCGGGGGCATCCAGCATGGCTAAGAGCCTGTCGTTTGCTGGATGGCCCCCGTCCCTCTAGGGAAACAAGCCCAAAAGCACAAAAAAAGAGTTTGTTGAAAAAAGGCTCCAATGACATATGTGCAAGTCCAAAGAGACAAATAACTCTCTTTCAGGAAGCAAAAAATAAAGGTTTCAAAGTGCTGGATTAATAAAGGTTGAGAATTCCATGGAGAAGTAGAAACGAGGCATCCAACGTAAATGAAAGAGGAGTGATGCTGATTGAAGTAATGACAAAGATGTAGTATGCAAGGACAGTGAACCTGCATGCAAGACCCCCAAGCCTCAAACCGCTTGACAGTCAGCAGGAGTCCAAGGTAGTGTATTGATTGATAATTCAGAAATCAAAAGTCTGTGAAGTCAGAAAGCGAGAGACCAAAGTTGCAGTAGCTTGCAGGGAAGTGTAGCAGAATCAAGCAAGAGACAGAAATAAGACGGCAAAAAGGGAAGAAGGATAGAGCAGGCACAGTAAGTACCGGCACAAGTGTCTGGCCCGAAAGGAACATCTCAGGGTTGCATGCGAGTGCCGGTATGAGAGGAGGAGTTTAAGAATGAAAGTACCATGTTGAAAAATACTAGACTGCTTGGAGCGGTGAAAATGTAGCGGCCATAGGAACTGAGCACATCTCCATCATTGCCATAACAACCAGCGTGTTGCTGTGACAGTATGCCTTCTAGTTTCTCCTGGCTCCTCCCAGCTTCCAGGGATACCATCTGTGGAAACGACAAAGAAGGATGGGAGCTTGAGAATGCGAGACAAAGTTCTTACTCCGGCAGAATAGCCTTTCCAATTAGCAAGGTATTGAAGTCTTCCTCGAAAGTACCGGGAGTCATAGATTTTGGAAACTTCATATTCTTCTTGATCTTCCGGTTCGGAAGCAACACATTTAACATCCTTTCTGGAATAGATATCAGTAATATATTGGCTTAAGCAATGAAGAATGGAAAACAGGATGAAAACGTGTCCATCTCTCTTGAAGACGTAACTGAAAGGCTACCAGATTTACCTTGGCAGTTATAATCAGGGTCTTACATACCAAGGGGATAATTTGGAAGGGTTTATCCAATTAAACAAAAATCTGGTAGCCAGCCATACCTTTGATCCCCGGGTCCAATCAGGATCCTTCCCTCTATGCTTGTCTGCATATCTTTTGTTTCTTTGTTTGCTTCGTTAAAGATAATTGTATGCTTCCTTATGGTTTTGTGTAATGGTCTCCAGCAGAATGTCTATGGTAGGTGATTTGTAAGAGGATGGCATGAATACTGGTAAGGACAGAGGATGAACTCCGGTTGAACAGAAGGGTGTCATCTTGGTTGTAGAATGAATGGTGTTATTGAATGCAAATTCAGCGGTCAATAACAAAAGTTCACAGTTTTCTTGATTTGCAGAATAGAAACAGCGAAGATACTGCTCCATAGGGTGGTTAAGCCTTTCAGTCTGGCCATTGGTTTGTGGATGATAACTGCAAGATAAAGCTCTTGCTATACCCAGCTGTTTGTAGAAAATACCCCAAAACTGTGAGGTATATTGGGAACCTCTGTCAGAAGTTATTGACAAGGGTAGTCCATGTAATCGAAAGATCTCCATTAGAAAAACAGCTACCATGTGAGGTTCAGTGTGTATTACCAGCAAGGGAGTAAAATGGGCCATCTTGGTGAGTGAATCGATGGTTACCATAATTGTTGTACACCCGTTAGAAGGAGGGAGATCAGTAGAAGGAGGAAGATCAGTGACAAAATCAGAAGAGATATGCAGCCAAGGACCTGAAGGGGTGAGTTCTTGATGGAGTGTACCCAAGGGTTTTCAGGTGGAGCACTTGTTACGAGTGCAAGTAGGGCAAACTGACACATATTCTCGGATAACTTTTAAAAAAAATGTTTTTATTGATTTTCAAAGAACGGTGAACAAATTCTTTAGACACAACAGCAGTGTCACACTCCATTGTCCATTCCTCTCCCTCCCTCCCAGACCCTCCCCCTAACTCTGCCTACCTACCCCCTCCCAGAAATAAAAAATTAGGTCCAAGAGTTTCAAGCTCTGTGGGCTCTAATCTTCCTTTAGGAATGATAAAACCTCCATCCAGTCATTAGTGCAGTGAGCTAAGTTATTGGCCCTCATTACAACACCGGCGGTAACCAATGGCGCTATTAGCACCATGGTTGCTGCCGGTATTGTAACAAGTCCGCCAATTGTAAATGGGGAAATACCGCCCCATTCCAAGGTTGCCGGGGCGGCAATTCCCCATTTACCATTGGCCCTTCCCCATTCCCATTTTTACCCCATAGGGCTCAATAGAACTGGGGAAGGCGGTAATTACGGTACCGCAAATTGCGGTACCGTAATTACCTCGAAAGTCCCTTTGCGGGTCCCTACTTTAACGGCTGGTCCAAACCAGCCGTTAAGGTCGGGAGCCGCAAAGGGACCTCGTAATCAGGCGTTAAGGGTTTAACGGCGCCAACACCTTTTACGGAGCCGTTAACCCCTTAACGCCAGGGTCATAATGAGGGCCATTGTCCATGGCAAACATTTCCCATTCCAATGACACAAGGCCCCACACTTTGCATGACCAGTCTTGGAATGAGGGTGTTTCCGACCCCTTCCAACGTTGCGCTATGAGTAGCATAGCTGCCATCGTGAGCACAATTTGGGTTTTTATTTTATTCTTTATTGGATATGTATAAGGTGCCTATCAAAAAAAATGGTGTTTCGAGGCACCACAAGACAACAAACAGGTGGGGGGGGGGCAAGAAGAAAGATAACAATAAAGGTCCTACTAGGCCTTGTGACATTCGAATCGTGCAAGTGCAGTAACAAGAAGTGCAAGGGAGGGGGGGAGTGCCGGTTTGCATGAATGCGAAGTGCAAAGGTGGTAAGGGGAATTCAGAGCAAGGAGGAGAGAGTGCAGGTGAAAAGGGGGTGGAAGAAGGGGGGAAGAGGGCCACAGGGGCTAGTCGAGTGCGAAGGGGAGGCCAAGCAGGCAAGTGCCAGGGATTGCAAGGGTGCAGGGGTGAGGGTCCACATGCTAAGTGCAAGGAAGGGGCTGGTCAGGGGGGCCTGGTGCCCTGTAGAACTCAGAGGGAACCAGGCATCCAGTCACTGTGGCAGATGAGGGCGTAAGCAGGGGAGGGGTAGAAGGAAGGAAGAAGAGAAAAGGTGGGTCTTGAGGAGCTTCCGAAACTTAAGGAGATCCGGCTCAAGCCTGAAAGGGGCAGGGAGACCATTCCAGAGGGAAGCTCCTGCAGAGGAAATATCTACCCCCCACTCTCTGCTTAGAGAAGCGTCTGATCTGCAGAGAGTTGGAGCTAAAAGACCAAAGGGCTCTGACAGGGAGGTATTTTAGAGTTCGAGAGTTGGATTTGGCGGGGTCTCAGGCCCCAGAAAGCCTTGGGGATGATGCAGAGGTCTTGAACTTGATACTAGCATTAACCGGAAGCCAGTGGAGAGATTTTAGAACTGGAGACATGCGGGCTTCAGGCAACGGATAAGATTTGCAGTCCTATTCTGGATTAGTTGAAGGTGGCAAAGGGAGGATAAAGGAAGACATTGAGTTTCTGAGGGAAGGTAACGAAAGGGAGAATGCCTCTGAGGAGGTGCAGCTTATAGTGGGCCTTCTTGGCAAGGTCCACAATGTGATGACAGAAGGAGAGAGAGGAGTCAAAGATGACACCAAGGTTTTTTGCCTCAAAAGAGTGTAAAGGGAGCGGACCCATAGAGGGTGGCCAGAGGGTAGGAGGGAAGCGGGGAGCTGGGGTCCCTATGAGAAGGATCTCAGTCTAACTGGCATTACGGCAGAGATCAATGGCAGCACACCATGCCTGAATAGCAGTCAGACAGTCATGGATGCGAGAGGAGAAAGAGGAGGTAGTGGAGGGGAGCTTGAAGGACAGTTGCGTGTCATTTGCATTACACTGGAAGTGAGGAGAGAAAGAGGAGATCAAAGAGGAAAGAGGAGATCAAAAGGGGCAAGGTAGATGTTGAAGAACCACGGCGAGAGGATAGAGAGAGAGTGATAGGGGAAAGAAAAGGGCCCAATTGAACCTGGAAAGGTCAGACGGAGAGGAATGTAGTCTACCAGTCCAGTGCCTGGCCCGTGAAGCTAAGGGTGCCACAGAGCCAATTTGTCAGAGTGGCATGAATGACCATATTGAAGGCAGAGGAAAGATCCAGAAGAATAAGAAAGGATGAAGATTTGGAGTCGAGATTTGAGGGCAAGTCATCACAGGTGTTCAGCAGAGCTGTTTCCGTACCTCTGGCTGCTCGGAAAACAGACTGGTGGTCGTGGAGACCACCAGCAGATTCAGTGTGTTGGATCAGTTGGGAGATGACCAGCTTCTCCAGGAGTTTGCCCAGGAAGGGGGTAATGGAGATAGGGCAGAAGTTAGCCGGGCAGTAAGGTTCGGCAGAGGGCTTTTTGGTGAGAGGATGCACAAGGGAGTGCTTGAGGGGTAGCAGGAAGGAGCCAGTGGCAAAGGAGTGATTCCAGAAATCTGCCAAGGCTGGTGCAAGGAAGGCAATGTTGTCTTTCATAGTTCTGGAGTAGCAGGGGGGCACCTACCTGTTTGGAGGACACTTTCATAGAGTGGACTTGTCTGGAGACCACATCTGGTGCTATGGGTGAGAAAGAGAAGAGTAGAAGGCAAAGTGAGAGGGGGTTCAAGGACGGCCTAAGAGCTAGGGAGGGAGTAGGAGGGTATGTAAACGTTTTGGTTCAGAAGTGGGAGGCCAGAGAAGTGGAGAGGGTCAGGGATGGCAGGGGGGAAGTGAAGACTAAAGTAGGATTGGCGAGTTCCTTGCAGATTTTAAACAGTTCACCCTTGTTGTTAGTGGATCCAGAGATGCAGGCTTGTATATGAGCCCACTTTCCTTCGACCTCTAGGCACTTCCCCCTGGGCCCCACAGTTCAACACTAATATCACTTCCTCCGGTGTCATCCTTGCCTCCTCCCAAAGACCAGAACCAAAATGGCTTAATTCTGGGGCATGAAAAAACAAAATGGCGTCCGAAGAGTATAGGACCCTCCTGTTCCCTGCACAACTTTGTGCTGTAGAACAGCCAATATAACGTTACATAAATGTTAATACATTAATGTTGAGATAAACAATAAATAACCATGTACAGAGAAAAGTTATTGTGTCCAGTTCTTCTTTTATGGTTGAAAGTAAAAAGCACAACGTATTTCGGGATTCAGAATTCCCTTCATAAAGTGCAGATTAAAGAGTCTAAAGAATAATAGATATAGTAAACTTATTGTCAGATAAACTTAATTCCAAGTCTTTGCATCTTAAATCTAACAATTCATCATATAATAATAAATTCAATTGCTGTACAAGAATACAATTGGCAACCATGTGGGGAATTCCCAATGGAATAAATGGATTAGCTAGACCGGGGGTCTTAGATGTAGAACACCGGTGAATAAATCATATTGTTGAACAGATTATTCAGAGACGTGTGAGATTCAAGTGTGTGTATCATAGAAAACAGTTAAGTATGCATGCAAGCAGGCAGGAACGGTGTGTGTTCCATTTCCACAACACCCATGTTTTTATATAAAGCTACCTCAAGTACCTTGACTGTGCACAGCACTGAGTAGAAAGAAAGGTAGAAAACGGCACTGCTTTAAGAGGGGAGTGAGGACATTTTTAAACAGCTTTGTATCATCTCTGTTATCGGGGCAAGTGAAAGCTCAAGGCAGACTAGTTTTTCTCGACTTCCTTGATGTAAGTAAAGCCTTTGATCATATGAATAGAGCTATTCTCTGCAAGGGCTTAAATAATAATGGATTGCCCCTGCCCTTTATTGGCATTTTGGAGGCTCTCCATTCGAGGAGCAAAATTAGAGTCAGATTGGATTTGCATGGTTCATTTACAGACTGAATAGAAACAAATCGGGGCTGCGTCTGGGATGTGTCCTTGCTCCGTTTCTGTTTTGTTTCTATATTAAGGATATGGCCGAATGCTGGAACCTAGTGAGGACAAATCTGGTAATATTTCGGGAGCAAAAATTGCAGTATTTAAAATATGCTGCTGACATTGTTATTTGTGGCATGCCCCTTATTGGCCTGCAGAGAGCTATATGTGCTGTTAACACATTTTTACTTAAACTGGACTTCTCAATAAATGGCCCTAATCCAACATTTTTGTGCTAAATAAAGAGCGGTTGAAATGCAAAAAATGTGGTCCATTGAGGGCCAAGCTCTGGAGGTTTTAAACAATTAGAAATATCTTGGTTTGTTTGTTTACGATGGGAAAGGCAGGAAAGATCTGCATGGAGACCAAAATACAAAATGTCTGCACGCTGCAAGTTAGCTGATCCAATTTGATTTTAAATTTGGTAGATTCTCTGCAATGCCTCTGATCCAGCTATTTAGACAAAAAACATGCCAAAGTTGATTTCTGGGGCTCAGACTATGGAAGATGGGGCGCCATGATCAAAGTTGAAGGCAAAGCTGTGAAGAAAATGTTTGTGCCTGCCACCCTCTGTCCCCTTGGCAGGGATCTTGTATGAGCGGGACAACTTTCAATCCAGACTTTAATTGAGTGGGGAAGATTACAAATTCATTCTTGGATTATCATGAACCATAAGGCTTCTTTTTTTGTGTATCTTACTTTGATAGATCCAAAGGGCAACTGTAGGGTTCTTGAGAATTGGGTACATTGTTGCACCCAGGTTCTTTTGAAAATGTAGCCCTCATTACAGGAGTTGAGAACCCAAGCAAAGTGAAACAAAAGTTGTATAGACATGTTTGGATACCGTTGAGGGCTGACCTGCCGGAATACCAATGTTTTAATGACCAATTAGTTTGGTCAATAAAAAGTTTTAGGCACTGATTCATGGAAATTGTGCGCCAAAAAACAGGGATTTGTGTGCCATTCTGCCCGCGAATCCCTGTGTAACAAATGGGGATTTGCGGGCAGAATGGCGCACAAATCCCCGTTTTTCGGCGCACAAATTCCATGAATCAGCCCCTTAGAGTCTTGGCCCCTTCTTTGAAAAAGCACCCATCGAGAGACTTCAGGTTTAAAATGTTGAGGCTGACGCTTAACCTGTTCCCAACCATGGATGTATTGGGGGCAAGTAGAAAGGTGCCAAGGGGAATGAGACTTTGTCGATATTGTGTAAAAGAGGATGACACCCTAAAGTACATTTGCATAAATTGTCCTCTTTTACGTTCTTTGTGGAGGGTGAAAACAGAATTGCTTGTCAATATCGCAGAGGATGACTTATGGATTAAAATTTTAAATATTAATGGAACCTCCTTTTCTTTAACATTTTTAGAATTTGTGGAGGTGGTTTTAAATTCTTAGGTAGAGATCACATTTTAAGGCCTATGCTGTATTTTATACTTTGTTAAATTAACTATGTGGAAACTATGTGTGGTTTTGAAATGTTTTAAAATGTGTTCAAATGTTTTAAAATGTGTTCAAATGTGTTTTAAATTGTGTGAAAAGTTCAGATAATGTAGTACATCGCACAATTAATAAATAAAATACAAACTAAGGACAGGATTAGTAGACATGACAAAAAGCAAACAGAAGAAAAGAAATTTAACAAATTATTTAAAACCATGATTATAAATCAATCTATAACAACAATTGGGCATTATCATAAACCATGCCATCTGGCAATCCTAAGTGTGATTATCACCTCCTTATCTCCTTATAATGCAGACTCTGTGAAGCACCCAAAATCCACAAATCACGCTTCCACAATTCAATCCAATCGAAATCTCTTATTTCACCCATGCATTGTACAAATATTAGACCTCTCCATTAGTGTTATTAATTAGAGCATTCACACTAATGTCTGTATCTAGCTAGTTAGTGTCTAAATGCATAAAATAGGTGCATGTGTCCAAGTGACTACCCATGTTGTGGCTATCAGTGAGATTTAAGAATTAATCACCAACTGTTCCTGTCAGTTAAATTCTGAAAATACAAATATATGCCATTCATTCTATTATCAAGATGGTCTCTCACCTCCGTCACATCCTATGTTAGTGGGTTGCAAGTTCTTCACCTACTCCATATGCACATACAAGTTATTCAATGTAACTGGAAAGTCTGTATTATTCTACTTTCTTTTGTTTCATTAATGAGAGCTGCAATAACATGATCAAACATTATATTGATCATAATGTCTTAAAAGAAAAATCGTAACATCCAGTTCTGATATGTTAAATTAATTAACCTAACCCTAATTGTTCTTTAGTTGCAAGTTTGCTGATGGCTTTCTTCATCTCATTTATTTAAAGCTACATTTAGCAGAGATCAAAGATATATATATGTGTGGTTTTCCACTGGTAACACAACATCCTGCAACTGGTTTGCATACTTATTCCTATTTTCAATATTCTCTCATTGCACCATAGTCTTAACAGTGTTAAATATGTGAGACAGTTTATATAGCTGGGTACTGTTGCCATCAGTGTTCGCGCAAGGAAACAAAACTCACCGGCTTCTGTGTTCCTTTCTCTGCGAGCTGAACAACTTCTACAACTTCTGGCTTTACTCTGGACCCACACCCTTCCTCGATGAAGGCATCTTCGTTTTGGCCATGTATATACAGAGCCCCTTTTGCTCCTGAGGTTCTCGGCTTCCAAGCAACTTTGGGCCACAGTCTCTGACACACTTCCTGCTGCACAATCTCTGCAGATAGGCTCACATGTGGATAGGCAGTCTTCCTTCTCTCCTTCCACTGCACAGCCTATGCACATCAGACTCCGGGGGAAAAAGACCCTCACAGGACAAGCAGGTGAAATCTGCTGTATGAAAGTCTGGCATCCCTTTGGTTCTCCCACTTCTGACTGTATTGCCAACACTGTGCCTTCTTCCTTCTTCTTCTGCCGCATACACTCCAGCCAAATTTCCAGCTCCTCTCTATTGCCTGCAGCTGAGGGGGCCTTATAAACCTCTCAGCTCCCCTCAGGTGTGGGGCATCAGGCTTGATTACCCGACTACTACAACAACATGGCTCTTCAGCCCTCTTCCTCATCCCAGTACTTATAGGATTATGGGTCTTGTAGTATGTGTCAACGAAATTAGGAATTATTGACAACTGCTTAGTGTTAAGGGTAGATTAATTTCCCCTAACAGTATTCAGGAATAAACCATCATGATTCATTGTTACAGAGGAAGACAATTTGTTTAAGGTGACATTTTTAAATTTCCTTGCATTACTGCTTTGGGAGTAAGGAAGGTTTGTATCATTAGGCGCCTTGAATGGTATTTATGTTATTAGGGTTTGTTCAGGATGTATGTCTCTTATGCCTATATCCACAGGTTTTACATGTACATCATAACGACAATAAGCAATTACATGCTTTGACAATTTTAAAAGGTTCTCCCCTTTAAAGGACAAATGCAGCATCTCATCCCCCAGGATCTCCTCACCACCCTGGGCCTTGTCTTCTCCCAGGAGATCCTCCCACATTACACCACCCCCAAGGTCAGGATCAGAAAGCATCTGCCTTTCACTGGACACCTGGAAGGAGACTTTAGGCAGGGGTTTAATGAAGGATCCATAGGATTCTTCACAATTTTCACTCAAGCCAAAGCATTGTTTGCACTCGATAAAGGATCTAATGGTTTGGCCCTGAAACATATCCTGAATCCTGAGGCACCCACCTTCTTGCCACTGGAGAAATGACCCTGGCTCCATTCCCAGCAAAAATACCTGGGTTGTTAAAAATGGGCGTTAACATGGATGGGAATGTTGTGATCCCATATTTCCCGTACAATTTATCCAATGTGCCTGCCACCAGTTTTGTTATGACATTTAAATACATATAGTGAGGCCTATCCTGATACAGCATCCATAATACATCACCCAGGTTGTGCCTTGCCACCGCCGGTCCATTGTCACCCACAATTTCACCCCTGACCCATAAACCATTCCCTTATTACCCATATTTGGTATGCATCATGGTACAGTTGGAAATTGGGAAGCGCCATCCCTCCTTGGAGGCATCAATATGTTTTGGTTTATCCTTGGCCTCTTATCTTCCCAGATAAAATTGCTGGTTGATTTCCTCAATTCCCCAAAAAAGCTACTTGAAACCACCACCGGCAGGGCCTAGAACAGGTAAAGTAACCAAGGAAGCGTAACCATCATCACTGCTGTCCACACAGGAGATCCTAAGTGTTTTCCATTTATGAAGGTCTGCTTTAACGTTAGACAACATCGGGGTATGAGGGGTAGGTAGCCGCGGACCACCCTGAAAGCTGTGGTGTTACATGTATTCTGAGATATTTGATCCCCCAGGGCTCCAAATGAAAGGCGAGGGTGCCTTCAAGGCTGCAACCTAGTAGTTCGGACTTGGTTTGTTAATCTTCAGACCTGAGACCACCCCAAAATATGATAGTACCCTCATGCACACCCTCAGCGATGTCCCTGGGATTGAGAGTGAGAGAAGCAAATAAATCATCTGCGAAGGCCACTACTTTATGTCGAACCCTGCCAAAAGGAATTCCCTGTGACTGGTGTAGCGGTTCAAGGTAAATTGCATATAGCAGAGGGCAGAGGGGGGCACCCCTGCATAGTCTCTATACATAGCTTGATTCTACGGGGTAACATCCCGTTGATGAGGAGCCATGATGCAGGGGTACTGTAGTTGGCCTGGACTCTCCAGATAAAGTCCCCACAAGCCCCATTTTCTCCATAACTTTGAACATGAATGACCATTCTACATGGTCAAAGGCCTTCTCAGTGTCAAGGGACAGCAGGACTGCGGGAGTCGAGGTCTTGTGTACCTTTTCCACAATGTGGGCAATGCCTCTAATATTATTGAATGTCTGACGACCATGTACAAACCCAGATTGGTCTGGGTGGATCAAATCTGGGAGAAAGTCCCCCAGCCGGTTAGCAAGAATTTTGGTATTCATTTTTTTCGGCGACATTGATTAGCGCTATGGGCCTGTAAGTGGTGTGCCTGGTAGGGTCGTTATTAGTTTTGGGGACAAGGGTGATTTTGTCATCCTCCATTGATGCTGAGATGCTACCAGATCCTTGAAAGTGGTTGGTTAAAGAGTCCACAAAGATGGGGGACTAGGACTCTTGTGAAGGTCTTGTAAAATGCTGCAGTTACGCCTTCAGGCACGGGCGCTTTGTTCAGGGGTAGTGCTTATATGACTCTTTGCACCTCATCTGCAGTTATATCTCGCCCCAGTACTTCCCTAGCCTCGGCCCCCAGCCTGGGCAATCAAATCTCACTGAGGAAGTCCTCTTGCATCTGGTCAGAGGGGACTTGAGCCATATACAGGTCTGCGTAATAATGGGCAAAGCTTTCTTGGATGTCCCCTGTAAGAGAGTGGCGAGGCCAGTTTTTGTGGCAGTTGCCCCGTCAGTTACCAGGCCAGGAGCTTAGTAGCCTTCTTGGCCTTGGCATAGTATCACTGGTGGACGGACAGTAAGGCCCTCTCCGTCTTCTTGGTTCTAAGGACATTTAGCTGGCCCACTGCTTGTCTATATTCCCTCTTGACCCTCTTGGAGGGAGCTGCCACAGATCGCTTCCTGATATCTTTGACCTCTGCCTCCAACTGGGCCTCTAGAAGCCTCATTTGTTTGTCCCTCTTTGCTTTAGCTGCAATGAGTTGTCCCCTAATCGTGGCCTTGATCCAATCCCAGCTGATACTCTCGCCCTTATCCAAAGCTCTATTCAGGTCACAGAAGGTATTCATTTTGTCCTCCAGTTCCCCCCTGATGAAAGGGTCCCACAGTAGCTCACCTGGTACTTTCCAGCCCCAGATTCCCTGTTTATGCCCTCGAGATGCCCAGGTCCATTGTGACCACTGCATGGGCAGCTAGTTGAAATGGGCCTGCCTCTATGCCCGTGATTTCCATCAACAGGGGGGCTGAAACCCAGATGTAATCGATTCAGGATTGTGAGCTGTGTACATTGGAGAATAAGCTGAAGCCCTCTCTGACCCCTTGTACTCCTTGTACCCCTCTCCAGGTGTCCCTGTAGCCATCTTATAAGAGAGTCTCCCTGCACTCCTATCTAATTTCCTAGACCCTGCTAAATTGAAGTCACTCATCAGTAATATGTGGCTTTTCGCAATTGAGAGCAATAGTTTTTCAGGAAGGCATCCTGGCCCATATTAGGGCTAAAGATTGAAGCTATCATATATGCCGCCCCATCATAGTCTCCTACAATGATTATGTACCTGCCCACTTTATCTGCCATGGAGTCCATTATCCTGAGATCCACTCCATTCCAGAAAGCTAGGGCCACTCCACTTGTCTTATTCAGTTCAGAAGCATGAAATATTCAGGTGAAGCCCCTCAACCGGAGTCTTGCCTGGTCACTTGGCAGGAGGTGAGTCTCTTGAACTGCCAAGACACCTGGGCCTGATTTTCTAGTGGCGAGATCCAATTTTTCCTTTTGAGGGTGGAATTGAACACCCTTATGTTATGGGTAGCCCACTTGAATGTAATCAAGCCTATAGCCCCCAGTCCACACTTCACTCTGAGCTGCCAGCTCCAATCTTCCCTTCTTTTACTCAGTGCCCTCTTCCCCTGACCTCGCCTTCAGGCTTCATCGCATTCCCCTTCCCCCATCCTCCTTCCCCTGCTCCGCATGTACCCCTTACCCTCCCTCACTGGCACTGGTCCCCAACCTCTGGCACGTCCCCCAACCCCCTACTGCTTCCCCTACCTCCTTCCCCCACTGTGACCCCCAACTCCAGGACTCGCCTTCCCCCCATCCTCACCCCTCCCCAGCACTTCCCCCCACCTTCTCAAACCTCGCCTGGGTGCTCTCACCCTCACGAAATCCAGGATGGGACAACCTCCTGCTCTCCTACCACCCTATTTCTGTGTTCGATTCCCACCACCCCTTAGATATAATGCAATTTGTATGCCCACCTTCATCCCCAAGTATTATTCAGATGGCTTCCCCCCTCTTCCTCTCTCACAGTCTTGGGTTGAGGGCCTCTTCAAGGGGCTCTCCGTCAATGTCGATACCCTGCTGTCGCCCATTCCCAGGGCCTTGGTCACACGCGGTTCCCGGGCTGCATAGGACGGTCCTCCTGCAAATCCTGCTTTAAGTCAAGTTGCAGCAGTGCAGCCCCCTCCTGAGTGAAGGCTTTGTGTTTCTGCACTCCCTCTCATTCAAAAACCAACCCAAATGGGAAGATCCATTTATAGCAGATTCCTCTACGAGTCAACTCCCGGACTACCAGGCCCTTCTGTCTCCGTTTCAGTAACTTAATTCCTGCCAAGTACTGGAAAAGCTGAATAGGGGAACCTTGGTGTGTTAGCGGTTCTATTGCCCTTGCTGCTTGCAGCCCCACCTCCTTCTGTGTGTACAGTGTGAAGGCTGCTAAGACATCCTGCGGTTTACCACTGGGGCCCCTCGTCATCCTACTGGTTCTATAAATCCGATCCAGTCCAACCTCCCCGGCTTCTAATCTCCCAGGATGTCAGAGAAAATCCTCTGAACCGGCCCCTTTAGCTACTTGTCTGTCACTGTGTGGGCAAAAATCTTTACCCGAAAATTAATTCTGCATGAGCTGTTCTCCATGTCCTTCATTTGCAATTCGAGGTTCTGTGTGGCGACGTTCAGTAATTCTATGGCTTCACTATGTTCTTTAGTATCCGTTTCCACCTCATGGAGGCCCCTGTGGAGGAGGCCCATCCTTTGCCCTAGCTGGCCCACTTCTTGCCTCATTTACGATAATCCTCTGTTGAGAGCCGATCTCATTAGCTGAAACTGCTCTTGAAAGGCCTTAGTTAGCGTTGATTGTAGGCACACCAGGTCGTTATGTAGGTCCTGAATTGTAAGGGGCTTTGATGCTCAAACCTCCATGGATTCCGCCAGGTCTGCCATGTTAGCTGAAGTCTTGTTGGGTCCCTTCCCCTCTCCAGGGCCCCATATAGTAGGAAGGGTGCCCAGCGGGTCCCCAGTTGATGCCTGCTTCAGAGATTTGGCTTTGACCTTTGACATTCGCCATGCTCTCTTTGCACTCCAAGCCGTTGATGTCTTTCTACAATGAGGGCCTGGCGCACCCCAGACCACAGTTTCAATATTGTGGGTCCTAACGTTGAGGGTTCACTGTGCAGTCACTCACGCGTCTGCTCCTGGAGTCTGCTGGATATTGCTTCAAACCCCCTGAGGTATGAGGGTGGCTGCTTGGGGAGAAGTGATGTGGCTGCCACTCCCCAGATGCTGGTTGTCTCGCTCCACTCCACCATACAGGGCCTGCCAACTCTGATGCAAGTGTGAGGGACTGCTCCCTCAAGTTCTATTGCTGCCTATGGAGGTAGATAGTGCCAGCGCCACCACAGGAACCTCGCAGCTGGGCCTGGCCCGCTCTCTTCACCCCCTCCTCACCTTTTGGCTGACACCATTTGGTGGGTGTCCCCTGGGCCCTGGGTTCTGCCATGGGGACCGTATCTCCCACAATAGGACCACCGAAGCCTTCACCTACAGCTGTGCGGAGTGATCCACACTGCTGTAGGCACTCGCTCTTCTCTCCAACTTCTCTGTGGTGCTGAGTATGGACTTGTCACTACCAGTCCCTGGTTTATTTTCCAGGCTGTCTAATACACTAGGGATGGCCAACTGCTCTGGGCGCTGTTAGCTCTCCCTCCACGCCGTCTGCCGTGCCTCCGTCCATATCTCCTGCTGAGATGCGCCGTGCTCCGTCAGGAGCCTCAATAGGCCATTACCTCCTCAAATAAGATGAATCGGGCTTTGCTGCACCCGAGCCCCGCTCCGACCCCACTGGCAGCTGATGGAGCACAAGAGCAAGTATTTCAGTCACTCAATGTGTACTGAATACACTTATGAACACTAATGTGAGTACCTCTGTTTCTGAATGATTCGACACGTTATGGGCACATTTGATTGGTTACACTATCAACTAAAATGCTCTAATTTTTACCATAGAATATAATAATTAAACAATGTATACACCTAACATTGTTAATTTTGGACGTATCGAACTTAAATGTGAGAAACAGAGTGTCATCATCAATTAACCATTCCATTCCAACATGTCCGACCGAAAATCGAGAGAGGAACAGTGTCACTTTTCCATAGTAACTGCTCTTTCACTTCAGCTTTTATTTTACAATCTCGGGAGCGTCGCAGTTTTCACTTCAGCTGCCATCTAGATAACAAAGGTAAGATGTGGGACCGTCCTGAACAAGATACACTTATGGATGCAAGTCCTTTACCATACAAGTGATATATTTTAGTTACTCAAATTGTTCTGTTCTGGACAGTGTCAGCACTCGGCAATTTCACATGAGAAGAAGCTGTATATTTACAGCAGTTGAATGGATTTCATCTCAACACTCGTACTGGTAAGGATTATCCCAGGATAAGTTATCCTATCTAGGCTTATGACACAGCTGTGTTCTCATGGTTCCATATCATTTCCTCGCCTGCAATTTCATTCCCTGTCATTTTAACGTGTACATTCCATCAAAAATGCTCATTGATTTTTTGGGGGGGTTCCACCCCCCCAAACCTCTCTCACACACATATTTTTGGCTATTGCCTACCCTCCCAAACCCTTATCTGCCCTTTCCCACCCCCTAAAAAATTAAATGAGCATATTTGTTGTAATATACGCGTTAAAATGCCAGGGGATGACAATGCAGGCGATGAAAGGACATTGTACCTTTCCCACATGGTCAGATGATATTTACAGTCTCTTATACAGCGATAGAAGACCCACGTTGCGCATTAAGATTTCATCTGAGAGAGGATACACTATTTTCAGCAGTCGAATGGTTATCATCACCGTACTTGTACTGTTAAGCATTATCCCTAAATACATTATCTCATTTAAGATTTATCATACAACTGTGGTCCAATCCGGTCAAACGTGATTTATATTCTTTTATAAAGTGATAGAAGATCCACATTGCACATTAGAATTTCCTCCGAGGGAGGTCATAATATTTTCAGATTGGACTCAAATGATATCTCATAGCACTGCAGGTTAGTTTGCCATTATAATCACTGTTTATACGAAGAGATTACACATTGCCTGAGCTATAGATTGAGTAATTTAACTCGTTTTTTTCTTTTTTCTTTTCCATTTTCCTTTCAATTGATGTTTGATTTGAATTGTTGCTCTGATATTCTACAACACGTACGTATTAACACCTTATGTTATACCAATGTTGTCTCCTATTGATGATGTTCACTTGTACAAAATGAATACTGATACTATATGTTTACACATTGTTGATTACTATTGATTGTTAGAACCTCTGGTATGGAATTATGCGCTAATTGTGAATCTAATTGTTGTCTATATTTTGCTAAATGGGTATTTAGACAATGATTTGTAATTGTCTGAACTAATATAGGATTTAATAGGCCCTGATGAAGAACAATCAAATCCGAAATCCATTGGCCCTTGAATGCATCTGCGTAGAATATGAGAAAGAATATTCACTTATGAATAAATTAATATATACACATAAGAATTGAATAATTATTTAATATTTGAAAGATTTTGAAAGCTACAGACGTGGATTTTGGGAGTGCAGCCCACACTGTTGGCTTCATAGTCAAGGTCTTTCTTTTCACAGTTCTTGGTGTGCTTGTCACAGAGGCACCTTTACACTGGGTTTGCACCCCACCGTAGAGACAATAATTTTCAGAAAAAGGATATACCGATTGGAACTATTGCAGTGCCCTCTCGCCGCTCCACAATATTATTTTCACATCTGTGCATAATTTGAGTGGATGCACGCCAACAATATTTTACGAGAAGATTGATCATTTAACAGACAATCGAGCAACAACATTCGACTTACAGCCGAAGAAGCTGATGCAATCCTAGGACTGATTAAAGAAATAACTCAGTCAATTTAGAACATAGATCCACAAAGCAACATTTTAAAATTGGAATAGGCAATTAGGAAAGCAATCAATAGGAAACATCATGTAGTAACATTGGGCAGATACTTCAAAGCTCAGAGGATTCCGAGAGGCCTAAGAGTCCCACTCTGACCAACACTTTGCAAAGAAAGTAAAGACTTTGTGGCAAGGTGGGAACAAAGATTAAACAAATGTTCCCTTGATTTGATATTTTGAACCATACAAGAGTTATCTAGCAACATCGACCAACTAGACAAAGAAATTGAATCATTATCCAAGGAAATCACAGAAAATAATGGATGCGTAAACCTTTACTGAGTTCTTAGTTGACATCAACACAAGACTAG
The DNA here is from genome assembly GCF_040938575.1 of Ambystoma mexicanum. NCBI lineage: Eukaryota > Metazoa > Chordata > Amphibia > Caudata > Ambystomatidae > Ambystoma > Ambystoma mexicanum. The sequence goes on from NC_090923.1 coordinate 1,252,564,299, forward strand.
AGGGCTACAAAACAGACCTAGAAGACCGTAAAGTGAGAAAGTTTAAGCGGGACACGTATGACTATTTGAACAACAAAGTCTACACCGGGGCTGACAAATATCAGTTCCAAGGTCCCAGACCTAACAAGACATCAATGGACAACAGCAGTTCCGAATCAGACACCACAGAACCAACCAATAATCCAACAGCCAACAGCCAAATAGTGAGCACTTAAGGTATAACAACAAGGAAAACAACTACCTCCAGTAACGCAATGTGAAGTGACCCTTCTTTTTTTTTAGAACACAACCAAAGAGGAAAAGGACGAGGAGGCGGGCAAGGAAAAAGCCAATGAATGATAACTCTGTTCCAAATGCAGCAGAATTGGTTGTAAATCTATCTAAAAAAGAACTGTCAAGTCACGTGGTTAAAACTTTGGAAAAAGGCTTGAAGTTTGTACCCACCTTCAGCACTAGCAAATTCAATACGCAGGTAGAAGCACATAAACTTAAACTTAAGCTTAAGCTCAACGTTTTCTTTTCAGAACTTCCACCCTCGACACAATCTATGAATCAAGACAACGAATACATAGTGCCTCATTACAAGTCCGGCGGTAACCGTGCCAGTAAAACTTGCAGGTTTTCCGCTGGACTTGCAAATTATTCTGGCACCTGACTTGCTGGTAACACCGGGGCATTACAGCCCTGGCAGTCCGAGAAGTCAGGTGCCAGAAAATGTAATTTTCCATTCCCATTTGAGTCCATAGGACTCAATGGGAATGGGGATGACGGAAGCACTGGACTCTGCGGATGGGTGCCATTCTGCCCACCAGGTCAGACCCTGGTGGGCGGGACGGTACCCGCCAGCAGTCTCGTAGTGTGCCGGTCTGGTAACAACGGTGCCGGTAAGCTTACCAGCACGGTTGTTACTGGACCGGCACATTCATAAAGAGACCCGTAGAATTTCAAACAAATAGTCTGTTTTCAGCTCCAATCAGTGTACCATCCATAGAAATATTTCACAAAATGGTATTGCCAGATTTGAATAAAATCCAATTTACAAAACCTAAATACCATAATTTGAACACAGGTGAGCTCTCACAAATAAAACATTTCTTTACAGATACAAGCATCACTATCGGACAGGCTGATAAGGGAGGAGCCATTGTGATCATGGACACTGAAGTATATAATCATGAGTGTATGAGGCAATTATCAGACACAAACACATATGCCAAATCGGACAAGACCCGACAATGGGAATTAAACAAGATCTAGAAGATATCCTCAAATTAGCCGAAGAAAGAGAATTGAAAACTAAAGCCTTTTTGCTTACAAGTCACCCTAAGATGCCACATCTGTATATACTGCCCAAGATACATAAAAGACTACAGAATCCTCCTGGGAGACCCATTGTAGCTGCAACAAGAAGTATATTGCAACACCTTGGTACCTACCTTGATTAGTTCTTAGAGCACATTATACAGAAAACTACCACATATGTAAAAGATACTACTAATTTCTTACAAATTTTAAGCCACATCCAATTTACAAAAACTGACATCCTTTTCACTATCGACGTGAATAGCCTTTACACCAGTATCCCCCATGATTTGGGACAAGAGGCTATCAAATGGCTGTTGTTACAAAAGGAATCTAGATGAGCATCCAAGGAATTCCTAATGGTATTATTGAACTTCATCGCATTGAACTCTTGTTTTGAATACAATCAGTCCTGCTACCTACAAACTTCAGGGACAGCAATGGGATCCATGATGGCAACGTCATATGTCAATACTTTCATGTATCATTTTGAAACCACACACATATTGGAACATCCTTATTGGAAGAAATACATCAGAAATCGGCATAGATACATAGATGACATCTTTGGAGTATGGTGTGGAAGCAAGAAAGAGCTAGAAGAGTTTCTAATATATCTCAATAGTATAGACGTCAGCATATAATTCACAATGGAGATTGGCAACCCTGATGTTCACTAACTGGATGCACAAACTCGAACAAGTGGCACCAAGATTACTACAACACTATATTCTCAACCTACAGATAGGAACAATTTACTCCACAGGAGGAGTTTTCATCCCCCCAATATCCTTAGGAATCTGCCCTACAGTCAAATGCTTAGAGTGAAATGAATAGTGAACAACCCCAGTGAATGCAATGAACATTTAGCCGCAATACAAGACAAACTCTGAGATTGTGGATACCCTGATGAAGACTTGAAAAAAGCATTATTTAAAACGAATACAAAAGATCCAGCTAATCTTTTGATAAAGACACCCAAACAAGGAAGCCCAGATTTAGTGTTTGTTTACAAATATTCAACGCAGAGCAGATCCATAAAACAAAGCATAGATAATTATTGGAGTATTTTAACTAGTGATGAAAGGACTATAGATCTTTTTCCTGAACCACCAGTGTTTGCTTATCAAAAAAGTAACAATCTATGGAATATGTTGGTTGATAGCTAAGGTCAGAAAAAAAGTAAATGCCCAGACAAGCACCCAGGGACGAATCCGTGTTTGACATGTGGTAATTGCAATAACATCATAAAAGTATCCACAGTGTCATACCCAAGAACAGGAGAGAAAATAAAACTTAAGCACCATGTGACATGCACCACAGAGAATGTAATATACAGTATCAAGTGTCCCTGTGGGATATACTACGTTGGAGAAACTGCAAGAAAGGCAAGACTTAGACTTAATGAACACAAATCCTGCATTAGGAGTAACAATCAAGTCTCGTCTGTCGCAAGGCACTTTGCAGAAAAAGGGCATACTGTTTTTCAACTTAGATTCCAAATATTCGAAATTGTTGATATCAAAAAGGACACTACATTAATGCCAAAAGAAAACAAGCTCAACCCGAGGCCTACTGGATTGAAAGATTAGACTCCCTTTCTCCAGGTGGGATCAATGAAGAATGGAACCTGAATTGTTTTCTATAATCAGGTTATATTAACAATCAACAAGATCACCTAAATTGAAATATGTGGGATTTTTCTCAGCAGACCGTTGGGAATAAGTTTCAGTTCCACTCCTCTGTGGAAACATCAATATGAACATCGAAGATTGTGCTACGAACATTGTAATTGGATGTTGCATCAATAGACTGAGTGCTCTTGAGCTATAGGACTCATTATAAGACACTTTAGCACGTAGGAACATACAGTTATCATGCACTAGAACAGTGACTTTAATGGTTTTCACGACAGAATGACACATTTTTGACAATGTCTGTGACTTTGTTATTTATTATTTTTTCTCTCTTTTTGAGTTAATTTATTTATTTAGTATTTAATTGGCATTGTTTTTCATAGAATCTGACCAACTCTTGATTCTGTCTTATGGGGCTAGATTTGTTATTACGTCCCTATTCAGCATCACATTATTATATCTGTCCAACATAGAATACAATATTGAAGGGTGCAAGAGCAATCCGAGTTACGACTGGACATTGCAGAGTATAGCAACATAGTATCCTCATTCATATTATCAGTCTATTCTTAGAAGTAGTTTTTTCAAGATTGTAATAATTAATTAAGTGATTGACAATGTTGACTTGTTTCAATGCACCTCTGGCTCTGTATTACCGTAACTATTGCCTTTACCAGCACAAAAGCAAGAATTTCAGTTACTCAATGTGTATGGAATACACTTACAGACACGATTGGGAGAACCTCTCTTTCTGAATGATTAGACACGTTATCAGCACATTTGATTGGTACCACTATCAACTAGAATGCCATTTTGTCCGGCCCGCGAGGCACAAAGACTTTCCTAATGGAGTGCGGCCCGCAAGCAGCATCGGCCGCCCTCCATTAGCAAAGTTGTTGTTGTCTTCCAGGCAAAACACTGGCCCTCATTGGCTCAGCACACACGCACCATGCACCACGCAGCTTCTACGAGCCACGTAGTGCGTGTGTGCTGCACTAATGGAGGGCCAGCACTACGGCTGGCATGACCAGTAAGGCTTGATGCCGGAAGGCATTTCAGCCTTGCTTGCCACGCCAGCCGTAGCACTGCTCCACTTACCTCGCCAGCGTTCCAGCTAGCCTGCCTTCCAGCACGTCCGGTAAGTGGGCTGTTTGTTTGTGTTTGTGTGTCGGGTCTGTTATGCTGTATGTTTGTGCTGTGTTTTGGCGGGGGGGATGTCGGGTGTGCATAAATGTTGGTTTTTGTATGTTGTGTTGTGTTTGTTGCGATGTGGGGCTGGGGGGGTGTCGGGTGTGCATGAATGTTTGTTTTTGTATGTTTGCGTTGTGTCTGTTGCGATGCGGGTGTGGAGGGGTGTCGGGTGTGCATGAATGTTTGTTTTTGTATGTTTGTGTTGTGTTTGTTGCGATGCGGGTTTGGGGGGGTGTCGGGTGTGCATGAATGTTTGTTTTTGTATGTTTGTGTTGTGTTTGTTGCGATGCGGGGGTGGGGGGGTGTGTTGGGTCTGTATGGGTGTTTATATTTGTATGTCTGCGCAGTGTATGTTGAGATGGGGGCGTGGAGGGTGTGTCAGGTCTGTATGGGTGTTTGTATTTGTATGTCTGCGCAGTGTATGTTGAGATGCGGGGTGGGGGGTGTGTCAGGTCTGTATGGGTGTTTATATTTGTATGTCTGCGCAGTGCATGTTGAGATGCGGGGCTGGGGGGCATGTCGGGTCTCTATGGGTGTTTGTATTTGTATGTCTATGCAGTGCATGTTGAGATGCGGGGCTGGGGGGGTGTGTCGGGTCTCTATGGGTGTTTGTATTTGTATGTCTGTGATCTGCCTGTTGAGATGGGGGAGAGAGGGGTGTATCGGGTCTGTATGGGTGTTTGTATTTGTATGTCTGCGCAGTGTATGTTGAGATGCTTGTGAGTTTGTGTGCTGAGTTGGGGGATGGGGGTTTGTGTTGGTATGGGTGCATAGAGTATTGGTGTATGCTTGTGAGTTTGTGTGCTGAGTTGGGGGATGGGGGTTCGGGTCGGTATGGGTGCATAGTGCATTGGTGTATGCTTGTGAGTTTGTGTGCTGAGATGGGGGTTCGGGTCGGTATGGGTGCATAGTGTATTGGTGTATGCTTGTGAGTTTGTGTGCTGAGTTGGGAGATGGGGGTTCGGGTCGGTATGGGTGCATAGTGTATTGGTGTATGCTTGTGGGTTTGTGTGCTGAGTTGGGGGATGGGGGTTCGGGTCGGTATGGGTGCATAGTGTATTGGTGTATGCTTGTGAGTTTGTGTGCTGAGTTGGGGGTTAGGGGTTCGGGTCTGTATGGGTGCATGGGGTGGGGGCCATGGGGCATAGTGTTTGGTTGGGGGTGGGAGCCATGGGGCATAGTGTTTGCTTGAGGGGTGGGGGCCATAGTGTTTGGTTGGGGGCCAAGGGGCATAGTGTTTGCTTGGGGTGTGGGGGCCATGGGGCATAGTGTTTGGTTGAGGGGTGGGGGTCATGGGGCATAGTGTTTGGTTGGGAGCCATGGGGCATAGTGTTTGGTTGGGGGCCATGGGGCATAGTGTTTGGTTGGGTGGTGGGGGCCATGGGGCATAGTGTTTGGTTGGGGGCCATGGGGCATAGTGTTTGGTTGGGTGGTGGGGGCCATTGGGCATAGTGTTTGGTTGGGGGCCATGGGGCATAGTGTTTGGTTGGGGGCCATGGGGCATATTGTTTGGTTGGGTGGTGGGGGCCATGGGGCATAGTGTTTGGTTGGTGAGTGGGGGCCATGGGGGATAGTGTTTGGTTGAGGGGTGGGTGCCATGGGGCATAGTGTGTGGTTGGGGGTGGGGGCCATGGGGCATAGTGTTTGCTTGAGGGGTGGGGGCCATGGGGCATAGTGTTTGGTTGGGGGTGGGAGCCATGGGGCATAGTGTCGGACCCCAAGCGAGAACCCAATAATAAAGCTAAAACAGGCACATTTAGGAGATGTACATCCTTTGCTTTTTGTGGAAACCTGACTTGACGAAGGCCATACTCCTCTTGGGCAACCCAAACAGCAAAGTATAGCAGTCCAAAATAACAGAATGTCCAATCAAGGGTCAATAATATATATACAATTAAACAGACGATATGCAATAACTAAATAGAAATAAATGATAACAATGGAAAATGTGTAGTACAAAATGTAAGTTTGAAATACAAATAAAAATCATTACACCTCAAAAACCAATTATTTTTCCATGTGTTTAATAAAAATTGGGGGTTGAAAAAGCCTCCTGTCATGCCACGCCACACCGCGCCTACCGCCCCACCCACATTTACTTTTCGGCCCACTATAGCCATCATGTAAGGTACTTTCGGCCCTCTGTCAAAATCAGTTGTGCACCCCTGCTCTACATGCACGCTAGAACATAATAATAATAAAAAATGTATACACCTAACATTGTTCATTTTGAACTGTATCGAACTTAGATGTGAGAAACAGAGAGTTGTCATCCATTCCAACATGTCCGACCGAAAATCAAGAGGGGAACGGCATAACGTTTCCATAGTAACTGTTCTTTCATTTCAGCTTTTATTTGAAAAGCACGAGCAGCGTTGCAGTTTTCACTTCCGCTGCGTCTAGGTAACAAAGTTAAGACGCGCAACCATCCTGAACCGGATACACTTACGGATGCAAGTCCTTTACGATACAAGTTATATACTTTAGTTACTCAAATTTGTATGTCCTGCATAGTGCCAGCACTCTACATTTTCACACGAGAAGAAGCCATATATTTACAGCAGTCGAATGGATTTCATCTCAGCACTTGTACTGGTAAAGATTATCCCACAATAAGTTATCCTATCTAGACTTATGACACAGCTATGTTCCCACATGGTCAGACGATATCTACATTCTCTTATACAGCTCTCTAGCAAATCACCTCCTTAACACTTACCGCTAACAACCTCAGATACTCAGTTGATGCATGATCCCTAATGTGATTTCTGGCTGTGTTGTGACTCTCGCATCTAGGCGAAATACTGCCCTGGTTTCTACTATGCTCCTAATGTGATTTCTGGCTGTGTTGTGACTCTCGCATCTAGGCGAAATACTGCCCTGGTTTCTACTATGCTCCTAATGTGATTTCTGGCTGTATTGTGACTCTCGCATCTAGGCGAAATACTGCCCTGGTTTCTACTATGCTCCTAATGTGATTTCTGGCTGTGTTGTGACTCTCGCATCTAGGCGAAATACTGCCCTGGTTTCTACTATGCTCCTAATGTGATTTCTGGCTGTGTTGTGACTCTCGCATCTAGGCGAAATACTGCCCTCGTTTCTACTATGCTCCTAATGTGATTTCTGGCTGTGTTGTGACGCTCGCATCTAGGCGAAATACTGCCCTGTCAACTAACCCGCACTGCCTGCCTGCCACAACTTATGCCTGCCCAGCTCACCTGCCCACACAGGTCTTAGCATTCCTACCCCTGCCTAGACTACCTTACTAGACTGCACCCGCCACCTGCCTACACCCTTAGCCCTAACTTGAAGTTGCCTCATCAACTCCTCCCTGCCCATGACCACTATGAAAACCTCCCCACACCATTCACTTCACCTCATACTGAGCCTCCTTACCACCATGGCACTTACACTTGCCGCCTCACACCCTCCTAAAGACAGAAACATGAGGCTGAGGGCAAGACTCCCCAGCCTACACGAACCATCATCCTACCACAACCACAGAGGTTACATTAATCTAGCAAACAAACGCTCGCAACATACCAAATCTGCCCCTCTCATAACACCCAACCAGACACCGTCACAAAGAGACACCCTAACCAAAAATAAACAACCCCCTACCACTACACTAGCTAATACCTTATCACTTACTGGTTCACTAGTCAATGCTAGATCCATGGTAGCCCACGCAACAGAGATCTCTGACACCTTAACGAATGAGAACCTAGACCTACTAGTCATTACCGAAACTTGGCTCCATGAGGCGGCTGGCCCAGCCATCATGCTAGCAATACCGGACGGCTACCAACTCCTAAGAATTGACAGACCTCACACCAAAGGAGGTGGCCTAGCCATTATCCACAAATCCTCTCTACCCATCAAATTAGCCACTAACGTACTAATTCAATCATGCGAACTCCTTACCGCTAAACTTCACCTCTCGTGCAACCGTACCCTCACCATGCACGTCATCTACAGACCTCCAGGACCACTAGGATCCTTTGAAGATGACCTAACCAGTATCCTAACCAATAACACTAAAGACCATGCTCAAATCCTTCTACTGGGAGACTTTAACTTGGGCTTCAATGACTGTAACGACAAACACGCCCTATCCATTGCTACAATCTTGAATGACCATGCCCTAACTCAAAAAGTCTGCTCCCCCACTCACGTCAAAGGTAGGACATTAGACTGGATTGCTGATCGGAACTGCAACATCAGCATCACCAACATCCTGCCACAATCTTGGACCGACCACTACTTAATTGCATTCAACGCCTCTCTTGACCTCATCCGACCCAAACCTATACTCATGGCCCCGCCTCTCCCTACCAGAAGTAAAAAAGATATCACAGCAGAAAGACTCCTACCTCACCTTCTCCCCACACTCAACAATCTAGACACTACTACAGACCCTACTCTGCTTGCGGAAGTATACAACAACACGATGACTAAGGCACTAGATTTGATTGCTCCCACCAAAACTCGCAAAAGCAAACAACTCTGTCACCTGAACAACTGGTTCACACCACAGCTGAAAGACCTCAGAATCCAAAAAAGAAAGCTACAATCAATTTGGCAACACTCACCCACGGTGGAGAACAAAATCAAATTAGCCACATTTGCCAAACAGTACAAAAAGGAAATTATAACCACCAAAAGGAACACCTTTAACAACAGAATATTTAAAGCTAAATCAGACACCAAGGAACTATTCTCTATCCTCCGGGAAATGGAATCACCCATACCCCCGACTGATAACTTCCCAAAAAACAAACTCTGGTGCACTAATATACAAAATGCCCTCGCGGGCAAAATTAGCCTGCTCCAAACAAAAATCGCAAATAAAAAAGCCGCCCTGCTCCTGCAAACCGAACCCATACCTCACTCAGAACCTCCCTTAAACCAGCCTAACACTCCTCACCCATTCAGCTTCAGACAAGTAACCATACTAGAGACAGAAAAAATCATACTATCTCTAAAACCATCCAATTGCAAAGGAGACAACTGCCCTCCCCAAATCATAAAAGATGCAGCTAGAGACCTAGCCCCCTTCATCTCTAAACTCATCAATGCATCCTTGAAGTCAAACCTAGTGCCCAATAACCTAAAACACTCCTGGGTGCTCCCCCTCCTAAAAAAACAAACACTTGACCCTGCTATACCGACAAACTACAGACCCATCACCACCGTCCCATTCTTGCTTAAAATCATTGACAGAGCAGCGTATCTGCAAATACAGGATTACTTAGAAACTAACAATCTACTAGGCTCTCGGCAATCAGGCTTCCGTCCCCTTCATGGAACTGAGACAGCCCTGATTGACCTCAAGACCCAAATTGACGAGCTGAAGGACAATGGCAAATCAGCCATGCTACTCCTCCTTGACCTTTCCGCGGCTTTCGACTTGGTAGATCATGCAGTTCTATGCAATCACCTTAGTTCTGCCGTTCATTTTTCAAGTGATGCCATAGCCTGGATACATTCCTTCCTGGCAAACCGGACAATGAGAGTATTTTCCCCCCTAGCAGCTGCTGATCCCATACAAGTTTCATGCGGTGTCCCCCAAGGATCATGTGTATCTCCAACGTTGTATAACATCTTCACTAAGCCCCTGTTCGACAAGCTGGATAGACTGGGTGTCATCTACACTAATTACGCTGATGACACGCAGATCCTTATTCCCCTCTCAGGCAACTTCTTGGCGGACACAGCCTTAGTGAACAAGATATATCTCCTCATTCAGGCATGGATGGCATCTCACGGCCTCTGCCTGAACGACGACAAAACTGAGCTACTGATCCTCGGCTCAGAGCTGGCCATCAAAAAACTGGACCCTAATTATGCCTCATTTAACATAGACAATAATATCATTAAAGTGATGCCTGCAGTTAAGACTCTCGGGGTCCATCTTGACTCAGCGCTCAACTTCAAGAAACAAACTAACTCACTAGCATCCTCCACTGCATACACCTGTAAACTGATCCGAGCATGCAGACCTTTCCTAACGGAAGCTAGTTGCATTACCCTAGCGAACGCACTCTTCATATCCAAGCTGGATTACTGCAATGCCTTATACGCTGGCTCCAACAAATACATCCATGACAAGCTCCAAACGCTCCAAAACAACGCTATCAGAGCAGCTTTAAACATTCCTAACAGAGTTCATATCTCCACCGCTAGGAAGAACATTCACTGGCTAAAAATCAAAGACAGGATTGCGCTCAAGACCTTATCCCTTACCTCCAAATGCCTCAACCACATAGCGCCCCCCTACCTGGTAAACAGAATCAACAAGAGAATCTCAAACCGACCCACCAGAACGACGAATGCCTACACACTAGTGGTGCCCAGATACAAAAAGAGCACAGCGGGCGGCTCTAGCTTCCCGGTCATAGCTGCTCAAACCTGGAACAAACTCCCCCTTGACCTCAGAATAGACCAACCATACACCAGCTTCAGGCGTAAAGCCCTCTCCTGGATTCGCTCCCTCGACACTTAGCCCGTCCGTCCACCTCACCGCCACTTTTCCCGGATGTGCATAACTAGATTACAGGTCGCTAGACTACCTGCTCTATCTACAGTTCTGTATTTTGTACTGCCTGTATATGCTTTCCTCTCATCTGTATAACCTTTTCTTGTATTGCAACTAAGTTCTCAAGTATCCTTGTACTGCCTGCGCCCAGTTACCCTCGCGGGTTTGGCTTCTGCGCTATACCAAATAAATAAACAAACAAAAACAAACAAACAGCGATAGAAGACCCACGTTGCGCATTAAGATTTCCTCCGAGGTAGGATACCCTATTTTCAGCAGTGGAATGGTTGTCATCACAGTATTTATACTGGTACACATTATACCCCGATACGTTATCTCATTTAAGACTTATCGTACAACTGTGGTTTCATACGTTCAAACGTGATTTATATTCTTTTATACAGTGATAGAAGATCCACATTGCGGATTAGAATTTCCCCCAAGGGAGGTCATACTATTTTCAAGTTGGACTCGAATGATATCTCAAGCACTGCAGGTTCGTTTGCCATTCTAATCACTGTTTATATGAAGAGATTACACATTTCCTGAGCTATAGATTGAGTAATTTAACTCTAATTAGTTTTTCCTTTTTTCTTTTTTCTTTTCCATTTTCCTTTCAATTGATGTTTGATTTGAATTGTTGCTCTGATATTCTGCAACATGTACATATTAACACCTTATGTAATACCAATGTTGTCTCCTATGGATGATGTTCACTTGTACAAAATGGATACTGATTTACACATTGATGATTACTATTGATTGTTACAACCTCTGGTATGGAATTTTGCACCAATTGTGAATCTAATTGTTGTTTTTTATTTTGCTAAATGGATATTTAGACAATGAGTTGTAATTGTCTGAACTAAAATAGGATTTAATAGGCCCTGATAAAGGAAAATCACGTCCAAAATGTATTGGGCCTTGAATGCATCTACATAGAATATGAGAAAGCATATTCATTTATGAATTCAACTTATGACTAAATTAATATATACACAGAAGAATTGAATAATTATTGAATATTTGAAAGATTTGAAAGCCACAGACGTGGATTTTGGGAGTGCAGCCCACACCGTTGGCTTCATAGCTAAGGTCTTTCTTTTCACAGCTGATCCAGGTATGCCTCACGTCCCACTCCCTTCTTCACCACCCCTCGATCCGGGCGTATGCTGGGCACCCAAGACTTGTCAGTGCCTCAGCGCTCGCTCCTCACAATGTGGGTGGAGAGCAGCCTACTCTGCTAAATGGTACCAATGGATTCCCTCATTCCTCCGTAACTTGCAGGCTGAGTAAGTGACTTTGGGGTGGTGGGAAAGTCACTAAAAGCTTGTGGGCTTGCGGAGCTGCTGACGGCATGTCTAGCTGATGCCAGCAGCCACCTTGAAATTTCCTCGGATATCCTGTTTGAATGTCGGCCACCAGAATATTTGAGATACAAGGTCCTGGGTGCCTGTAATAACTTTGTGTCACGCAGTCTTGAAATCATGACACCAACTTAACACTTTGTCTTTGTAAATCTTTAGAAGGAACAAATAAATGATTCTCTAGGAACCATAACCCATCGGTTTCCTTAAGAGCAGGCGTAGCATCACCTTGGGAGAACCATTCGGTCTGTACAGTTGCGTGTTTGACTTATTGAAGGAACGTGTCCAGGATGTAAATGAAAGTCTTATCAGGAAGCATCTTTTTGGTTTCAGGAAAGGGAAAGGTTTCTTTACTGAAACTGTTAGAGAGGCTGTTGGCAGTGACATTCGTGTTTCCCAGGATATATGTGACAATAAAGTCAAACTGGGAAAAGAAATATGACCATCAAGCTTGTCTACTGTTGTGACATTTCATCTGCTGCAAAACCTTGAGATTCATATGGTCAGTACAGACCTCAAAAGGTTTAGCAGCTCCCAGAAGAAGATGACGTCATTCGGAACAGGCTTGGCGAATGGCTAACAGTTCCTTTTCAAGAACTGAGTAGTTTATCTCACTGGTAGTAAGAGTCCTGAAATAATAAGCAACTGGGTGTTCTTGCTGATCAAGTTGGTCTGCTTTAGTACAGGTTTTAGGGCATTGTGTGAGGCATTGGTTTCAACAATAAAAGGTAGGGTCTGGTCTGGTTGGATGAGAATGGGAGCTGAAACAAATTTGGATTTGAGAGTGTGGAAGGCAGCTCCAGCCTCATAACAAACAATCTTCTTAATAGAGCAGTTAAGGGAAGAACGATTTCAAAGAAATTGGGAATGAATCGTTGATAGAAGTTGGCTAGGCCTAGAAAGCATTTAATTTGTTTCACAGAAGAAGGGACCAGTTGATGGCTGTTGTCTTAAGTGGATCCATTTGAACCCCTGTTCAGATAACATGAACCCGAGATAGGGTACGGAAGATGCTTCAAATACACATTTCTCTGGTTTGGCGAAGAGATAATTCTGACGTAATCTCGACAATACCTCTTGAAGATGTACAGTGTGGTCTTTCATAGATTTGGAATAAACTAGAATAGTGTCCAGATAAACTATGACTGAGTGAAACAAAAGAT